>NC_090293.1:35764676-36105489 GCF_037392515.1 Haliotis asinina | reverse complement strand
CACCGACTGATGGCTTGTAGTCGATATATTGTTACTCACCGACTGATGACTTTGGTCCATCCGAAGATAATTTGTTGCCGACATATTGTTTGTCGTCAACTCATGGCTTGGTGCAAAAATATTGCTTTTCGCTGGTTGATGGCTTCTGGCCGATATATGTCTTGTCGCTCACTGATCACTGTTGCCGACATATTGCTTATCGCCGACTGACAGCTTGTTGCCGATATATTGCTTATCGCCGACTGACAGCTTGTTGCCGATATTTTGTTACCCGCCTAGTGATGGCTTGTTGCCGATATATTTGTTAGTCGCTGATTGGTGGCTTGTTGCCGACTGACAGCTGGTTGCCAAGATATGGACTTGTGCGGAAAGAGATTGTAAAACGCGAATGTAAAGCTTATGTTTATATTCCCTAAACAAACTGCGTTCATGGTGC
Organism: Haliotis asinina; assembly: GCF_037392515.1. Classification (NCBI taxonomy): domain Eukaryota; kingdom Metazoa; phylum Mollusca; class Gastropoda; order Lepetellida; family Haliotidae; genus Haliotis; species Haliotis asinina. Next base: position 36,105,053 of record NC_090293.1, on the reverse strand, counting down.
ACTGTATACTAAGACACTGTCTGTAATATCGCGTGTTGTATGGAGAAATGAAAGACTTGCTTACTTGTACACTTGTGCGTGATTTTTGTGACTAAAACTTCAAAAGTGCAAAATGGAAAATACTGCTTATCGTATCAGGAAAACTTATTATCGGTTTGGAAACAACATGGGAAAACAACGTAGGAAGACAACGGAATGACACTGGAACAAAACTGGAGCATTTGCAAGATATTTGTAAAAAGTGACAATACTGGCCTTAACAATGATCCTTGTGTGACTTACATGCAGTTGGCGTTGCCTGTACTTGTCAGATGTGTTTCCCAGTAGGCTTTCTGGCAGAGACAGGCATCGGTGAGCGCTGCAACATGACACACACTGAACGGTCACCCTTACCCATCTCCTACTACATGATATAGTAGTAGGCATGCTTCGTATATACATATCGTTACACTGGAATAGAACATGATTTTTGATATACTTTTATGAAGGACACTTAAGGTATTGTCTTTTGATGACATTTTGTCTTGTATTACACATTGTTCTGATATATATTCTCCCCAAAAAGAAACGCATATAGGAATTTCAACAGTACTTTTTTGCTTATTTTGAAACATCTTGTAAACTTTATGAGGTAAAGAAATACAGCGAAATGCACACTGGGAATGCGGACTTATCCGTCTTTGGCACGAACTTAAGGAAAGTCAGTTTGAATGTCACATGGAGACGTGTGGTGGCGCTGAAGTCAATACCTATTGTGACCACCGGGGGCATCCAGAACTGCACGGTATCGCCTCGGCATCGAACGAATAAATCTCAGAATCTCGTGTTGCCCACTCTGCCTGTAGTGCCCGTGCGAGTTAGGAAGTGTCTGGTTCTGAGGGTTACGGCGTCGCACCCGACTGTCCAGGGCATCCCACAGATGTTCCATCGGGTTGAAGTCCGGTGATATTGATGACCAAGAGAGCACATTGATGTTGTGGTTCTGGAGGAAGTCTCTAGTGTGACATACTGTGTGGGGCTTGACATTGTCCTATTCAGAAAACTCCCTCTGGCAATCAATGATTTGAAAGAGATGTGGGCGTACGATTTCGTCACAGTACCTTTGAGCTGTCAGGTTGCCGTGGATCATCACCAAATCACTTCTACTTTGGCAGGTGATCTCCCTCCACATCATAACACTGCGTCAAAAAATCTGTTCGTCTGGGGAACGCTTGCGTCGGCGAAACGTTCACGTCGACGTCTGTACATCCGCACTCTTCCATCCCGTCGTTCCAACAGAAATCGTGATTCACCACTGAACCAGATTCTACGCCAGTTCGGTAGGTTCCAGGCCTGAACGTTGGTGCACAATTGAACTCGATGTCGACGATGTTATTGTCAAAGCATAGGGACATAATAAGGTCTTCTGGCAGGTAAACCAGCCTCTCTCAACCTGTTCCTGACGATCTGTGCAGAAAGTCTCCTCAATCCGGGTATTTGTTTCGCGGTACGGGTTGCCGTAGCTGCGCCGTTGACGCAGGTGAGGTACCCCGGATGTAGCGATCCTGTGCCGCAGTGGTCAAAAAGAGGTCGCCCAGTACGAGGGGCATCTGTAACCGAATTCAACCGGTGATGTCTCTCCCAGAGACGTGAAATGGCGTTTCGGTGAAAGTTCATGCGTCGGGCAACTACACGTTGAGACTGGCCAGCTTCAATGAGGCCGATGGCGATATGATGGTTGACTTCACTTAGACGTGGTATTTTGCGTTCGTCAACAATATTCCAAAGAGAGTGAATAATCGACAGACAGAGATCAACCTTGTATACCCATCACTGAGATTGATCCCCTACTTTCACGTGCATTATATGTGAATTGTGTATTCTGTGACACATGCTGTTCAATACGGGTATTTTACAGATGGTGCATTTTGTTGTGATCAAGACATAAACACCATAGGACTCATAAAGAGAGCTAACCATTTTGTAAAATGAATCGCGTTTCAATTCATTGCACATCACATTGCAATTTTCATTATGTACTTCCTTTTTTTTTTTTTTTTTTTTTTTTTTTGGGGGGGTGGGTATTAAGAAAAACGTATTTTATGTATCCATACAATGTACTGGAACAGATGTACTCACTGCAGTTATGACTGATATAACTGTAGAAGTTACCGATCTCCTCAACTTGGCCACTACCTTGGGGACAGTTGTCGGTAGCCGTCTCCAGGCAGGTGAGATAGGTCTTCCATGCCCTGAAGTGGACATGCACAAACTCCAAATACAACATTTGCGTGAAGTCAGTGTGGTAAACAGGTCCCACACATGACTATATAAACAGTGTAAAAGTAGAACGTTGTAGCGACAGTTCCTTCATACTCCAGTAAACACTAACCTGTCTTCATGACAGTGTTCAGTGTTTACAACTGCCGTTGTCTTGTGAAGCAACAAATCTTTGCAACAACCTCGTCAGATCTTTATGTGATTTTACGCCGTGTAACGCGTGTCTTTTCTACTTGTTGTTATTCTTCTGACATAGAATGTATTAACTTACATGCAACTTCCTGGCACATCACTTAAATCTTTGGCAGTGTTGAACGTATTTTCACAGTCCGGACATGACACTGACTCCACGCCACTGTCAACCACTGAAACAAAACACCGAAAAACTCAACTGTTTTGGGCTGATAGTATGACATGGGCTGTACTTTGGTTGGTTATGCATTATAACAGGTCGGGGGACCGGTGTGGGTTTCACGTTGTAGCAGGAGAGTGCCGGTTTGGGGTCGTAGAAAGACAAAAACAGTATCGACCCTAGTTTGTAGCACAGGACCAATGTCGACCTTGAAAGAAACGTTGTCGGGTTTGGTTGTAGAAGGAGAGAAAATAGTGTCAGGTTTGGCTGTAGGAGGACGGAAAACGGTGTCAGGTTTGGTTGTAGCTTCCAGCAGGACATTGGGCCGACCATTGTCGTCCATGGGACTAGTGTTGACTACATCATGTGCTGACGACATGCCGCTGGAGTGTTTGTCATTGGCTAGAACAGCGGCTAGTCTGCTTTCACAGTTTCTGATTTTTTCTCATCATCTTCAAACAAGCATTCGACTGGCGCACATGAACAGGACAGAAAATGACTGCTAATTTGATCTGATTTGGTAGAAAGCGAAAAATATCGATAATGATGTAACTTTACAGACGTCTGAAATATGTGAGAGAGGAAGTATTTACATGAAGGGTACATATATCAGCACGTGCACAGGGTATTCACTCAACATCAACAGAAATACTGCTATCACCAGAATAACCACATCTACTGGACATCGAAGGGGCCAATACGCACTACTGATCCGGCCACCATCGATAACCTACTCAGGAGAAGTCTCATACAGACTGCCAGTTACAAGGCAGGACAGTGGTGTTCTGGAATGAAAAGCACTTCCGTATCCGGAATTATATGTACGTGACATCCAACGTAACCCAAAAAGATAAAACGAAAATACGTCTTTCATCTCGCGATGGATTCTCAGTAAATCCCCTTCTTTCAAACCCAACCTGTGTGACTGGCAATATCAAGTGGACGCGATGTTCATTAGTTTTGTATGTGTTGAAGCGTACTCCCTTGTACTCACACTTCAGTCAAAGTTATACTTTAAAAAAATACACACATAACACCAATTATCACACATTTTGGACCCTCCAAAACAGACGGGTTTTTTTTCATTTTGAAAATATAGGCTATATTTAAATTGCTTCGAACTAACCTAGATTTGACCACATTCATATTTCGTCGTGTGTTATTCTCGGTAAATTGGGTCTGTCTGATACATAAAACTATGGCCTGACACTTGGGGATTGTATTTTGTAGTTCTCATGATCACGTACCTTAGTTTACCCGCTATCCTGATTAAATCATCGTGATTATCTGATTATAATGAGTCGACATGGCACGAGTCTCGACTGCCCGCGAGCAGAGATTAATTACGTGTATTTTCAAAATTGTTAGGGTGGAAAATATCTTGAACGCACTATATCATATGTGAATGAGTGTTTCAACAGCACTGGATCACCGCCGCTCTTATGATTGACTGAGGTCCAGATACGGAATCGATACACGTGCATGCCTGGTTAATGACGCGATTTGACGTCAATCAACGTGATTACGTGCGGCCTGTCTGCTTGTATTGTACGTTTGTCTAACAAACGGGGTTACATTATTACCGCGCATTTTGACAAAATGCCTCACAAAAGTCTTATGGTTTGGATGTAATACATGTCTCAGTTTTCACACTCTGCATGGCGTGCGTGGAATTTACTATGAATTCTTCAGGTATTGTGGTATCTGGTTTCATTCCAGATTTACAACTATTCGTGTTATGACATCAACCTTGGCCGCTTCTACAATACAGAAATGGTGCAGGGAGGTTTCCTTCATGCTAAACCTTTTTGGAACCAGTATGAGCCAGTATATTACTATATAACTCTACATCTTTACTGATATAAAAAAAATGTCGGACACAGTTTTACATGTGTTGATGATCCATGCAACCTGTATCGAACATCTTTGCTATGCATGTGCTTAACATTTGTCCATTTTCACAAATAGACGGATACTCTCTATTACCACTACCTTGTATTAAGTACGCAGAATATCGAGATGAATGGACTAAGTGTTTCAGATTTAGAAATATGAGTAAGGTATGTTGGTATACACCCTCATGAAAACACAGCCGAAAGGACAATCACAAGTTAAAATACTTTAGAATTACACATTAGTACATTCGTCATATAATCAGGTAACGCTATGTTTGTCTATAACTACCCTATGGCTACCCTTAAGACGTTCGTTTGTTCCATACATTTCAATATATCGAAGAAGATACCGTACTACATACTACTGACAGTTTGTAGCAGGTTAATTTCTACACATCATAAAGTAGAAAATGTACACCTTACTAAGGGCCAGCAAAATGTAAGTATATCTTGTTATATATACGAGCTAAGAATTAGATATACAACTCACCAAGTAAGACTGTGACGAGGACAATATAAAGCATGGCGTTTGACTTCTAACGACAGTAAAAGTTATCCCTGTAAATAACCCGCTGTGGTTGAGACCTGACAACAGCAGTGATAGGTAACGCTGTTAGATCCGTCTTGGCCCAGTATGACCCCTGTGTACTTCCAACACGAGCAGACACGGTCGGTCTCTCGTTACATCTGAATTATATTAAGAAGTCATCAGAGGAAATTTCTATTTAGACTGTTGATAATTGTTTGTCATGTTTCGATGACTTTGCGAAAAAAGTTGTGCTCTTGGCAGTGTCACGTATTTACTTGTTTTACCTCCTTATCGAATGTTGAGGTAGCTTTGGGTTATGTTTTTTAATAAATTATGGTGGTTCCTTTCAGGGAGGGACATCAACTTCTCAAAGGGAGAATTATACCCCTACACCCCGCTACGAAACAACAAGACACGCATTGTTTGACGTGTCAGTGAAGCTGGCGTGACACAATGCACCTCCAGCTGAACCGAAGATTGTTATAAAACAATTTTTCATTTTGTTTACTTCTTACGCAATGTCATATTGAAAGTAGGCAAGATAAATTTCCTGATACAATAGCCTTCTCTTGGAATGCATAACACATACCTTTACGTTAATGGAACAACTTATAGAATACAATACATGTATACTGGTACTGACTGTACAAATAACCCGAGTCGTGATTTGTGGTGCACACTACTGAACATATTTCATTCAGGATTTTAGCAAACATTAGCTAGCAGCTGGTGCAGTAATCAGTGTGAAGACCCATCAGTATTTGCGTAAAGACTCTGTATATGCTGTTACTGAATCACGTGTAGTGCAGACGTTTCATAACCGTCACTAATAGTGAGAAATACTGTATATAGACAAACCCAGGTACCATCTACCTTTGTAATATCAATGCCAGTTACAGAACGGCTGTAATTATCACACTATCACATTTCTGTTAATTAAACCTTGAGGTAGGAGAGGCCATATTGTCAATATGCGAAGAAAGTTCTAGCCCCTGCTTTGAAATCGACTGCCACAAATAACCACATGAAACTGATTTGAGTTATGTATATTTTATGGCCTCAAACTTCGCCATGCCATGCACAACTGAGGTGAGAGTCGTGTAGACTGTCTTATGTGATAGCCCCACCTTCCCTTTGATTCCACAATTTTGTAACGGGCGTATAAACAATAATTGTTTAGCATCATTGATATGTCAACAGTTTGTAGCCAGAACTGACGTGTACGCTGTCGTACAGGCACGCAGTATAGCTGACGTAAGGCCTGAAGCCTGAAGCCTGAAGCCTTAACATTCAAACTCCTTCACAGTCTACAGCGTAGATACAGTTAATCCACGAACACTCTTGTAAAGGCACATTTCACTTGTCTTTCATTCGTTGTCAGTTCATGTTAGGCTAGGATAATTATGTCCCGGGAGAATGTGATTGTCAGACTTCCTCTAAAGTGAGGTATTGACATAAATCTTCCATGTCGCTTTCACTGCTTACTTTACTAAACACAGATTCTATATTCTACGTTGTTTCACCACAGGGTGGCAGATCAACCTCAAATAAGCAAACCTAATTTCATCCTTGACAAAAGGCGTTTATATATCGCATACATGTGGGGGCCCCCTGTCCGTGCAGCCTATTGATCGTGGCGGTATCAACAGTTAACGAAACTATAAAGTTTATGTAAATCATCCGCTAGTTTCTGTATATAGGCATTTCCGCTTGATCGAACAGCGAAATTGCCACAACTTGGGTGTTTTGACTTTGACAGTAACAGGCATAAATGTGACCAACACATGAGCGCATCATATAGACCAGATATTTCACGACCCCCATACAACAAAAGGCAAAGTAAAAACAGCCACATATATTTGGACGAGTACATTTCCAGAATATGCATTAGCAAGAATGTTTTTGCTGAAAGTGGAATGAAGAAAATTAACCTGAACTTTTGATAAGGTGAATATGAATGAACAAACAAAGCGATATCTAAAACTGACTGCTTTTATTTACATATTTACATAAACATCACTGTCGGTATTCAGACATCAGTCTTTGATAAGGTAGAGGGAATATGTAGGTTTTCAAGTCGGAATTCAGATAATAACTGAAACTGAACAAACTGGGCCGTTGACTTATTAATACACTGTGCATGGCCTCTAATGAAAACAAGCATTGGTAGAGCAAAGGTATGCTCATCTTCCCAGACCTGTAAACATTCTTATGACTGCTCAGAAGAAAGACACGGGCGAAAGACTAGTTTGTTGAAACATCATTCAGGATTTCTATTTATGAAAGACAAGAAACGTTCAGGAATCTTTAATAATAGAACATGTGTATGCAGACAGGCTAGATTTATCCATGTTAAACACGTTCGTCTTGCAGTCTGCCCAAGCTGTACCGAGAAACTTCTACGAACGGCATTTTAGAAGTTGGGTAGTACAAAACGAAAACATTTTGTGGAGAGAGTATACGCATGCAAACTATATAATGCCTCTCTGCGGTAGTGGTATATGAATGTATATTGTATTAAAACATCTCCCAGACAGTAACATCAGTGTACAGATTGTATAATACTGGTTTCAGTGTGATAGCATATTGTTTAGATAGTATGGCAGTGTCTTCGTGGCAGTATTAAATACTCTTCAAAACAGTAGGGGAACTTTTTCTTAATTTACGACTAAAAATATTTTGGAGATTTATCAATGTCGATATGATACTGTTGAATGTTCTGAGAGTGCATCACCATTTGCACTTCCTTACAACCATAGTTATTTGGAGTGTGTTGCTTTTGAAAGATGATTGGTGTATGGCATGTAATTTACATGTATACAATTTGCATTTTAACAAAACGACTAGAAACAAACACTAACAAATGTGTGATGCAAGATGAGTGTCAAAATTAATGTTCTAAGTGATTTCTCGACTTTCTTGAAAAAAAACCCCGTCAAACTCAAGAATGGGACCCCATGCACGTATATGCGGTTACTGCGTTGTGCACGTGCACATCATGCGTTGTGTTTAGGGGTGGTAATAGAGGGAAATAGTGGCGCGTTCATAAAATGTCTGTCCTAAAACTTTTGTTAACGTTTATACTTCCTATCCCCTACTTTTTTGAAGGGTGTAAATACGGTGGTAGATTGTACAATGCTCTGTACATGGTATTAGTATAGATATGTATATTGAATAATGTTCTGTACATGGTATTAGCATAGATGTGTATATTGTATAATGTTCTGTACATGGTGTTAGTATAGATATGTATATTGTATAATGTTCTGTACATGGTATTAGTATAGATATGTATATTGTATAATGCTCTGTACATGGTATTAGTATAGATATGTATATTGTATAATGCTCTGTACATGATATTAGTATAGATATGTATATTGTATAATGCTCTCTACATGGTATTGGTATAGATGTGCATATTGTAGAAAGATATCTACATGGTATTAGTATAGATATGTATATTGTATAATGATATATAGAGTGATATGCCTGTGTCGATTGTGAAATGTCCTCTTCGAAGAAGTGGTATGCGTATGTGGATTGTAAAATGGTCACTATGAGGTAGTGGTATACGTAGGTAAATTGTGTAATGGTATCTTGGTGGTAGTGGTATACGTTTGTAAATTGTAAAATGATATCTAGAAAGTAGGAGTATGCGAAGGTATGATGTAGTGGTATACGTATGTGGGTTGTAGAATGATATGTATGATGTAGTGGTATACGTATGTGGGTTGTAAAATGATATGTATGATGTAGTGGTATACGTATGTGGGTTGTAAAATGATATGTATGATGTAGTGGTATACGTATGTGGGTTGTAAAATGATATGTATGATGTAGTGGTATACGTATGTGGGTTGTAAAATGATATGTATGATGTAGTGGTATACGTATGTGGGTTGTAGAATGATATGTATGATGTAGTGGTATACATATGTGGGTTGTAGAATGATATGTATGATGTAGTGGTATACGTATGTGGGTTGTAGAATGATATGTATGATGTAGTGGTATACGTATGTGGGTTGTAAAATGATATGTATGATGTAGTGGTATACGTATGTGGGTTGTAAAATGATATCTATGATGTAGTGGTATACGTATGTGGGTTGTAGAATGATATGTATGATGTAGTGGTATACGTATGTGGGTTGTAGAATGATATGTATGATGTAGTGGTATACGTATGTGGGTTGTAAAATGATATGTATGATGTAGTGGTATACGTATGTGTGTTGTAAAATGAAATGCATGATGTAGTGGTATACGTATGTGGGTTGTAAAATGAAATGCATGATGTAGTGGTATACGTATGTGGGTTGTAAAATGATATGTATGATGTAGTGGTATACGTATGTGGGTTGTAGAATGATATGTATGATGTAGTGGTATACGTATGTGGGTTGTAGAATGATATGTATGATGTAGTGGTATACGTATGTGGGTTGTAGAATGATATGTATGATGTAGTGGTATACGTATGTGGGTTGTAGAATGATATGTATGATGTAGTGGTATACGTATGTGGGTTGTAAAATGATATGTATGATGTAGTGGTATACGTATGTGGGTTGTAAAATGATATGTATGATGTAGTGGTATACGTATGTGGGTTGTAGAATGATATGTATGATGTAGTGGTATACGTATGTGGGTTGTAGAATGATATGTATGATGTAGTGGTATACGTATGTGGGTTGTAAAATGATATGTATGATGTAGTGGTATACGTATGTGGGTTGTAGAATGATATGTATGATGTAGTGGTATACGTATGTGGGTTGTAAAATGATATGTATGATGTAGTGGTATACGTATGTGGGTTGTAAAATGATATGTATGATGTAGTGGTATACGTATGTGGGTTGTAAAATGATATGTATGATGTAGTGGTATACGTATGTGGGTTGTAAAATGATATGTATGATGTAGTGGTATACGTATGTGGGTTGTAAAATGATATGTATGATGTAGTGGTATACGTATGTGGGTTGTAGAATGATATGTATGATGTAGTGGTATACGTATGTGGGTTGTAAAATGATATGTATGATGTAGTGGTATACGTATGTGGGTTGTAGAATGATATGTATGATGTAGTGGTATACGTATGTGGGTTGTAGAATGATATGTATGATGTAGTGGTATACGTATGTGGGTTGTAGAATGATATGTATGATGTAGTGGTATACGTATGTGGGTTGTAAAATGATATGTATGATGTAGTGGTATACGTATGTGGGTTGTAAAATGATATGTATGATGTAGTGGTATACGTATGTGGGTTGTAAAATGATATGTATGATGTAGTGGTATACGTATGTGGGTTGTAAAATGATATGTATGATGTAGTGGTATACGTATGTGTGTTGTAAAATGATATGTATGATGTAGTGGTATACGTATGTGGGTTGTAGAATGATATGTATGATGTAGTGGTATACGTATGTGGGTTGTAGAATGATATGTATGATGTAGTGGTATACGTATGTGGGTTGTAGAATGATATGTATGATGTAGTGGTATACGTATGTGGGTTGTAGAATGATATGTATGATGTAGTGGTATACGTATGTGGGTTGTAGAATGATATGTATGATGTAGTGGTATACGTATGTGGGTTGTAAAATGATATGTATGATGTAGTGGTATACGTATGTGGGTTGTAGAATGATATGTATGATGTAGTGGTATACGTATGTGGGTTGTAAAATGATATGTATGATGTAGTGGTATACGTATGTGGGTTGTAGAATGATATGTATGATGTAGTGGTATACGTATGTGGGTTGTAGAATGATATGTATGATGTAGTGGTATACGTATGTGGGTTGTAAAATGATATGTATGATGTAGTGGTATACGTACGTGGGTTGTAAAATAATATGTATGATGTAGTGGTATACGTATGTGTGTTGTAAAATGATATGTATGATGTAGTGGTATACGTATGTGGGTTGTAAAATGATATGTATGATGTAGTGGTATACGTATGTGGGTTGTAGAATGATATGTATGATGTAGTGGTATACGTATGTGGGTTGTAGAATGATATGTATGATGTAGTGGTATACGTATGTGGGTTGTAGAATGATATGTATGATGTAGTGGTATACGTATGTGGGTTGTAGAATGATATGTATGATGTAGTGGTATACGTATGTGGGTTGTAAAATGATATGTATGATGTGGTGGTATACGTATGTGGGTTGTAAAATGATATGTATGATGTAGTGGTATACGTATGTGGGTTGTAAAATGATATGTATGATGTAGTGGTATACGTATGTGGGTTGTAAAATGATATGTATGATGTAGTGGTATACGTATGTGGGTTGTAGAATGATATGTATGATGTAGTGGTATACGTATGTGGGTTGTAGAATGATATGTATGATGTAGTGGTATACGTATGTGGGTTGTAAAATGATATGTATGATGTAGTGGTATACGTATGTGGGTTGTAGAATGATATGTATGATGTAGTGGTATACGTATGTGGGTTGTAGAATGATATGTATGATGTAGTGGTATACGTATGTGGGTTGTAGAATGATATGTATGATGTAGTGGTATACGTATGTGGGTTGTAGAATGATATGTATGATGTAGTGGTGTACGTATGTGTGTTGTAAAATGATATGTATGATGTAGTGGTATACGTATGTGGGTTGTACAATGATATGTATGATGTAGTGGTATACGTATGTGGGTTGTAAAATGATATGTATGATGTAGTGGTATACGTATGTGGGTTGTAAAATGATATGTATGATGTAGTGGTATACGTATGTGGGTTGTAAAATGATATGTATGATGTAGTGGTATACGTATGTGGGTTGTAAAATGATATGTATGATGTAGTGGTATACGTATGTGGGTTGTAAAATGATATGTATGATGCAGTGGTATACGTATGTGGGTTGTAGAATGATGTGTATGATGTAGTGGTATACGTATGTGGGTTGTAAAATGATGTGTATGATGTAGTGGTATACGTATGTTGGTTGTAAAATGATATGTATGATGTAGTGGTATACGTATGTGGGTTGTAAAATGATATGTATGATGTAGTGGTATACGTATGTGGGTTGTAAAATGATATGTATGATGTAGTGGTATACGTATGTGGGTTGTAAAATGATATGTATGATGTAGTGGTATACGTATGTGGGTTGTAAAATGATATGTATGATGTAGTGGTATACGTATGTGGGTTGTAAAATGATATGTATGATGTAGTGGTATACGTATGTGGGTTGTAAAATGATATGTATGATGTAGTGGTATACGTATGTGGGTTGTAAAATGATATGTATGATGTAGTGGTATACGTATGTGGGTTGTAGAATGATATGTATGATGTAGTGGTATACGTATGTGGGTTGTAGAATGATATGTATGATGTAGTGGTATACGTATGTGGGTTGTAAAATGATATGTATGATGTAGTGGTATACGTTTGTGGGTTGTAAAATGATATGTATGATGTAGTGGTATACGTATGTGGGTTGTAGAATGATATGTATGATGTAGTGGTATACGTATGTGGGTTGTAAAATGATATGTATGATGTAGTGGTATACGTATGTGGGTTGTAAAATGATATGTATGATGTAGTGGTATACGTATGTGGGTTGTAAAATGATATGTATGATGTAGTGGTATACGTATGTGGGTTGTAAAATGATATGTATGATGTAGTGGTATACGTATGTGGGTTGTAAAATGATATGTATGATGTAGTGGTATACGTATGTGGGTTGTAAAATGATATGTATGATGTAGTGGTATACGTATGTGGGTTGTAAAATGATATGTATGATGTAGTGGTATACGTATGTGGGTTGTAAAATGATATGTATGATGTAGTGGTATACGTATGTGGGTTGTAAAATGATATGTATGATGTAGTGGTATACGTATGTGGGTTGTAAAATGATATGTATGATGTAGTGGTATACGTATGTGGGTTGTAAAATGATATGTATGATGTAGTGGTATACGTATGTGGGTTGTAGAATGATATGTATGATGTAGTGGTATACCTATGTGGGTTGTAAAATGATATGTATGATGTAGTGGTATACGTATGTGGGTTGTAAAATGATATGTATGATGTAGTGGTATACGTATGTGGGTTGTAAAATGATATGTATGATGTAGTGGTATACGTATGTGTGTTGTAAAATGATATGTATGATGTAGTGGTATACGTATGTGGGTTGTAAAATGATATGTATGATGTATTGGTATACGTATGTGGGTTGTAGAATGATATGTATGATGTAGTGGTATACGTATGTGGGTTGTAAAATGATATGTATGATGTAGTGGTATACGTATGTGGGTTGTAAAATGATATGTATGATGTAGTGGTATACGTATGTGGGTTGTAAAATGATATGTATGATGTAGTGGTATACGTATGTGGGTTGTAGAATGATATGTATGATGTAGTGGTATACGTATGTGGGTTGTAAAATGATATGTATGATGTAGTGGTATACGTATGTGGGTTGTAAAATGATATGTATGATGTAGTGGTATACGTATGTGGGTTGTAGAATGATATGTATGATGTAGTGGTATACGTATGTGGGTTGTAAAATGATATGTATGATGTAGTGGTATACGTATGTGGGTTGTGGAATGATATGTATGATGTAGTGGTATACGTAAATGGGTTGTAGAATGATATGTATGATGTAGTGGTATACGTATGTGGGTTGTAGAATGATATGTATGATGTAGTGGTATACGTATGTGGGTTGTAAAATGATATGTATGATGTAGTGGTATACGTATGTGGGTTGTAAAATGATATGTATGATGTAGTGGTATACGTATGTGGGTTGTAGAATGGTATGTATGATGTAGTGGTATACGTATGTGTGTTGTAAAATGATATGTTTGATGTAGTGGTATACGTATGTGGGTTGTAAAATGATATGTATGATGTAGTGGTATACGTATGTGGGTTGTAGAATGATATGTATGATGTAGTGGTATACGTATGTGGGTTGTAGAATGATATGTATGATGTAGTGGTATACGTATGTGGGTTGTAGAATGATATGTATGATGTAGTGGTATACGTATGTGGGTTGTAAAATGATATGTATGATGTAGTGGTATACGTATGTGGGTTGTAAAATGATATGTATGATGTAGTGGTATACGTATGTGGGTTGTAAAATGATATGTATGATGTAGTGGTATACGTATGTGGGTTGTAAAATGATATGTATGATGTAGTGGTATACGTATGTGGGTTGTAAAATGATATGTATGATGTAGTGGTATACGTATGTGGGTTGTAAAATGATATGTATGATGTAGTGGTATACGTATGTGGGTTGTAAAATGATATGTATGATGTAGTGGTATACGTATGTGGGTTGTAAAATGATATGCATGATGTAGTGGTACACGTATGTGGGTTGTAAAATGATATGTATGATGTAGTGGTATACGTATGTGGGTTGTAGAATGATATGTATGATGTAGTGGTACACGTATGTGGGTTGTAAAATGATATGCATGATGTAGTGGTATACGTATGTGGGTTGTAAAATGATATGTATGATGTAGTGGTACACGTATGTGGGTTGTAAAATGATATGCATGATGTAGTGGTATACGTATTTGGTTTGTAGAATGATATGTATGATGTAGTGGTATACGTATGTGGGTTGTAAAATGATATGTATGATGTAGTGGTACACGTATGTGGGTTGTAAAATGATATGCATGATGTAGTGGTACACGTATGTGGGTTGTAAAATGATATGTATGATGTAGTGGTATACGTATGTGGGTTGTAAAATGATATGCATGATGTAGTGGTTTACGTATGTGGGTTGTAAAATGATATGTATGATGTAGTGGTATACGTATGTGGGTTGTAGAATGATATGTATGATGTAGTGGTATACGTATGTGGGTTGTAGAATGATATGTATGATGTAGTGGTATACGTATGTGGGTTGTAGAATGATATGTATGATGTAGTGGTATACGTATGTGGGTTGTAAAATGATATGTATGATGTAGTGGTATACGTATGTGGGTTGTAGAATGATATCTAGGAGGTAGTTTGTTGTTTTCTGTTTGTTGGAAGCAGATACAGGTCAGTAAAGCTGACTGTGTAACTCTCTCTCCAAGCTAGTAGTGTAGGCGTGATGACTGTGTGAGCATGTAGACTGTGTAGCGGTCTCTCCAAGCAAGTAATGTGAGCATGTAGAGTGTGTAGTGGTCTCTCCAAGCAAGTAGTGTACGCGTGCAGACTGTGTAACGGTCTCTGCAAGCATGTAATGTGAGCATATAGACTGTGTAGTGGTCTCTCCACACAAGTAGTGTAGGCGTGTAGACTGTGTAGTGGTCTCTCCACGCAAGTAGTGTAGGCGTGCAGACTGTGTAGTGGTCTCTCCAAGCAAGTAATGCGAGCATGTAGAGTGTGTAGTGGTCTCTCCAAGCAAGTAATGCGAGCATGTAGAGTGTGTAGTGGTCTCTCCAAGCAAGTAATGCGAGCATGTAGAGTGTGTAGTGGTCTCTCCAAGCAAGTAGTGTACGCGTGCAGACTGTGTAACGGTCTCTGCAAGCATGTAATGTGAGCATATAGACTGTGTAGTGGTCTCTCCACACAAGTAGTGTAGGCGTGTAGACTGTGTAGTGGTCTCTCCACGCAAGTAGTGTAGGCGTGTAGACTGTGTAGTGGTCTCTCCAAGCATGTAATGTGAGCATGTAGACTGTGTAGTGGTCTCTCCAAGCAAGTAGCGAAGGCGTGTAGACTGTGTAGCGGTTTTTACAAGCAAAATTAAAAACCTGTTAAATCGAATACCGCAATAACAATCATTTATTTCGGTGTAAAGGACATTGGGCCATGTACAATATGTGTAAGGTGGTATATTACAAAGACAATATGGTTTACACATATACGTAGTTATATGTATAACTGTTCTCTAACATCTGACAGAATTCCTTTTAAGTAGTGCATGTTTAATAAAAAGTGATTTTCATAAATAAGGTCTTAAATCTGCATGTTAACAACTTATGATATTTGCTTAAAACAGATGGACATTCAAATTCTGGCAGATGTTTGCTTCGTAAATTTGCATATGCATCGCAAAGAAGTAACAAATGTAATTAAGTGATTCCACATCCCACTGTCATCTAACATTACACAGGACAGCAATTGTTGAATATGCAATAAGCATAAATAACAGCGATACTACGAAAGCCTAATGCTGCCACTTTTTGTTGCATAAGATATTTTTTTTCAAAGACAATTCTCGTTACTTCAATTATTTATTTCGAGTATTTTCTCGTTATTTCAATGAGTTTCTCGTAACTTCGAGTTTTTTCTCGTTATTTCAAATATTTTTTCGTTGCTTCGATTAATTTCTCGTTACTTCGAGAATTTTCTCGTTACTTCAAGTTTCTTTCAAAAAATTGAAATTTCGAGTATTTTCTCGTTATTTCAAATATGTTTTCGTCGCTTCGATTAATTTCTCGTTGCTTCGAGTATTTTCTCGTTGCTTCAAGTTTCTTTCAAACACTTGAAATTTCGAGTATTTATTCGCTGCTTCAAGTTTCTTTCAAAGACTTGAAATTTCGAATATTTTCTCGTCGCTTCGAGTTTCAGTCAAAAACTTGAAATTTCAAACATTTTCTCGTTACTTCGATTCCTTTTTCTCAATTTCTAAGTTTGATGGAGGTAGCATGTATATTTTAGGAGATCTTCTCCGAGCAAGATGACATTTTCGGTTAGCTTTACACATGTATATAAAATGTGTAACAAGTCCGTAATTTTGCTGATTTCTCGACGTCAACAAAAACATGCAATCATTGCTTTGCCCTCAACCCAGGGGCCGGGTGACGGTGTCACCATGCACAAATATCCATCGGACCCACAGTTCCTGCTACATGGGTTGTTTGTGAAGCGAGCGTTGAAGAAGCCCATGGTATATTTCAAATCCGATGGATGGACCCTCCCTTGCTTAAAGATAGAAAATGCCGTTTACAATTTGTTTTGATCACGATAAAAAAACAAATGTACTTACTAGTTGTAGTAAATGCTTAATGACCAAAAGGATTTTGAAACTCACCTCGCTTCCAAGACTGAAATTGTTATCTTTTAATCAAATGTCCTGCAAAATCCTATATGACACCAATCAAATACGTATTTTACTACCAGTAGAAAGCACTTTAGATTTTGTTACTCGGTGGAAATACATCTTAATGGCATTTATTCTCAGACTGGCGGATGTTCACCACTGGGCGCTGATACATTTTTCTTTTAAATCGTGACGTCACGGGTTAAATTCAGTTTGAGAAATTGGGCTTAGAGAAACCAGTAAAAAAGACAAATTATCCTCGGAAATGTACAGTGCCCCACATAGGCATAAATCACTTTTTAGTCACGGTGGCCACCCCTCTGATTGGTTGAATCGTGAGACAAAGTTTGTCAAAAAGGTCGATTTAAGGCATTCAAATGTCGAAATGAGTAATTTTAATGACGGATTTCATTTGTAACAATGCCAATAAATGAGTTATGCAATTATAACACTTCCGACCCCACCCCTAGCACACACACACACTACATATATATATAGAGAGAGAGTGAGAGAGAGAGAGAAAGAGAGAGAAAGAGAGAGAGTATATGTTTAGTTATTATATTTGCGTTCATGTCATGTCATAATTTACAAATTTCCTTGCACAGGATACTTAACCCCCTTGATACCGATTGTCTTTTTCTGACGCACATTTTCATAAGATCGTTGTATATGAATGTTGATTAGTATACATCTAACCTGATTCCCGTTCAAGGTATAAACACATTGATATTAGAGATAAAGCTAATGGATTCCCCACTTCTTATTGTCTTCTTTGATTTAAATGAAGTACAAATATTGTCTCACAACCACAGCTCTTTAAAACATTGCCGTGTGATTTGGCACACGGGTCAGTGAAACTGTAATGTAAACACCCGGTGAGTCTGTCCAGAGAAACGTACTTTATGACTGTAATAACAGTTACTATTGAATTGCTTATCATGAATTTAAGTTTGCTTGGATTTTGAAATCTAACTTTGGGGAATATTTGCTGGCATTGCGTACCGCCAATGCTGAACACATACAGAAATGGACTATAGAAACTTGGCGCATGCAGAAACATGTCAACAAGCCAACTCGCTACCGTTGATACAAGAATTGAACGGTTTACCGGCCTATTATTATCTAAATTCATGGTAATAAAACATGACAGTTAAAAGTATGTACAGGGAAATTATCTGGGAGTACATCGATATCAATGTTTTAGTCAAAACCCCACGGGAAATATTTCTAGAACGTCTCGAGAAAATACGAGGGGTAGTCGGCCACGAGAATCTGAAGAGGGTTGTGGTGACTTTTTACGTCGCAGTGGCATTATTTCGGCCATATAGCGACGAATCTGGGTAGAGTGTACAAAAGCGATGTTCTCGGCCGCGATGCAGGATCCTGTCTTGGCAGTACAGGGCCGCTTTTCGGCTCACGGCATGTGCGAGGTGTACATGCATGGTCACTCGCCATTTTCCGAACCGGACGTATTTATGGATATGTAGCTGGATGCATTTGAAGATATCTTGAAATTGTTTTTATTCAAGATATCTTTAATCCATTTCAAGATATCTCTAATGCAATTTATGATATCTTCAATTCGATTCGAGATATCTTTAAAACAATTTCAGATATCAGTAATCCCTTAATATAATTTCTCTATTTGAGATATCTTTAATTAATGTCTAATAATATTAATATCTCTAATTCAATGCAGGATATCATTAATTCTTCTTAAGATATCATTCATATGATTCAACATATCCTTAATTCAATTCGCGATATCTTTAATTTCATTGGAGATATCAATAATTATCTCAATTCGATATATTTTCAATTTAATTCAACATATCTTCAATTCAATTCAAGATATCTTCAATTGTACCACTTTGGTGTTTCGTCAGTTCACTTGAGTATCCTGCCACTGAAGTATGCCAAACAAGTACATGACATCAATACCTGCTTGCACTGTACTTACAAGAAAGCATGACGTAGGGTGTTTCCTTTACCTAAAACGTGATAGAACAATGTCGATTTCCTTCCGCACCAGCCCTGTATTGATAGCATAAGGGAGATCTGTAACCATCTTATCCACACTATGCTTTTCCACGACGCCGTCTTCCGACATTGTATATAATCCATGGGCCAGGTGGGGTGGTCAGTGCCACCTCCAGGACTAACTGTCATTATATATTTATTTAGCTTATCCTTATAGAAATATATTGATTCTGACATGATAGAACTACGAGAAGAGAAGACATAGCTAATGATTCGGAATGTCATTAAATGTGTTTGAATGCCTGTAATATGCTAATATATTTGTGACGGGGGCTGCCAACGGGAATCAATGATCTTTCCGCTGACACCAACCAATCAATGGTTGACAATGCCTATCACACAACTTGTCATTTAACAACTGAATATAATTCATTGTTTTAATCTGTAGTCTGAAGATTCGGTTGTTTTCACGTTTATTATTATTACTATTATTATGTTTTACAGATTGGAAATGATAATACAGCAGGGACTGTTCAGTGAATGATATTCCATAGGAGTTTGAAGAAAATGATGCTTTTAAACTTCTCTGGAATCGGCCAATATACAGCCTGAGACGAATTCCAGCCAACAAACCTGATCTTGTCCTATTTGATAAAGCTAAGTGAAATTATTTATATCATTGAATTTTCTGTCCCTTTTGACAGCAACGTGATTGGCAAGATTCAGGAAAAGCATGATAGATATAATGTTCCTATGTTACTATGATACCTATAGCAAGTTGGTGTTGTTCGCAGAATAACCGCGGTCCTATATCACCGTGGAATATCATTCACAGAACACTGAGCACATATCGCCTCCAAGCATTGGTTATTGTTTTGCTCTTGTTTGTCGTAATGCGTTTTTAGCACAATCAGCCAGTGTGGTTGGGATGGATAAAGAAGCATTATCTGTAGCTTGTAAACAGTTGATGCTAGTCGGTGGATGAATTCAGGTGTTTATTTGTATGAAGAGGCCAATCCCATCTCTAAACCTGACACGAACACCGGAGGCTTTAAGCGAACACAGGTGTAGTTATCTGTGATATTGTTGCATTGAATTACAGATTATGAACAATATTGATGATAATTATTTGGTGACAGAAATAAAATATTCTGTAATAATTGCAGATTAAAATGATTTATCTGGGGATAGGAAAATGGACTGGGCTAATCTAGAGAATAGTATGAATACATGTGACTACTTTAGCGTGGCTCCACTACATGTCTACAGTATGTTTGTTTTCAGGTAACCGTGAGCCACTAAACCCACTCTTTTCTGTTAAACAAAGACACATTATACCGCAGTAATTTCAAAAGGTCTCTCAGCTGTTCATTATTAACAGCTTATGGTAGAAGAACTTGGTCCCCCATTTACCCAGGTTTCAACTGAATAGATCAACTATATATTTTATTTGTTCGTTTATTTTATCAGAATCGCAGGTATGCATCACCTTTTCATTTAACTATTATCTGCACATTTGGACATTACATTTATGTTGTTACAATTAGTAGCTGATGCGAAATTGCTAACGATTCCCCGTTTTAAGAACGAATAAACTCATTTTTTTGGTACTCCTTTAACCATTACAGATGAAAGACTTGTGGTTAGTCTTAAGCGGGACGCAAAACTCGTTCTTAAAAACCTTGTGGTTAATTCATACCGAGCGATTAAAAGTTGCCCCAACCCCGTCTGCTTCACTCTCACCCGCCAACGAAACCACAGACAGGTTACGTAACTGTCGCCAGAGCACTGCAGTGATGTCATATGAGGAACGATTTTCAGTTAGTTGTATAGAAAATGTGTAGGAAGTTCGTCATTTTGCTGATTTCTCGACGTCAAGAAAGACATGCCAAATTGTTGTGATGCCGTCAATAGCTCCTTGGGGTTGGGTGATGGCGTCACTATGCACAGATTTCCCCCGGACCCTGTAGTTCGTGCTAAATGGATTGTTTGTGAGTGCGAAGCGAGCGTTGTGGCAGCTTGCGGTATGTACTGAATCGTATGGTTCGTCCCCTACCTCGCATCCAGGATAGAAAATGCTACTGAGATTTGTTTTCACCGAGTTGTGAAACCAAGACTACTTACTGCTCTTTGCTGATCAAAAGGATTTTGCATGAACATAACGATTTCTTCCTTGGAACCGAAGTTGTGATGGAAGTGACAAAAATATCGTAAGTAATATTGTATTGATCCCCGCCTTGCTTCCAAGAGTGAAATTGTTATGTTACAAGTAATGTCATGCAAAATCCTATTGTCCATCAATCGCATACATATGTTACTATCAACAGAGAAAGTAATTTTGATTTTGTAAGTCGGTGAAAACAAACTTAAATAGTATTTATCCTCAGAAAGGAGACCCCCTTTTTGAAAATCGCGAAGTCACGGTCAGAATTGTTGAGATTAAGGTTTGTTTTCATCAAGTTAGAAAGTCAAAACTACTTTCTGCTAGTAGTTACATATGTATTTGAATCATGACCAAAAGGAGTTTGCGTGACACAACTTGTAACATAACGAAAGCGAGGTGGGGGTAGAAGTGACAATACTGCGCGATTCATTTCTTCAGTTGCTAACTTCACTTGGTTTGTAAACGTTCTCTCACCAGTATGTAGACACTTGTCAATGTACGTCTTTATATTTGGTCTTATAATCCTAGCTAATTACTTTATAATCATACTTAATAAAAAGAAGCGATCTGCTGATACTTATAGCTAATGTGTAACAGGAATGTAATATCTAGACACTTTATAGTTTACCAGTGTGTATCATAATTCGCACGCACCCCCTAGTGTATGTTGTCTGTATGATTACACTTTAGGACGAAAACAATGACAACTTCATAAAAACAAAATGCAAATATCACAATTAAAACAACTTAAAGTCATAGGAGCCGTGTCAGACTATTACCTTGTTCGAGGAATGTATCCATCAATATCCATACCATTCATCTGCATATTTCCCAAGTGATGTGTCTTTTTAACAGTCTAATATACGAAAACGTGATGCATCGTTTCATGTTTTTCACATTGGTGTATAGTCTCATTAGTCACCCAAGATAGCACACCTTTCAACTAATTGCATAATGTCCCTCTTTCTTTAAAAAAGTAATTCAGTTAGCCAATAAGGAGCAATCAATCAATTGGCGGTTAAATCCTTGGAAAGAAGTGTGTTGTTTTTACACAGACAGACACAGACACAGACACGAGAGTGTGTTCAGTATAGATTATTAAATGTACATACATATAAACATTGTCTTTTGACAAATCAGCATTTAAATCCCCATAAAAGTAATTAATCAATCAGCGTGTTATCGGTTAATCCTATGATCGATCCAGACAAAAGAAATGCCAAATGGGGGGTCAGGTAATCTAAGTGGCGTTACCACTAATTATACTTGTTATAAATTCATCAACTGAGCATCAAGTGAATGATGACACATAACATGTAGTTTTATGCCACCTATCACGAATTACACCCTAGCGACACCAAGTGGTTTTGACAGAAACGTCCATGAAAACAAGGGTTGTTACTCGAAAAGTAAGCAAAGCAGGAGACAAAACTGAATGGTAGCAGATTGTGAGAACATATTCCTTTCATTTTTCACAACACGATTTCTGTCACGATTTCAGGTTTGTACAAACCTGTAAACGAAATATTGTAGATGAATTCTGCATAGGCCCTCATATCTATACCTCATGTTTTGTCACGCAGACGCGCCGCTCTGATTGGTTGACATTTGGTTCGCGGCTGAGAATTGTTCACAAAAAGGTCGATTTAAGGTAATTAAAGATTGAAATGAGTAGTTTTAATGACGGGGATTCATTAATAACTACGCCAAAGAGTGATTTATGCATTTGCAACCTCTAGAGTATTTGTGATCCTTAAGTGGTAGGTAGATAATCCATTATGAAGGGGACTTACTTTAACCATGACCAGTTTATGATGTTCATGCTGTTTCTCCACTGTCAAAGTACGAGAAGGTGGCGTACAGGCCTCTATACTGCCCAAAATGACATGCTATTAACTTCATTGTTCCTTGATGTGTTCATAAGCAGATACACCCCTTATCTGAAGGACCGTTTGCAATATGAACAATACAGTGTGGATGTTCAACTGCTGACATGTATATCCAGAAGCTACATCATCTTGTATTTATCTTCTTGTGTCAACACTATTTAGTTCAAAGTAATGACGCATTTGATTAAATGATTATTTGGGAGTTATTTAGAGAGAAAGTGTAATGCCAAAAGAAGCTGATATCAGTGTGTATGACACAAACGTGATGCGGTGCCGCCAGCAAATATTACAATGCCGAGCCGATCAAGGCGATCGGCTTCGGTCTGTCTTTACCATGTATTTAGGGTGTCTCATTACGTTTATGTGTGAGACACAAACTGCACTTGATGGTTTTGCCATGACGATAGGGACAAAGGCCGTATGTGAATCCGCCTTATATGATCCCAGATGATCCCCGGCATTCATATTATTGTCATGCTCACTGTGTTATACAGCTACCTACGTATAAACTCTTGTGGAACTCAACACCCACGGATTTGTGGCAAACGCGCACATACACGCTGTATCGATCTGCGGAATGCCCGTCTTTCCAGAATGACCTCGCCAAACCGTACTGATAAATTTTGAGAATTGCGTTGTATTGTCCCGAGAATTACAAAGCTTCCAACCCGTGTATTTGTAACGTTACTTTCATGAGGGTTATATGGTCCGAAATTCCATGTGGATTATATGTATGTATTATAAATGTACAACCTTGATTCATCCAATCTCAAATAGGTTGTGTCCTGTACGTGTTGTATCAAAAGAAGTGAAAGAATATCGTTTATAGTTATATAAGAATATATAGTTTTATTTTTATTGGACATGACAGTTTCTTGTCGTGGCATACACGTGACAGTGACTTTAACATGTAGGCTGTTTCAACGTTGTCTTGGCCTACGACGTGGACAAATTGTGATATAGCATGAAACAAAAATTACGAGCAGAAATGTTAGTAAACTCACCAAATGCAATAAAAAAGATGAGTATGCCATCATGGTAAGCGTGTCATGTGTTCACTTAATGTTGGAAGAGTCGCGGGCCAGGTGCTCAAAGTGATCTTGGTGCTAAAGAGATCGTAACTTCTGTAACTTGTGTAAGTCTCTTGCAAAGCTGACAATTAGATTAGATATACCAGGTATGAATTTCTCTTTGAAACAGAAGAAACTTGTGTTGTTTAATGTTGACGATTAGATTATTAAGCCGGGCATGCATTTCTCTTTGAAATGGAAGAATGGCAAGATGAATCATTCCCTAAATCGGCGGACCTCTGTTCACTTTTGACATACATGCGCGATTAAATCTGTGATTCTCTGTTTGCACGGTAGTAGTATGGACATCTATTTCAGTTTGTAGTTGATATTCATTTATAGAAATAGAATCCATGAGAACCTTTGAAACAATTCGAAACGATTTTCTTATCGTTGCCACAAGGTATACATGTATACCATTAATTATTTCAAAAGTACGCGAATATGGGTTAATCCCGGATGGGACTCAACCAACCAAAACTACTAGAATCTGTACTTTAGTCAGAAAGATTAATGCCAAATATGCTATATGTTACATTTGGCTTTGTGTAATCATCGTCACATTTGCGATAATTTTGTGTATTGTTTATAAGCGTCAAACATATGTCAACTTGCACCATCGGAGTTAAAGAAGAATAAATAACTGGCCTAATGTGACTGTCCATGCTTGAAAAAGGTCATTACTCCTTCTTTACGACAAATCAAATAAGATGACATGAACGTTATGGCTTGCCAGTGATGAACTGCCAGAAGTGTTTGGTACCTTGAAATGTCACGTACAAGTAGCCAGAACAAGGTGCTGAAAGTATCCACACACACGATAAGGAGTAGGTACGTAACACAACTTTTAGGAGTATAGGAAAGACTTGCAAATAACCATAATTACTACCGATAAGAGTTTCCTATATGAATGGAAGTCATTTCGCGGATTCAAGCCATGAGCACTTGAAACCATGGATGTAAAATTCTGCAGCACGTGTCAGCAAGTGTTATCTTTATCGCGAAACCCTGTCAGTGTGTCCTTGTTTTGTTGTGAGTCTGGGAACCGAAACGCCCAGTCTGTCATCGGACTATCTGAAACAATATGACTACTTGGCTTACTTTAAAATTCATGCATTTAGTCATGTATTTGGTGAGATTAAACTGAATATAACACCACGTTGAAGACCCATTTCACTTCACCTTTTCAAGAAAAGATATATGTTTCTTAAACGTTCAAATTTAGATTGTCTGTCTTCCGTTAACTATTTGCGCATCACTACATGTAGAAGTATATCTGGTCAAATCAGTTCTAAAATGTTGGATCACAAACAAATAACACAGTTTAAAGTCTTCGTCGACATCACTCACTCTTCGGCATTACCTATTTTTTAAAAATAGTTCCATTTTTGCTAAAATAATCGGCTTTTAAAATGGAAACTTTGCTTACATTGGAACACCTGTTATGTCAGTGTCACTATGTCAACGCCATATGTTTAGCAGTGAATGTGGTCGCTATCCTTTGTATCGGTTGTCGCTGTCACAAACCTTGTTGCTATACAATGACAGAGTCAGAAGTTTTTGGTGAATATTATTGCAAGCGTGGATGTTGTTCTTGTTCCCCTTGGGTTTCGGCTTCGATTGGGAGAAGCCTTGTTATAGAAGCCATCATCGAAGATTTTCGTCAGTTTGTATCT
Organism: Haliotis asinina; assembly: GCF_037392515.1. Classification (NCBI taxonomy): domain Eukaryota; kingdom Metazoa; phylum Mollusca; class Gastropoda; order Lepetellida; family Haliotidae; genus Haliotis; species Haliotis asinina. Next base: position 36,079,117 of record NC_090293.1, on the reverse strand, counting down.
CTCGTCTGGAATCGTATAAGCTTAGTGTTTTTTGAGTGTTAAATCTTTATTGTTTAATCTGTTTGTAGACTCGTGTATTACAGGGCGGTAGTCGGTGTTTGTGGTAATCAATAGATATACATAGTAAACACAGTTTCACTTTCATTTTAGCTGATTCGTTTAGTAATTGACAGTGTGAGTTCGACAAATATCTGGGAAAACAGAAGATTATGATGGTTTGCAATGCTGTGGTTGTGGTGGGCGGATACCTTGTTTCTGTTACTCTAAATTAAATTAACTTAAAGCGAACAATTTATCGTCAGTACAATACGATTTGTGAGCACTGAGTCTATCATACTCCGGACATAGTCATGGCCAATGGCTGGGCTCCTAACTTTTTTTTCGACTGTTTACATTGCTTACCATGACTCAGTATTCATGAAGTTTCATGAAGGTTGGTCATTAAGATTACATCACCGAACACATAGTTGAAAACTAATCGTAATATCGCACTATCAATGAACTACAGCCCTCACACGGATTGGGATTCACAGAATGGCACGAAATTAGAGGGAATTGTGGTGTCATATATAATGTAATCCGTTCACTATACTGCAGATAATAGTTTTAAGTGGTGTATTTGTAATGTTTTGTCACAGTATAGTTGTTTAAATCAACGTGCTGAGCGTCAGTAAGCAGTTCTCGCTTGAACAGACACTTGTGTCAAAAGCTAGACTTAAAGATTGATTTGTGTCGACAAAGCGTCACCATGGCATCACTAACGCGCTATTTAGACAGATGATTCTGCACAGTTGGAATAAACATATCACGTGACAGGTTTCAGGTATTAAAAGACAGGTGACCCGCGCACCCCGTCGCCATTCCCAAGAGTCATGAAACTGGTGCTGGGTCTTATCGTGGTTGTTGGTAGGTCTCCATACGTTTTACTCTATTTCACTTACATTTTTTTAGTTTGATCCGTGTTCTTTCTTTTCCAAGGAAGAGTAGTATATTGTAACCTATCTATGATGATTTAGACATTAGCTTATATATCAAGTTGAACTATAGTGTGCTTGCAGTGAAAACGTACCAATGAATTTCACTTAAACTAAAGAGTAAAACAAATAAAGTTAAATTAAGTTTGCGAATCCTCATTATTTAACCTTGCCTACTGAACATTCAAGTCTGGGAATTTTATTCCACTAAGGGTAAAATGTTGTTTAACAAACCATCATAGATTCAAATCGTTATTATTGTTTTGTATTACAAGGGTGTAAGCGCAGTACAGGAAGCTGGAACAGTGAAACAAATGCACGTGCGGTACGTGATGAGCGTAAATTAGATTAACCCTACTTGTTCTAGTTATTTCATTTAATGTGCATACCTCTTGTCTTTCAAACAAATAAAGTGATTTGAAACTATGATCGTTTATTCATCAACTTTTATCCTAAGTTGAGTGACATTCTGAGAGTTAAATGTTCATCTGACACGATAATTTATGAAGAATAGTAATCTGAATTTCACTTCATTCGATTTACTTTAGTGTTTAAAGTGAAATTCATCGGTACCTATTTCCATTTTGTGGAGTCCAGCATGGAAAACAAGATATATCTTGTCAGATATTGTGCGCGTCTTGTGTAAAACAAGATCCAGATGTTGTAACGAGTGTCTTGTATGAAACAAGTGCGGTTCAGATGTTGTAACGGTCGTCTTATGTGAAATTATCAGAGCCCAGATGTTGTAATGAGTTTACATGATCCAGATGCTGTAATGAGCATCTTGTGTGAAACTATCAAGGTCCAGATGCTGTAATGAGCATCTTGTGTGAAACTTTCAGGGTCCAGATGTTGTAACGGGTGTCTTGAATGAAATAGGCATGTAAAATTATCAAGATCCAGATGTTGTAGTGAGGATCTTGTGTGAAACGGTATCAAGGTCCAGATGTTGTAACGGGTGTGTTGTGTAAACTGATTTTCCTCACGTTTTTATTTCCCCATAGGTAAAGTGTAAAGAATGGAATACATCACATGGCATAAGAATGAACACAGTCCCTACAGAATGGAATACATCACGTGGCATATCAATGTACACAATTCTTACAGTATGGAATACATAGTTGTCATAGCTTTTCAACGCAAATGTTCGACAGGCCCTGTTCATGTATTTTCAATATACCATGCTTTTCTTTGTCACCAGTGCTGTTCACATCCAGTGACGCCGACACGTGTACTGCGTGCGAGTCTACCTACACAACTGACGTTGCTGCAGGAGCCAACGACGCTGATAAATGCACGTAAGCAGATATCATCACTTCTCCAGTTCTCGTTTACGGTGTGAAATTCTAATGTTTCCAATTGATTGGTCGACAGTTTGATTGCTAATTTCTGCTAGAATAAACTAAACGACAAGTATGGAAAAGATTTTTATCCATGTATGTTATGTAAGTATGCTAACTGTGAAATAATTTGGAATGACACCAGTTTTGTTCTGCCATGCAAATAGTGAATGTACATATATTTCGATATGTAGAGGCCCTCGCAACATTTATATCCAGCTCCATTCGTAGGTTCGATAAGCAATCAATGATTACTGAAATCTGTCTGCTCTAAAGTACACATTATACCGAAGTCAGAACTCTTACTCCACCCTTTTCAGTGAGATCACAAATTTTTTATCGACTTGAAACAATCATCACTCAAAGAAGACAGCGATTTAAGTGAGAATCAATATTTAGCTATACAGAGAACAAACGAAGTGTTTAGAGTGGGTGAGTGAGTGAGTGAGTTAAACTTTATAGTCACGTCGGCAATATTTCAGCCATGTCGTGACTAAAACAAGTACATTCACCATACGTACATGTAAACTATAAAAACCTGTCGACGAAGGACAGTAATGCGAACTAGACTATCACAGTATTTGAGAAGTAAAACTAGCATCTATTTCTATAATTGAATTGCCAGTTCAGATGAGTATAAACATGGGCTATAAATTACCAGCAACTGAAGGTAGATCACCATACTAGGGACCATGGGGACTTACAGTACATCCGCCATCTGAATGGGCAAGTGTTTAGAGTTCCTATCTGTCACCAGGTAGGTAACAGGGATAGTCAGAGAATACATAACATACGTTTGAATCGTGCATATCGTCATACATAGTTTATCTTGCATTAGAACAGTAAATCAATTGAACTTCTGCAATTCAGATCAAGTCCATTGATCCAAGTAGTGAAACGTCAAAGTGAAATCAGTATATTGCTATATTGAGAATTTCAAATGCTGCTCGGGACGTTGAAAATAAATAGATATTATATGTGGGCACAAACTCTTTGGGAAGTAGGACCTGCTTCAGGGAAATGTATTGAGTGAATGTTTTGCACATATTTTCTGCAAACAACTTAATAACGTTATTTGCTTTTAGTTTGCCTGAATGGTTGCCGCTGCAGTATTCTATCTCTTTAATTTTTACTCCATGCGACCAACCAGGGATGTGATTCATCGTACCTCGGTAACCTTACACGTTGCTCTTTTGTGCATCATAAATTGGCATGGCCCAGATTGGCGTGGATGCCCTCACTCGCTCTAAACTAAATATACCTTATTCATATATTTTACGCAGAGTCTTGCAGGCCTATCTTTCCTGTCTGGAAACTGGAACAGGCGCCGGATGCCCACTGACAGCGGTTCAAGCGGGTCAAATAGGCACCGACTTCACTGGCTTGACGGGTTGCAGTATGTGTTTGACTGAATGTACATCTACAGCTATGATCACCAGGGAATAGCATTTTATCTCTATGTACTGATAAATGGGAATGATATGATAGTGTCTACTATGGTTCGAGGGTGGGGAGAGTTGGGGGTGGGGGAGTGTTCCGATGGTTTGTGTGATTGGATGGTTGGAATTATATGCAAAAATCGTTTTATCTGGGGGTTGTACTTGTTGGTGTTATTGGATGGTGGTGCCCAAGGTCGTTGAGGAGATCGGAGTCGAACTGGAAATTTACATGTCGCAGCAAATATCACCAATATCATGTAGCGTTCTTCTGATGGGCCAGGCATCTTGACACCTGCTGCACCAAGCGCCAGTTTGTGTTCATTAAACTCAGTTGTTGTATTTTGATGTGCACTTCTTCCATTGGGTACCAGGCGTGTTCATTGGTAGGAATGTTACTATGAACGTCTTGGAATGACCAAGTGTTGCAGATCATCTTTTTCAAATGGTGATGTCGCTGGATATTGTGTTGACTTGGGACTACTCGTATGTAAAGCGCCATTGGGCCAGTCACTGTGTTACTGGTCAATACCATTATCGACCCACACCAAAAAGATCACGCACACCACTATGGTCCGTGAACAGTAATGAGAAAAACTTCAGACAAAATTCTAATCGGTTATACAAGTCGTGAGCGAACTCGATTCGCATTGGCCTCACGTCGATTATCCCTGCCACCTATTCACCACCTGCCACCTATTCACCACCTGTCTCTTACATTCACTCCCTTATTAGAATTGACTAGGGTTCATCCCCTTTTGCGTCCAAAGCTGTGCCGATGGTCAGCAATTTGTTTCTGTATAGTTTGAAGGCCACAATCTTCTGATGACATATTGAGAAACATGCATTGATGCAGCGATGTTCTGAAATGTGGCCAAATGCCTATTGCATGCAAACATTCAGCATGTTATAAACGGCGAATGACAAAAACTCTCACTTTTTTAATAACTCGGTATATTCCTAAAGTGTCTTTGTGCGTCTGGATGCAACTAAACTGCCGTGTCGGAGTGGCAGTGGTGCATGTGACATACCAGCTCTTGCACCTGCTGTCTAACGACACCTACAGTATGGTTCAAAATTATTGAGAATAGCTAAAGCATTTCATATTATTAAACGAGAACAAATCAGATAAAATTGAATGTATTGTGAAAGTGAACTGACCTTTTCATGTTGTGTAGGTAACAATTTAATATTTTATCAAGTCTCCTTGAGCTTCACGGCACAGTCAAAGACGGGTAGGCATACTTCCTATCAGAGAGGTTAGTGTCTCGTGAGTTATGCTGTCCCAGTATCGGACCACTTCTCTCTTCATGTCTTCAATTTTTGTCAACCCCTTTTGATTCACACATTCCTTCATCATCCCCCAAATGTTCTCAATGGGATTTAAGTCAGGACTATATGCAGGAAATGGTAATGCAGTCACATTTTTCTCCTGAAACCACTGCTTGGCATGTTTTGCGGTGTGTTTAGGATCATTATCTTGCTGCAAAATCCAGTCATTTCCATAAAACACATGTGCACTTGGAAGGAGAAAATTATCTAATATGTTAGTGTAGCGTTGACTTGTCAGATTTCCCTCAAACACACACAGCGGGGTCGTTCCTAATAAGGATATCCCTCCCCATACATGAAACTTTGGGCTGTATTTAGGTCGTCGATACAACGGTGCTGACGCAGACTTTGTCCATATTTTCACATTATTGGGATATACCCATGTTGAGCTTTCATCAGTAAAAATCACATTTTCCCAGTCAAAGTTTTCATGTGCCAAACACCACTCAACACGCCTGTCTTTATGTTCTTGTTTCATGAGAGGAGAAGGAATTCCAGTCTTGTTCTCCCATCCAAGATCAATCAAATTTCTTCTAACTGTAGATTTTGATACAACTGTTGATCCCCTTTCTATCATTTCATACCTGATGTTGGAGATGCTTGCCCTTTGCTTTTTAGACGCTAAAATTCCCAGCCGGACGCGATCTGAGAAGTCCCATTTGCTGGGTCTCCCTGCTCCTTTCTGGTGCCCAAAATCCTTTCCCTCTTTAAAATTCTTCCTAATCCTATACACAGTAGAAAGAGGAGTTCCTGTTCTCTCTTCCAATGTATTTACATTATCAATTCCTTGATTACACAACTCAAAAATCAACCTTCTTTTATCTTCAGCAGACATTGTTGACAGTGCTGAGGAAAATGACGTCTGCTACAAATTCAGGGGAGGTAACTCTAATTGTACTATACTCAGTAGGCCAAGATGAGTTACCTCCCTTATACCATTACTTAGTTTTAAGTATCAGTGAATCAGTTGAGGTGTTAGGATAGCTCAAAGTAAGAAGAAAAATTCTCAATAATTATGAACCAGACTATATCTAAAGACTGTCAATATTGTATTCTTGATTTCTTCGCTAATTTCTTGCAATATAAATCTCTTGTATTAATTTCCAGACATAGATGTAAGTTCCTGTAGTTTACACCACATATATCATTTCCATTTACGTACTACTTGTGGTGTGCTTAGTTCACGATGAAGTAGTTGTGACACTTTCACAAGTTATGTAGCATGTCTTCAAATCTAAATGCACTCAGATATAAATACAACCCAGGGTGACCCGTGAAGGTCCCGGGGTAGAATAGGCCTTCAGCAACCCATGCTTGCCATAAAAGGTGACTATGCTTGTCGTAAGAAGCAACTAACGGGATCGGGTGGTCAGACTAGCTGACTTGGTTGACACATGTCATCGGTTCCCCATTGTGCAGATCGATGCTCATGTTGTTGATCACTGGATTGTCTGGTCCAGACTCGATTATTTACAGACCGTCGCCATATAGCTGGAATATTGCTAAGTGCGACGTAAAACTAAACTCACTCACTCACAACCCAGGGTACTGGGTTAATTTATGGAACATTTACATCTGCCCATCTTTCTATATTTACCCAAATTTAATAAATAATGAATGTTCGTGTATATTTTCCCAGCTCCGACCGACACGTGTACTTGTCAAAGAGTGTATTTCTCCACCGATCTAACTGCATGTCCGGGTGACTGCAAATAAGTAGACATAAGATATTTCCTACTTAAATACTGTCAACTATAATGATAACTGGACATCATTGAACACAGGTCATTTGAATAAAGTTATATACCCTTTGGTGGAGCACACAGTCATCATTATACAAGAAGCTGAATGACTTTAATCCAAGATTTTGTTCTGAATGCCAGAATACACAGCCACAAATGTGTAAGAATTTAGTGTGAACACGATATATTTCTTATAAATGTTTCAGCATGTCAAGCATATAAATTGTTTTTGTTATTATCAGCGCAGCAAAACTAAGGGCATCCTGCCTCAAAACTAAAGAAAACACTGGCTGTGACTCAACGACGGTGGTAGCCATGGCAACTAATACAGAAACAATCATCAACAGCATAGCCGGCTGCAGTAAGTGAATCACTGTGACCCATTGTTCCCAACATCTACAGCTAGGCCCTTGTTTGTAAGTTTCATCAATGCTGTAAACGTCTGTGTGTGGAAAGTGTTTGAATTACATATAAGCTGTTCATATTAACGACGCCCATGATCGGCGCCTAACTTATTACAATACCATGTGCATCAAACACTTATATTCTGAAGGCAACTGTTCTTTTTACAGCTGTAGTAAATACTACCTGTGGGTGCGAGCTCGAATATGCCAAAGCTGACATTAGTTCCAATGCCCTGAAGTGCTCGTAAGTGTTATTCGCCATCGAACCAAAGTCGTTACACATTACACGTCTTTAACGGCAAGGAAGACGTTCTAGTGTTGACCAAACTTGTATACAGGACATACTAATTACAAGATCACATCTCACTATGGTGTGCTTTGTAATCCCCTTTGGGGACTATAATACGCTATTTGAAACTTTTGTGCTCAGATTTTCATATGTTGCTACTGAATTCTGTATAATATAATTGTTTCAGCTTATGATATTCATAAGTTGAGCTGTTGGCCATATGAGGTCACCCTTATGGCTGCCGATAAGAATAACCGGTTTAAGCAAAACCTAGGTTTTAGATGATGCAAACTGGACTTAACTTGAATGATCGCTATGGTGGAATTTTTGCTTCCATGTAAATGTTCAAAAACATATGAACAGTAGTATGAGATAACGTATAGATTCACAGATATAACGTGCTGAAGTCATGCCGAGGTGCACGCATACACTGTACACTTGAAACGCATTTTGTATTTGAAGGAATATACCTTTCTGGCGTCTCCTATCAACCATCCATGATGTCCATGTGTAGTGAAGCGGATGTCGCTGTTACATTATTGTTTTATCATATCTCTGTAGTGAAGCGGACGTCATGTTTTATCATATCTCTGTAGTGAAGCGGACGTCACTGTTACATTATTGTTTTATCATATCTCTGTAGTGAAGCGGACGTCATGTTTTATCATATCTCTGTAGTGAAGCGGACGTCACTATTACATTATTGTTTTATCATATCTCTGTAGTGAAGCGGATGTCGCTGTTACATTATTGTTTTATCATATCTCTGTAGTGAAGCGGACGTCATGTTTTATCATATCTCTGTAGTGAAGCGGACGTCACTGTTACTTTATTGTTTTATCATATCTCTGTAGTGAAGCGGACGTCACTGTTACTTTATTGTTTTATCATATCTCTGTAGTGAAGCGGACGTCACTGTTACTTTATTGTTTTATCATATCTCTGTAGTGAAGCGGACGTCACTGTTACTTTATTGTTTTATCATATCTCTGTAGTGAAGCGGACGTCACTGTTACTTTATTGTTTTATCATATCTCTGTAGTGAAGCGGACGTCATGTTTTATCATATCTCTGTAGTGAAGCGGATGTCACTGTTACATTATTGTTTTATCATATCTCTGTAGTGAAGCGGACGTCACTGTTACTTTATTGTTTTATCATATCTCTGTAGTGAAGCGGACGTCACTGTTACTTTATTGTTTTATCATATCTCTGTAGTGAAGCGGACTTCGCTCTTACGTTATTATGCTATCATATCTGTGTGTTTACGCGGTTGTCGTTACGTTATTATATTTCATCACATCTATGTAGTGTAGCAGATTTTGCTGTTACGTTAATATCCTATCATATCTTTAGAGTGAAGCGGCCATCGCTGTTATGCTGTTATTCTATTATATCCGTGTAGTAAAGCAGATGTTGCTCTTACGTTATTACTCTATCATATTTGTGTAGTGAAGCGTCACTGTTATATTATTGTTTCATCATATTTGTTTAGTGAAGCAAAGAAGTACATCGGCTGTTTCAAAAAGATAAGACTGGAACTGGATGTGACGGAACTTCAACCGTGTCAACCTTGATCACTGCTGCTGAATCAACCATAACTGGTCTTACTACAGCTGTATGCAGTGAGTTGTCGCCTTTCACTATCATATCAGAATGAACGAATGAATGTTAGTTAAAGCCGCAGTATACTTCTCTACACAACTACAATATTGAATATGTAAACTCTGTGATGAACACGTAAATGTATCTGTGGATTTATATGGCTCCTATTTTAACTAAGCAACGTCTTTTTCTTACTTGAAGGCATAATACAGGTGACACAGCTTAAACAAAACCCACTCAACTAAGTATCCCTTGAAGCTGTTGATGTAGAAATGTGATCCTGTATCGTCCTTCACAGGTGCAATAGCAGGCACTACCTGTGGATGTGAAGCGACGTATGGCAAGGCTGATAAAAGCACTGATGCACTCATGTGCACGTACGTACCATTACACATCTTTTGGATTACATACCGCACTTGATGCTCGAATGGTTTGGCTGATATAACTCAGCAATATTCCAGGTATATGGCGGCGGTCTGTAAATAATTCCGGACCAGACACTCTAGTTATCAGCCGCATGAACATCGATCTGCGCAATGTGGATACGATGACATGTGTCAACCCTGTTAGCGAGCCTAACTACCCGTTCCGTTATTCGCCTCTTGCCACAAGCATTGGTTACTAACTGGGATCTTCATGGGTAGCTGGTCAGATGGCATGGCATTCGGCAGATGTGAGCGGACCGTCGAAGCCCTATTCACTTCACCATCATCTATTCGTATAACGATTCATGCAGGCATTCAGTCTGAGTTTTTAAACTTGTTTTGGTTTCAACATGATTAAACAACTTGTGTACTCTGTTATATTTATAAAAGCCAAAATTGAGTAAACGACTTGTATCGTGTGTGTCGCCGCACATACTGTAACGGTTTAAAACAGACTGTTATACCCACCTCTTGGTAACATTTCAAGCAGGATTTTAACACTGGAATAATTCTGAATCCTGCTGTCTCTATGGTCAGAAGTCTATAGTCCATACGTTACTCCACAAATTTTCTAGGGGCCGTGTCAGCCTCACATAATATGAGTATTTGGATGCAGTTCGTTTGTATGATTCCTACGTTCGATGGACAGAGTGTGGGAATACATTTATGATTGAAAAATTGAGAGTATTGTAATATTCAGAGACATCTACACTATTTTGTTGTTGGCATTCCACCATCACGTACAGAGACGTCATTGATACCACGTCACAGTCTTCACACTTTCTATGCCTGGCACTAAATTCATAATATTGGTGTCTGCTTCTGAACAAAACATTGAAAGGGTGGCAATATATGACAGCCTGAATAAATGATCATAAGTTATCTGTCGAAGTGAACATAAAATGCATCGTTTGAGAGTTTTGTGTACTTTGAAGGCATGATTTGTCATATATACAAGCAGGCGAAAATCCGTTTTCACCGATCTTATCTTAAGTTATCTCATTTAATCTACTTCAAATGTAAGGTTCCAACAATGCCACATCACTAGTCATGTCTATTTTTGTGTTGGCATTGTGTCAAGGCATGTCGAAAACCCTGGTCGGTTTTCGTTGTTGAACTACGATTCGATAGGTTTCGAATATATTTTATGGGTATCGAATTTACTTCTTGCTATGAAAACACACATTTCAACATGTCTTAAATTAATATTTTTGCCATTGTCTTGCTTTCCTTGTTTTAATGCATATTCAAAACGTTGAGAAGGACGAAAGATCACATTAGCGTGGTCATAGCTTGACCTATAAGCCGTAACTCATATTTTGATGACTTTCATTTATGCTGGACACGTGTATGATTTTACAATTCCCAATTCACAGAGAAACAAAGAAGTACGTGAGTTGCCTGAAGGACACGACAGGAACTGGTTGCGATGCGACAACGACTGTGGTGGCCCTTGCAACAGAAGCAGAGGCTACCATAAACGCGATCACGGGCACTCCTTGCAGTACGTGGAACACCTCACCCATAGTGTCGCCATGCCTGTCACAATGCCTTATTTCTTCGTTTTTGTTGTAAACCTTACCTTTTGTTAATGGATAGAGATTAAGGGAACTGTTTCATATTTTCGCTTAACGAAAACATATTGAATGGTACAGTCTACATATATCAGATTTCGCTCATTACGTACCGTTGAGTATAAAGGAAGTTACGCCAATGGGTTATTGATCACAAGGGCCATTTCTGTACCCCGAGTCAAAACCCATTCCTTTCATTGTTCCAGCTCTTGTCAACACGACGTGTTACTGTGATCTACAGTATGCCAAGTCAAACATCGGTGACAATGCCATGAAATGCACGTACGTGTGGATGGTGTCCGTATAGAAATAGCTATCTTCGTTATAATCGCATCACTTTAAACGTAATGTTGTGATTGTGTTGTGAAAGTTTAGTGAATTCGTAGATGTAAGCTGTACCATAATTGGCCTTTGAATCACCGAAGCTTAATGCAGATGGACAATCAGTCAGTCACAGAGTTCGAATAAGCTCTCACGGAAAGTTTTGGACAATTTCGACGAAGGACATAGAATTCCTTAGGTTTGCAAGATATATTCAAATTAAATGTTTTATTCGGAGTCGATGTATTTCTTGAGCGCTTGTTTATTACTATTATTGATATGCAAGTTCCTAAAACCCTAACTCACTTGATTATGGAATTGTGCAGCTGGTGTTTATTGTTAGTCCACACGTTTTCGTCATACATAATGCGTATATAGCAAATATAATAGGTTGCTATTGCAGGGCGCTGAAAAACTTTGTCAGTTGCCTGTTGGGTAAAACCGGAACCGGATGTGACGGATCTACTACTCTCCGCAGCCTGGCCTCCACAACAAGTTCAGCTATTACAACTCTTGGCGCGTGTCGTACGTATATGCCTGTATTCCGCAGTGGCCTATAGACTCAAACGTTCATCATTTCGGGGCACTTTTGCTGAGTTTTCACGACCTATATCGGCAACTTAAAAATACGCCACTTCAGGCTTAATCAATTCAATAACGCATTCTCCTCTTAAGGAGAATTTTAAGAAAAAACATGTTATCGCTTCTTTAAATCGCAGTGTTATGTTTCTCTAAACATAGCCAAGACAAGCAACTGTGACTGCGAGATCGCCTATGCCATGGCCGACATTAGTGACGGAACCAAGAAGTGCGCGTAAGTACACTACAGGCGTCACGAACAAATGCAAAACATGGACGCAGGAACACATGTCGAACGCAGAATTGCATTGAACGTCAGTTTGGTCAGTAACATGTCATACTGGAACTGCTTTCCACATGTCTTCCATAGTGGTCTTTTGACAGCTTTAATGCATCCATGATGAAAAAAAACTGTTGGCACTCTGTAGCTCGACTATCCCTCAAAGGCATGAAATGTGAAAATAAAAGCTGGCGCTGCTAAAATATCACCGGACATGATGGGAGGTTTGACTGTTGCACACCTATATATACTAGACAATATAAGTTAGGGATACTGATATTTTTATGACTGTTATTATATCAGGGTGTCAGCGAAAACAAATTGTTCTAGGACCCGATCCACAAAGCGTTCGTAACGTTACAAACTCTCTTAAGGCCGTACTCTACCATAGGCTTACGAATGGCATAGAGCTAAGAAGGTTTTGTGCTTAGGGTTCCTGAACCTTTGAACATTTAGTTATATGCTTACCTGTCACCATGTCAACCTTATAACACATGCATTTTCACTATCCAGTGAGGTCAATACTCTGACAGCATGCATTGACGAGTCTTTTGACAATGGCTGTGGCACGATGGCAACACGGGCAAGTATTGGCACTATAGCACAAGAAGCGTTCACAGACATCGGTTCGACGACATGTCGTAAGTATAATAGACATAGCTGGAAAGTGTTAATTTAAGAGCGCCTTGGAATTCTTAAAAATTGAAAATGATATTTGTGATACGAGTGGATAAAACAGATCTAAATATCTTATTCCTTTTAGACTGCTTCCAGCAATAATGTATTGAACAAAGAACTGCTATTGTTAACGTAAGGAAACCGACTAATGTCACATCATCCCCTAATCGCATGCATCATCTTCTCTCATCAGCTGTCACCAATGCCTGTCAGTGTCAGATCAACTTCAACAAAGCCGATGTCAGTACCAACGACACCAAGTGCACGTAAGTTATAAACATTGAACAATATTGGCATATCTACTTTCCTGCCAAGTCATGGGATTTTTCAGTTGGTAGAATGATGTGAGCAGAGTGAAGATTACCCTCCTGTATGCTTACGGGTTGTCTCTCAACGCCTATCCACCATAAACTTGCAAAAGAGGTGTCAAATATTGCATGATCATAACTCTGTTTAGAGGAGCTTGGTGCGGGTTTGTAAACTCTGTAATAATGGTAATGTCAAGAATGAATTTCATTTCCTTCTTGTATGCACCGCTTACAGTGATCTTAGAAAACCGTTTCATAAACCATACAATTCATAAGTTTAACCCTCTGTTGTCCAGTATCAGTGTTGCAATTATGACACGTGTTGCAATGTTTGTACAACATGCAAGCCAAGATCGTAGCTCTATGCACCAGTGATATATGTACCATGGACCAATACCAATGTTAGAGTTATGAAACGTGCTGCATTGATTGTACTATCTGCGAGAAAATACTGAGACTCTGTTGATCAATGATATATGTCTACTACTGTTAAAAAATGACACCTATTGGACCGAACGCAAGTTGCAATTGTGTGGGCAATGCTGTATGCTTACATATTTTCACTATGGAATGTGTTAACCAAACTGTGGACAGTGACCAGTGTACCATGGGCCGATGGCCTACATGTACATTTTTGCAAATAATAAATACAAACTCCAGAAGTGCTGTCACCTCTAAAGAGCTACTACCAGTTCGGCAATAGTCTGGAGATAGGGAAGCAAACCACATCGTCCACGACAGAGAACTTTGCAAAATCATATCTGTAAGAGTGATGTTTTTGCGGGATATAGACATTTCTGGTTTATCACGGTCATTGTAGATTTCCTTCTTGTTACAAATGTTTGCGATTGTGTGTCTTTTATTTGCCCCGACACATAACCGTCTCTGTTTCCTGGGTGTATAGCGCATCCAGAGCCCTCTCCACCTGTGTAGACGCAATCACGCTAACCAACCAGACTACTTGTGATGGGACAACCCTGAAGGACGTGTTGAAGACCAACTTCTCTGCCCCTGCCGTCACATCTTTCTGTTCCACAGGTGAGTTTGGGGTTAGGGAAGTGTCACTATCTCTCATTACCGTGGTTGAATGTCGATCATGTAATCTGTTGATGCATTTTCATAACAACGTTGACTATTTGTCCAATCGATTGAAGGTAATTATGATAATTTGGTACAAATAAGCCCTCCATACATATTTCAGTGAAACGGAGTATGTTCAATTGTAAATGTATTTCACCACAAAATAGTGGACTTTGGTGTGGTTTATCAATTGGATAATGTTGAGTGATTGGGAACGTATTTCCTTGTAGGTGTCAGAGTAGAGATGCCCCTGGTGTCTTCGCTGCTAGTACTGCTGTTGCTGCCCCTGGTTGCTGCCTTATTCTAATGTCGTACAACAGCTGCTAGTGCTGCTGTTGCTGCCCCTGGCTGCTGCCTTCTTCTAATGTCTTACAGCTGTTAGTTATCAGCCTTTACAGCTTGAACAAAACTAAAGGTAGGATGCTTTATAATTATGCAGACTATATCTGCTGTCCCTGTCCCTGCTGTCCCTTTCCATATTCAAGAAATTGATACATCCGAGCACTGTGGCTGCAATGTGCTGTGATCCGAAGTGCCAAACTAATGAAGAGTGTAGTGCCTCTATAATATGCAACACATACCACCATCCGTCCATTGGTATTGTTAATACTTAAAGCCTCCTTGCCCATACCATAACATGGGAGTATAGAAACCTTCATCAATCTGTTCTTGTTAGCTTGATGTGATATTCTCGTATTTACCTATTAAATACTAGTAGGTTGAAGAGCTCAAATACGTTTTTTTAGAAGTGGTTTTCCTTGGTACTGATTACTGTTTAGTTCATGTTAATGAAAGCGGGACCAGCAGCGTTCCGTCTAGAGGTCACATGAACCAATCAGAAATCGTGGTTATTGCAAATGCACTGAGTCAAATAGAATTAATATACATGTTAAACGGTTGCTAATGTTTGGGCTTTTCAACTCTCATGGTGAAAGTTTGATGAAACATTGAGCCTACCCATATCGCGTTTCGTGGCAGGGCTAGCTCTGTTGAAATAAATGAACATCATGACGAAATTATTTGTGTTGTTTTTGTCTGTTTTTAGTCTGTTCCGTGAGTTCAGGTACCTGTCACAAAGAATGGGTTATATTATACTTATACAACTGTCGGGTATGCATGGCGTTCTACGTTACTGACCGCCGCGAACTAACTGGAATAATAAACAACAAACCAACCAAACAATCCTGCGGTACCCTTACAGTACACTGTGCATGACATTAATTACACATGGTGTTACACAACGGGTAAAGTTTATGGTATCCTGTCGTCGCTGGCTCAGAAGGAGCTAAAGAACAGCTACTATTTATTAATATAATAATTTCATTATCCTGAAGGACAATGGGGTAACCTATAGGTTGAAATGTTCGCCAGTCTCGCCGTAGAACCCGGTGCGATTCCAAGGGTACAATGTGTGGAGCCCATTCTTGTGCCCCTGCTTTGACATTGCTGGAATAATGCTAAAGGCGGCGTAAAAGTATACTTATTATCTCATCATTCTGGGTTCGAATCTACCGTCATCGAATTCGGAGATAATGCCTCAGAAACACGCATATGTCAAGTAGTATAATTCGACAAGCAGTCGGTTGGTCTCCTGTTGTAACCACCTGGCAAGTAAATGTTAGTTGGAGAAGAAGCGTGAAACCAAAGCGTTCTTTAAACTGCTGAAAACATCTGCTACATTTCTTAATTTCGAATTCATTTTATTATTAATTTGAACGTTTCATCCATAAACATCTCAAGAAAGAATAGTTGGCAGAAAGGAAACGATGAAAAATTTCCTTTCAAAGCAAACACCCAGAAAGCATTAAATGTATTAACAGAGATTACACAACATTATGGATGATCAACAACGCGACATTACGGTATAGGTTATTATACCGTTATAGGAACCTATACCGAAACGTCGCAATTGTTAAAATAAAGAAGTTGACCATCCATAATGTTATGTCCTCTCTATAACAATAACAGCGAATGCTGTGACTATGTGTCCCAGTCCACCCAGCTGTCAAATGGGTACCTCGTTAGGATGAGAGAGCCACAATAAACTCGGTGCGCCTAGTGGCAGCAAGAGTTGTATACTCCCCAGGGAGTTGAGATTGAAATACGATGTGCTGTTGAGATTGACATCCGGTGATCGAGGGAAAATACCTAGCGCCTAGAGAAATTGCCTTGCAGTTTGATTTGTGCGCTATACAAGAACATTTGATGGATCGGTCAAGTTACAAGGGGGAGGAGTTATTGAGCATCTTGTGGAAGATCAGGCTTACACCTATCTTGGAATGCAAGTTCGAGACAAGCTCCAGAATGCCCTTATTCAAGATAAACTTCGGGCCGAGTATAAATCTCGTTTAAAGAAAATCTGGAGTTCAGAGCGAAATGCTCGAAACAAAGTCAAAGCCACCAATACTTTTGCTGTGCCAGTCCTCTCCTACTCCTTTGGAGTAGTTGATTGGACAAAACAAGACATCCAGAGTCTTGACCGCCTGACCAGAAGGATCATGTCTGATAACAGAGCACACCACCCTCGTTCCTCTCTTAATCGTTTATATATGCCAATCAATTCGGGAGGTCGGGGTTTGATTAATGTGGAAGCTCTTCATGACAGAAATGTATTGTGTACTTTTGCACATATTTATTTGTCAGATGATCCTCTGGTGATGCACGTCAAGATTCATGATGAAAGCAAGGAATTCCACAGCTACTTTAAGCGTGCCAAGGTTGTTGGACACAATTTGAAATTTGAAGTTGATTTTGTTGATGGCGATGTACTGCTGGACGGTACAGTGATGGGAGTAAACCAGGTGAAGTCTTTCACCAAGTCTGCCCAGAGTCGGTCCTTTGTGGAGAAGCTGTCTGAGAAGCCATTGCATCGTGTGTATATGCAGTGTGTGGAACAGAACAGCAATCCAACCGACTCCTTCGCCTGGATGAAGTCGGCTGGTCTCAAATGTGAAACTGAGGGCTTCCTTTTTGCTGCTCAGGACCAGTCACTTCCCACTCGCAATCGCCAGAATGTGATTCTTAAAGAAAATATCAATATGAAATGTCGTCTTTGCAATCAATTTACAGAGACTGTCCAACGCCTTGTTAGTGGATGCCCTTCCTTGGCACAAACAGCATATCTTAAAAGACATGATGGCATGGCTCGCTGCTTTTATTATCGTCTCCGCCATGCCTGTGGCTTTGACTCCGAGGTCCATCCATGGTACGACCCTGAGCATGTCCAGGGCGTCCTGGAAAATGACAGCTACAAACTTCTCTGGAATAGGCCAATATACAGCCTGAGACGAATTCCAGCCAACAAACCTGATCTTGTCCTTTTTGATAAAACCAATGAAATTATTTATATCATTGATTTTTCTGTCCCTTTTGACAGCAATGTGATTCGCAAGATTCAGGAAAAGCATGATAAATATGCGGACCTCGCCTTTGAAATGTCTCGCTTGCATCCCAAGTACACTGTCGTCAGGCTCCCCATTGTTCTCGGTTCCCTTGGTTTGGTACCTCCTGATCTCTTGGCGCAGATGAGGAGAGTGCCCGGGTTCTCCACCGGGAGCACAGCCCTTCTGACAATCTGGGTAATGCAGAAGGCTGCAGTGTTGGGGAGCCTCCATATTCTCCGAAAAGTTCTTGGTGGGTTCGACTAGGCAGTGTTTCCTGGGAGAAGTCCCATTCGCTGTCTGGGCTGCGTGTAGAGGGGGCGAGGGCCCTGAGCTGATGATGAGCTTGACCAGCCTGACTGTGCCAGGATCACCCGAACCCTCTCTGCTGCATTTCAATTTTTAATCTGTAAAACATAATAACAGCGAATGCTACTCAATCAAATAATGTACTAACAGTGAAAATATAAATTGTTCTCCGTAAACGTAAATCAGTACTCTCTTTCAGTGAATTGTAGATTCGTTGTGACATGACTTCATGATCGCCACCATTCGTCTTTGAGGAGTGCCGTGGCGGAGTACCATTTTGTAATACTAACAAGCCAGTCAGTACACAACCAGCTTCTTTCTAAGAAGCAATGGCTAATTCATTTGGACGCGCCACTTCTGAACATATTTTTTAATAAGTCACACCTACACCCAAACGCAAAATGTATTTTCATAAGATGTCTCCTGTAGTAGCAAAACGTAACATTTAAACTGGTATGTCCACGGAATGCATACTGTGTTTTCAATTTATAGTTATAGTGCTGATTTAAGGAATGATTGTAACCAAAAGATCAGCATGAGATGTCTATTGTTACACTAACCGCAAAGAAGCCCCCACTGACCGGACAAGTGGGACGACCTCGCCCCGTTGTAACCTGTCCATGTATCTCCATCCTATCATGACTAAACACGATATGTCAGCAAATATATAGTACGAGTCGAGCCGGTCTGTCGGAAAAATGGTTGTATCCTGAAACCGCGCCAAACCATGTTATAACGTGGAACACGTTTTGTAGGTGTCTATCGTGGTCTCTATACAAAATGATTTGTGAGAGATTAGACGCACTAATCCATAAATATTAGCTTCGGCGATGATGTGGCTGTCAATCGGCGGACCAAATCAAAATTAAGTATTTTCCATATTCATGATGACGAACTTTCGCTCATTCAGGCATGCAGACTGCACCCAGAAGAGAATGGAGGTGTTAAAATGCTGTGAAAACAGAGAAAACCGGGATGAATGGACAGGGATCAGATATCAATACAAATACATTTCAATATGAGAGCTATGGCGAAAGTGCTACATCGAAGAGTGTTCAATAGTAGGTGGCTATTTAGTTTCTTAAGATACCAAATAAACTCTCTTCCACATTAACCTACAGCCATAACATTATCGTTGCAGGTTTGTAACTTTCAAATCACGTTTGCGAAAATAATGTGAACAGTTTCAATAAGACTTACATTCGTTTTATATAAATACTCTTAACGAGCCTACAGTTGGGATTTTACGACTGCCTCTCCCCTTTTAAGCATGAACACACACAAAAGATTAAGTCCTTTTTTATGGAAAGATATTGTGTTATTGATCAGTATAAATCTTTTCCTTGAAAAAAAATGACCAGCTACTTAAATCAGATGTCATCGTGTCATAGGACTAATATTTCTTTGATCCCCCGAGTTTGCATATTTCTTCTGCTTCAGACGCAAGAGCACATTCCACTAGGAGGGCTGGACGAAGGTAGTTGTGTGTGATGGTTCAATGATCCGTGCCTTCTTCAGAAGACTCACACAAGTCAAGCTAGCTTTGAATTTAGCAACATTTTCATTTGTTATGCATGTAATAGGCAAGGGCATGTTCGAACGAAGGTGGAATCTTTTTGGAAAAATCAAGTTCCTCAAAACGAAACAGATCCTCGATATCTGCAGGGCATACGTTCCGATGAATCTCCACTATACCCTGGATGCATCTACGGCTCGGCCCAAAAATTTTATTACCTCCGTTTGCTGGCTCCGAATTCTGACTGTAGCCAATCAGCTATGCTGCCGGTAGAACTGCACTTGCCAGTGTAAAAAAAGATAGCGGTCGCAGTGGGACTCAGATTTGGGAGAAATCATACAGACACATTGATAGGTCCGAATTTAAGAAAACAATATGCAAAAACTCCTTCTGCCTCTTCCAGAGAACCTGTGCATGATTTGTGTTGCGAAGTTTAATCGGTTAGATAATTTAAAAAGCTAAAGTGAGTTGTGATTGGTTCGCTCAATTTCCCAGCGTACAAACCTGATTGGATAAAATGCCAGCCAAGGGAGGTAATAAATTTATCGGGCTTAGCTGCAGATGCATCCAGGGTATAGTGGAGACTTATCAGAACGTATGCCCTGGAGATATCGAGGATGAACGAAATAGGGAAGCTATGGGATTTCAATGAATGCTTGATTACTACCCTATGTTTTGTAAAATGGTCTCACTTGTCAGAGCCCCTTTCACTAGTTTGCTTGCACACGCTGCTGTAGAAAATTGTCATTCACAAATGCTTTTGTTCTCCAGGTATCACATATTAAACATTCTTTCGAACTGGTCATAGATGCTCGTGACACTGGTGCTTTTGCATTATTCAGGATTTGATCACCCACTTTGTATTTATTTCAAGGGAATTTCAAATTGGAACTTGAGATTTTATGAATGCTTATTCTTCAAAGCATAGACATTAATCAACGAATTCAATGTATTTGCAGCATCAAGGTTTACCAGTGTGTTAAATAATTTTGGCTGTATACATGTGGCAGACTGCTAATTCGGGGAAATAATCGCACAGCGATCTACCTGCCGCCATGCTGGGATGCTGCTAACACACGTTACCTTAGGTACAATGAAACGCTCCTGCTACTCCAGACCCGGCACTCGGCCCGGCTGATGTATCGAGCCTCAGGCATTGGTAGGCAGCTCGTTATCATTACTTCAGAAGGTATGTTTTCAGTAACTAGCGCCACACAGTATTCTAGAGCCAGAGCTGCAGAAGGTAAGCAACAAGCAATACCACGGGAGATGCATAAGAACCATTTTGTCAGACATTATCCGGTTACATCAGTATGTTGGGTGTATAACGACATCATGTCTGATAACAATACAGTGGTTCTGGTAACCATAACGACAGAACACGTCTAATAACAGTTCAGTGAGAGTCTGATGGCAACCTCTAGGACAGGATGTCCTTCGCAGTCTGAAACGGGAGCGGTAACTTAGTGGATCAGTTGGTGAACTTTAATTTTGTAAGTAAATATAACAACTAAAAGCAACAAAGGATGGACTCTGGTGGAGTAGTGGCGTATATACACACAGCGTTACACAAATTCATAGTGCTAGTGAGGACTTTGTTTATATAACTCCATCGAATAGCAGTAGGAGAAACGTGTATAGAGGTTGAGATGCTTTTGAATGTTTGTTTCAACATTCTGGTAAACATAAAACAATTGGTGACATTACAACTATGGGCGATCTCAATTCCAGTACAGAAAAAATAGCAAATGTGAAAAAGTTCAGAAATTGTTTGACGATACATTTTCAAAGGATGTTCTACGAAGCCTTGAGCATATTTTGGATGATATAAATATTGACAACAATAATACTGACAACTGTGTTGCGTCAACCAATGATGTGTGCCGGAAGTGATCATGTGATCAAGCTGGGTGCTTGTGCTCCATGTGGCAAGCGTTGGTTCGACGACGAGTGCCGTGAACTGAGGTCAAACTTCGAAGAGGCAGTGGTTAGTAAGTTTACACTATCTGGTAGTGACATTGATAGAGTTAATGTTGTCGGATGTCGATATCGAAGATGTTGCAAAATAAAGGTTAAATATTACAACAGGAAAGCAGCAAATGAAACAGCACGATTAAGCAAAACGGATATTAAGCCGTTCTGGAAAAAAAAATAAAGGACCACAACAAGAATTCAAGTTGTATTGGCAATTACAATGTCGAGGATCATTTTAGAAATTTGTTCAAGTCTGAAATAGTCCCTGACATAGACAACGATGTTGCAAGAGAGATTGATTTGGGTAACATACAGAGATGGGTCGGGGAATTAGATGAAGATGTTGGTTTAAAGGAGGTTTCTAATGCGATCGAAACATCGAAGGTGTCCAGGTCTGCTGGTTATGATGGTATTCTTAACCAAGTTTTTGATTTACAGTAACTTTCTTTAACGCACAGTTCTTCATAAGTTATTCAATGCTAGTTTTAGATTAGAGTATTTCCCGTCAGGCTGGACTGAGGGAGTTATTATTCTTGTTCTTAAGAAGGGAATTAGGTCAATACCAGACAATTATAGAGGTTTAACTTCTATTTTGAATTCAAGAATTACTTTTGGTGTGAAAAGTATAGTTTGATAATTGAGGAACAGCCTGGTTTAGGCAAAATTATAGCACTGTTGATTAACGTTTGTTTTACATGGGTTGATCAGTATTGCAAAAAATTAAGACGAAAGTTAATTATTTTGTGCCTTCGTTGATTATCGAAAAGCGACTGTTTATGTAAATCGGCATGCACTCTGGTACAAGTTACATAAATTTGGAGTTAGTTTGAATTTTTTTTAATTTAGTCCAAGGAAAGTGTACTTGTGTAACAATTGGTGTTAGACGGGAAAATTTTTTGATGCTGGGCTGCATCACGTGAGTTGAACTGAGATGAGATGCCAGTAAAATTACTATTTCCCTGCGTTGATGCCCACACCACGTGACTGCACTCGCGCGCGCGGGGAATCAAGCAAAATGGCAAGGCCAATTATAGCATTAAGGAGCGATTTAGAGAGTGGAAGAACTCTTGCATGCCCTACCAGTTCAAATGTACTTTATCTCTTGCGCTGATGTGGGCGTCAGTGATATGGGAGTGGTGGGCCACTTTCCCTCACAGCTCCCTCACAACATTGACAACGCGCCTGTTAAGATTACGCCGCTTAATATCGATGGCGCGTGGGTTTTGTGCCCCCCTCCATGTCAACCTGAGCAGCATACATGACCATACAATTGTAGCCTTTGGGCACCTAAGGCGCAAGTACAGCAAATCGAGGTAATACTGTCGAAGAGGGGTTTTGCTGGCATATAACTTAGATCATTAGAGCCTAAATGTGTAACTACTTTTGGCTGGGCCTCCTGAGCTATGACCTTGTCGATGCAATGTCGGAACTGGGCCCAACGCATTCCTCCTTTAAACAGCCACTTGCCGCTGATGGCAAATCTCTGTCCCGCCTCCGTGTGCTATAGCGGCCGGGCCAGGTAACTGGATCCAATGAACCAGGCTGCATCTGAAACTCGTGGCGATAGGTATAGGATGGCGCCCATGCATTATGACATGGCAACTGTACAGATCATAGAAAGGAAGGTATGCGGATGTATGTCTGGTAAGCGTCCGAAGTCCAACGGCCCAGTTCCTGCGTCCGTTGCTTACTGAACCCCCGCAATGCTGATGTAGTGGCAGCTCCTATGCGAAATGAATGCGATGAGTATAAACTGGGGTTGATGGGCTCCGGTATTGATGCCTGTGCCTTTTTGAGCACCGCCTGAAACTGAAATTAAGTTAGTGGTGAGACATAAAAATAAGTCAAAAAATACCCTGTGCCAGTTGGGCTTAGGCGGCAGAAACGCTGCACTGCTGCTACAGGACACAGGTGGGAGCCCGGCAGCGCCTGGATCGTAATGTATGTTCCCTGACCATCCTGCTCTGTTTTGGAGCTCTGAAAATGTACCTGTAAGGCTGACGAGTGAACTGCGATAATTATGGCTGAAAAAAGGCAAGCTCTCGCCGACTATGAAAAAAACGAAGAAAGTCAACAAATATGCGACAGCAAACAGAGCTACCTCGAACGACTGGCTGCAAACCAGAGGCAAGGCACGGAGGATCTCGAAAGAGAATCTAAAACGTTAGCGTGGGTGTCAATATATTTTGCTTTGAACAGTATGTTGTGCCTGAGACATAAAAGCACCAAACACCTAAGGAGTGACATGACCCGTGGAGGCTTAGCTGTCTGGCGATTTATTATGTGGACTACAGCCTGATTATCACAAAAGAACATTATCCGACTGTTTGACAGGGCAGCGCCCCACAACTTGACTGCGAGAACAATGGGGAAAAGTTCCAGCATGGATACATCCTTCAGCCATCCCTTTTCATGCCACTCTGCTGGTCAGCGACCATTGGTCCAATTGCCCTGAAAGTACGCACCGATGCTGGCTGCATCAGTGAAGATTTGTGCCTCCTGGGAGGCCATCCAACGGGGTTGCAAGAATAAAGTGGTGCCATTATGATTAGCCAGAAATTAGAGGCTTACTGTTACCCTGTGCAATTCTGATTCTATGGTGTGGATGAGAGCGCCCTTTTTGAGCATCAATTAAGCGCCTAATGAATGGTCGTCCCATGGGTATAGCCTTACAAACGAAGCTGAGTTTTCCAACCATTGATTGCAAATTGCACAAGGTCACGTTTTTCTTGCGTTCTGTCAACATGTGATTGAGCTGTTGTATCAAATGTTCTACCTTATCGCCCTTAATGGTATCAATGGTTAAACCCAAATATGTTAAGCATGTTGTTGGGTGAACTGTTTTGTCGGGGGCCACTGGAATGCCCAAGTGATTGAATAACTACAGCGATGCTGTAAGCAGATGTTTATAATTTTGGCAGCCAGGATGAAATCATCAAGGTAGTGACTAATATTTTCGCTGTTGGTACATATATACTTCCTAGTAGCCAATTTGAGAAAGGTACTACATTTTTCAAAGAGAGCACAAGAAATTGCACAGCCGAAAGGAAGACATTTATCAATGTAGTAATTGTGTTGAAAATACATGGCAAGGAGAAGGAACTGACTAGCTAGGTGGTACTGGTAGGAGACTAAAGGTTGATGTTATGTCGTATTTTGCCATGTGTGAGTTTCTACCTAAGGACTGCACCATGGCGACTGCCTGGTCGAAGCTGTTATACTGTACTGTGCAGAATTCTTGTGGGATCAAATCATTGACTGACTAGCCTGGTGGATAAGACAAGTGATAAATGAGGCGATTGTGTTTTCTTGGGTACCAGGCCAAGTGGTGAAACTATTAGATACGGCAGAGGGGGTGCCAAGAACGGACCAGCGATACGCCCTGCTTCAATTTCCTTAATCAGCTTATGCAAGACAATATGTGGGCTCACCGGGTTCAATGCCCAATGCTGTCACTAGACTGGCACTTGTGCACATAGTTGCAGTCTGCAACTTTGCTTATTATAATCCCAACATACGGGCGCAGCGGTATTGCCACGCTGGCTATGGAGCCTGTTGGCGGATTGCTGGGATCATCGCTGGTTGGGGAGCATTAACTCCAGCCACAGCTGACAGTCGATAGTGCCCCAAGCCCGTGTCAGGTTGCGCTCCATACGCTGTCTGAATGTCATACTGTGCCCAACAATCCCCGCCAAGACGTGCTGTTGCCCCTCGCACTGTCTCCATGTATGCAAGCAAAATTAATGTTGCATCATGTTGGGATCCTGGTGTTTTTCGATATAAAGACTGATGAAAGTGTGAAAAGCGGACGTCCACTGGCCTATGGTCAGAGGGTTGCTGCTTATGCCGGAAGACCACCTGTCCAGAGCTGTCCATTTCCATGGAAAAAATAACGGACTCCTGCGAGACATCGTTTTGAAGTTGCAACAGTTGGTGCGGGTCTACAAATACCCCTTACGTATTTTTTCCCGAATAGACGCGCGGACATGGGAACCAAGGTGCTGGGTTGCTAGTAGTTTGGACAGTTCGTTGTACATTGTATATTATAATGAGTGCGCGCATGTGATTGTGAGGTATATGGCGCGCATGGGGCGGGGTGGAACCTCGAGAAGTAAAGCACCCGGTTGAACGAGAATGCTATTAGCGGCATTAGCAAGTGACCCAACTGTCTCTGCGACTTCGTGACTGGTCCCCGGAACTGGCTCTGTGCTGACCGTTGCTGGCACCATGGGATTGTTGTGGCCAAGCTGCTCCCGCGACGAGCTCAAACGAGCGGATTTCACTCCTCCAGGTACAAGCCGATGATTTAAAGCCGATCTGCGTTTAGGAGGCATTTCTGAATGACTTGAACTCTCGGGCAACGGTGACAAACAGTGGAACGTACTCGAAACGCACTATTTTCCATCGGTTGACTGAGTATGTGAGGCTTTGCCATTTAATGCCAGCGGATATTACGTGGCTGTAAGTTTAGCTGCACGAGAGGCAAGCTGCTGACGTAAGCAGAAGTGACTTCAAGCGCGGGAATTAGTTGGTGGATGAAATGTAAACATTGGAGGGGTGAGAAAACAGAGCGAAATGGCAACGCAGTCCATAACACCATATAGCTAAATGTTACTAAATGTCAGTAATTAACTCATAGTCTGTTTCGGACTGACAAAGCACACACTATGACGTCATCTCGATATTTTTATTTCAGCAATTCAACTTACATTAATATACAAAACGAATGACATCAGCTGTCCGTCTAAGAGGGGTATGACCAAACTAAAGTCTATAACATAAACACAAAAACTCTCCTCCGAAATAAATAAACACACGAACCAAAACATCTAAAAACACAACACAAGCTTACATGCATGAACAGTGACCAAATTGCTGACACATTTACCCAGACCTATCTGTTGACTCGTGTAAAATACTACCGGTTTTGACATCTACTCATCAGAACCCTCACGACAAGAGTCATTCAGACTCCCAGATAGCCAGTCAATTTTAACTACACGCCATAAGCAAAACGGTATGATTCATATGGACCCTGCCCATGTTGGTGTGCAGCCGACCAAGCAGCCAAAGCGGCACTTAAACTCCAAGAAGTGAACATACCATTATCTTAAAACCAAAAAGCCCAGCAAAACAATCTTCCTGAAGTGACAAAGTACATACCAAAATTTGAATTCAAACTATAGAATCTGCTCAAAAAAGCACACACATACAGACTAAAAACTACAATAAATCCAAAAAAACTATTGACATGGCTCTTACCAGAAGACAAACAAATGATACATAACGGAATTCCAATCTACATAAATTAAAAAACAAAACAAAAATAAATAAAAAGCACCATCAAACGGACAAACGAACCTAGAAGCAGAAAGAGAAACGCCCCACCACGCCCTACCACAATGCACACACTAACAACTACACAGAATAGTGCTCCAGAGATCAATGGACGCTACCACACACGGTCACCTAACATAACAAACACTCCTTAGCCCAGTCACCCAAACCGTAGGCATATTTCTTATTACAACCGGCCTTTTACGCCGTTCATAATCCCACATAATCAACTAGTGCTACCTTTAAAATCAATGCAACACAAAACATTAAAACAAACAAAGCAAGTAATAACTAAACCACCCACTTCACAACTTCTTACAAATTCCCCAATTCAAATATAATACAAACTTCATTATGCAACACTAACGTCACCTTCAGGTTGTCATATGTTTCAGTCAAATCACCCTTCTTTCGATCAAACACTACATGAACTGGTTGGCCCGTGTTCCAAATACCCAATATGTTGGAAAGCAAACGTAAAATCTCAAAATCATCATCGGTTATAGTCACTTTAGCTTGATAAAGGTCACATATACTCTAATAATTAACCGATAACACGCTGATTGATTAATTAGTTTTATGGGGATTTAAATGGGGGGATTTGTCAAAAGGTAGTGTTTATGTATGTACATTTACTAATATATACTGAATACACTCTGTCTTGTCTGTGTCTATATAAAACAACGCCCTTCTTTCAAAGGATTAACCGCCAATACATTGATTGATTGCTCATTATTGCCTAACTAAATAACTTAACTTAAAAAAGAATGACGCACATTATGCAATTAGTTGCCAGGTATGCTATCTCGGGTAACCAATGAAACTATACAGCAATGTGAAAAACCTGAAACGATACATCACGTTTTCGTATATTAGACTGTTAAAAAGACACATCACTTGGGAAATCTGCAGATGAATGGTATGGATATTGATGGATACATTCCTCGAACAAGGTAATAGTCTGACACGGCTCCTATGACTTTAATTTTAATATTTGTATTTTTGCATTTTTTTAATAAGTGTCGTAGCTTTCAACACAACCTTTGTTTTCGTCGTTAAGTGTAATGATTCATATAGGAAAACTATGAAATATTACATTCCTTTTATACATTCGCAGATCGCTTCTTTTTAGTATGTTTCAAAATGCATACAAGTATGATTATAAAGTAATTGGGATTATGAGACCAAGTATAAAGACGTTTATTGACAAGTGTCTACATACTGGTGAGTGAACGTTACAAACCAAGTAAATTTAGCAAGTGAAGAAATTTATTGCGCAGTATTTTCACTTCGACCCCGACCTCGCTTAGGTTATGTTACAGGTTGTGTCATGGAAACTCCTTTTGGTAATGATTCAAATACATATTTATGTAGTTTTGATTTTCTAACTTGATGAGAACAAACCATACATAATCTCGTTAATTCAAATGCTCATGCTGATGCTTCTATGACGTCACTGTAGGGCTCTGGCGACAGAGTTATGTAACCTGTCTGCGGTTTCGTTTGCGGGCGAGAGAGAAGCAGACGGCTTTTTTAGCAACCTTTAAGCGCTTGGTATTAATTAACCACAAGTTTTTAAAAAAAATAAAGTGGTGTTTCGTTTATGACTAACCAAAAGTCTTTCATATGCCGTGATAAAAAGAGTACCAAAAAATTGAGTTTAGTGGTCCTTTTACAGTGTAAGTTACACGATTCTGCTGTGACTCAACAACCTCGTTTAAACAATTACAGTGGAGCATAACCTTTTATGGATGTCTTGAAACTGCAGTTGATCAACACAGTTGGTGTGTGGTAAGTCAGGGACAACTTGTCTGGAAACCATCGATAGATGGGAAGTCTGGCAACTGTAGCAACGTTTATTTAAAGGAAGCAAACGAGTAAGATATGTTAGTAACCAAACCTCAATACATGCAAATGTTCAGTTCTTTTCATCTCCGTGAATAGTTCAATATTATTAGAAATCGTATGTATTACTCGGACCTCATTTCTTAAGGTGTTTGCTATATGCTTTTGCGAGCTCGTAGTATCTTCAGGAAAGCGTGAATGATCACATCCATGGACTACTGAGTTGAAATGGATTTCATCGGTGAGTAGGTGGAGATGTTCAGCGAGTAGGTGGAGGTGTTAGGGTATGAGTAGGCTCTTTAGTACGGAAAAGATTAGGAGAATAGCCTCTGTAGGTGTCTTCTGCAAAATCGGCGAGTCTGTAGCGGGTCCCCATTCCTCCTACACCAACTGGAACAAGAGACACGGGCAGGACAACGTGGAAAATGGACAATGTGCCAAGCTGCAGTCACGCACCTTCAAGGGAAGAATGGTAGGTGCAGCAGGAGGAGTGCTGTAATGTGCAAAGCGACATCAGGGGCGTGATTTAATATTGTAATATTCAGTTTTTCACATGACACCGATTAAAAGAATTTTGTCATAGAAATTCGAAAAACGCACAGTGTCGTCAAAGAGTAGATATAACTACCACAAGTTTCACATTGTGGTTTGAGTGCCCTTGTTTCGTAATACCTTGTATACACAATACATTCCATAGTAAGTGTGTAAGTTTTGTTTTACGCTTCTGTTTGCAATATTTCAGCAATGGGAAGCAGAAATAGGCTTCACACATTTTAACCATGTAACTAGTAGGCTAACTTACCGCCAAAACAATATAATAACATACGTGAGTACATAGATAAAGCTGTATCTGGGTTTGGGGATTAAGTGACAGTGATCTTGAAATCCTCAAGTATATTTGTTTCATGCTACTTACGTTGCAATTTCAACGACGTTTTCCTCGTTTGGTTGCTTTGGCTGCGACGATGATGACGATAATTCTGTTGACATTCCGATCATGGAGTTGACTTGATCATGGTCATCGGTCCTCAGTTACGCAGATCGATGCTCATGCTGTTGATCACTGGATTGTCTGTTCCAGACTCGGGGTGGGGTGGGGGTGCGGTTGTTGTAAGACTTATTTATTTATAAGATGATTGTTGTAAGACTTATTTATAAGATGTAAAAAATTGTGTTTTGGACCACTTTGTATGCTGCATACTCTCATTGAATATGAATTGTTTTCACTTTACCGAAAAATGTCAAATAAGTCCCGTTGTCGTCCCACGTGAAGCGTGAAACAGTCTTCGAAAACGCGTTAGTGCTATTGCAACAAAACACTACGGTTAGATAACGTTTTCTGTGGAAGATTCTCTTTCTCTAAAGCGTTATAAGCATCACATATACAGACCAGATGAAACACAAATAGGGCAAAAGAAAGTTAACACCGACTTCACTTGGCCCCAAAATTAGAAACAAAGACGTATGTGCGATTAGTGATAATTATTAATTATACAGAAAGCATTTTTCAATAAGCTGACTTAAAAAAAATCATTCTAATGCTGGTTTTGCATTTGTCGCATTTCAATAAGAAAGAGTGAAGGTATCAAAATTGAACACTACGAGAATCAGAGTCGACCAAGGCAGAACGTTGACGTTGTGCAGGATCTTGAACAGTTTCTGGCAGTATGAGGCCATGCGTTGTCGTGCTGCAGAATGATCCCTCGGGGATTATATTTGGGCAAAGAAAGGGAACCACAAAGGTCTGAACACGTCGTCCCTGTATCGCTGGACATTAAGATTTCCAAGGATGATAGCAGCCATAATCAGATGCTTGTACTTTTCGTCTGCTGATGGCGTGTAATAGTGCTGTCGTCGTCTTGAATCTGTTCCCGATCTTCGGCGGTCTTTGAACTGGCTGGTCGCGATTTCATAATTTGTTGATGGTTTGTGGGTTCTAAAGCAGCCATATTGGCCATACCGATCGCCCTGTCACGTTGCGCTTGCTGTAAGTCTTGGTCACATTCGTCGTGTTGTTTGGGCAATTTATCAAACCTGTGTAGACACATAAGGATTTAAACTCAGAGAGTAGTGACATGTATCCAACGCGTGTCACGTTCCGTGGCGTCGGTGCTTCCGTCCTTGAGACGTGCAATACGTTGTTGCGCGTGCATTTCGAAAAAAGAGGAACAGAGCAAATGAATGCCACACAAGACTGTCACTTTGGAAAGTTCAACCCCTGCCCTTGCAATCGTTCAGAAAATTAAACATCGTTTAATTGAAACGCATTGTATGCCAAGGCTAACGTGTACACGACGTCATGGGGCCATTTTAATGGTCCGTGGGGGAATGTCTAAACAACAAGTAGCTGCACATTACCACTGCCACCGGAACACCATTTCTGCACTGCTGAGACGCTACCTGAACACAAATCGATCGGCCACGCTCTGGACGTCTACATGTAATGCCAAGACAGGACAGATGGATAAGGGTGACCCATCTTCGCCACACGTTTCAGACTGCAGTAATGACTACCCGGACCATCCCAGGACTTCGCCGTATTCACCCCAACACAGTTCGACAATGTTTACGTCATCACGGGATCGGACCACGACGTCCCGCTATACGACCTATCCTCATAGGTCATAGACAAGGTCACCAAATGTGGTGCCGAAATCATGGGTAAACCCTGGTTTTTGGTGGAGAAATGTTGTTTTTACGGATGAGTCCAGGTTTAACATTTCCCATAGTGATGGACATCAACGTGAGGGAGAACGTTATGCACAGATCTGTGTCTTGAGAGGAATCGCTTTGGTGGTGATGGTTCCGTGATGATTTGGTGTGAAATAACAACAAGCCAAAGAACTCCTTTTATTGATTGTTCAGGGCAGCTTAACTGGTGTTGACTACAGGGATCAGATTCTTCGACCTTTGGCAATTCCTTTTAAAATTATTACTCGCCCGTGGAAGAAACGTTTTACGCCAATACTACACAAGTGTAATACCACTAGACATATCACGTCATAATGTTTCATAGCTATGACGTCACAATGCTAATGCCGCTGTCGCAATGGCACAAGGCCTTGCTTGACTCGCTGAAAGGTGAGAGTTATCACACTGTAGGCGATTTCGCCGCAGTTTCTATCAATTTATGCTGGCGAGTAATAAACAGAATACTGAACTCGCTTCCATGAAAGACCATTTTTCTCGCTTTGATGCCAAATCATTCACTCGTTTGATGAAAATGGCATTACACGGAATGTCGTTTAGTATCCTCTTTATACGTAATCACTGAATTGTCTAGTCCAAACTCAGTTATTTACAGACCGCCGATATATGAGTAGAATATCGCCGTGTGAGGTGTTAAACAACATACGAAAGAAAACAAAGAAAGATTGTCAAGTTACTGGGAAGTACATAATTTAGTTCTGTAATGTTCTTTCACATTTCTTCCGTTCGTTTCCGATTGATTGGGTACAGGTCGTATGCAGTGACTTGCCTCAGCCAGGTTGTACAGCCAGGTTAGGCCAAAGGTCAAACATTCCCTCAGGTATCACGTCTCGCCCGTTGAAGGTATCACTGTTTAATAACTTTACAAAGTTATTACACATTGTGTAATAACATGGCGTGATGCCGTATGCATGTTAAAGTTATGACGTCACAATGCTAATACCTCTGTCACAGTAGTACTCGACCTTGATTGATTCTGGCTAAGCAGAATGTCATCACACTCGTTGAATTCTTAGGAAAGAAGTACTTCGCTCGATATTATTTTGCTAATGTTGGGTGAGTAATAAATAAAATGGCAAACTATGACCTGTGTAACACCATATTTATGAAACTCGTGGATGGTATCGGTATCTAACGAGCGAAGACCAGTTAGACACCAAACCATTCACTCGTTTGATAAACATGGTATTACATGGGACATAATTTTTTAGTTTAGTATTCCCTATCTGCAAAGTCATGGTCCTGGGTTAAGATTGCACCAGCACAATGCCCGCCCTCATATGGCAAGGGTTGCTATGGATTTCTTGCAACACCATAACGTTGACCTGCTTTGACCTGCAAATTCACACAGAGCATATTGGGACGAGATAGATCGACGTCTACGCCGTCTTCCTTATCCGCCAGATAATGTCTTTGAACCTTTGCCTCGCAACAGAACTTAAGAAAATCTGGAGTGACATCCCAGAAGCCTTCGTTTGACAGGCTCTATGCGTCATCGATGCACTGCTGCTCTCAGTGCCCATGGTGGACTTACCTTTGTTGAACTTGTGGCATGGCCGTTTGACCCCTGTCCCGCTTGTGAACTCGTGACGTCATTGTAATTTACTGTTCAGTTGAAATTCTCCCAGTTTGTTATGGTCTCATGATCCCTCCATTATAGTTCATATGTACCTTTAACTTTGTTGTCGTACTTATCAACTGTGATAACATTTTGACAATGCTCAGCTTTTTTATGTGGCTAGTATACATTGTAACTATCCAACATCAGTATTTACGACAGAATCATGCACGTGCATTTGGACCAATGCTTCACAAATAGATTTTTTAACATTATGAAAAATGTACGATTCGTAAGCAGTTTCGGACAGCTGGGTTGTTATTGGGACCATATTGCATTTGGGTGAATGTTTTCTGCTTGAATTTAGATTAAGTTTGTACCAGCGTTTTCGTTTGGCATACAATTACTTTCAAAGTGAT
Source organism: Haliotis asinina (assembly GCF_037392515.1). Lineage (NCBI taxonomy): Eukaryota > Metazoa > Mollusca > Gastropoda > Lepetellida > Haliotidae > Haliotis > Haliotis asinina. Next base: position 36,045,703 of record NC_090293.1, on the reverse strand, counting down.
GAGTTTCTTTTGCCCAGTATTTTAGTTTTACGGGTTCTCCCATCTTCTACGTTTAAAGTCTTCTTTCGTTTTTATTTTGTCTGTTCGTGTAATGGAATTGCAAGATTGCCCATGGTTTCCAAAACTTCTTTTTACATAACTATCACCATAAACGTTAAACATCTTTTCCCTTTTCATCTTCCTCAGTACACATTTTATGTTTATCGACTGTCTAATATAATATGTGTTCTAATTTCAACGTATTTCGAATCTATTGAAAGTGAGTGATTAAATTTCCAAAATCCTTTCTCATATTCCACCGTCTTCAACTTTGTACAATCATAAGCCAGTGTGTTGAAAGTCGTATCTGTAGGCCTGATAATACCTGCTTGAACAACATTTTTGCTTCAATGTTTGAAAGGTAAAGTTATTTGTTTTATACGAGTTTGTTGTTGTACATCTATTTTGTCGTTCAGTTCACTCCGTGGATCTAATATATTAAATTGTAGTTGAACGTGTCTAAATCAGGATTGTGAACAAAATTCCAGTCGCCACTTTTACTTTTGTAATCTGAATCTAATGTGTCGATAATAGTAATGACTGTATAATGGTTCTAGAGTCTTGTTGACCAACTAACACTGTAGTTTAAGGACTAAGATATTCCCTGACTTATGTATAAAGCGAACTGTTCTTCGTTAAGAAGAAAAGCGACTATCTGAAGTCACTAGTGGCTATACGTTGAAGTGGCTTCACATATTGTGGATATACCAGAGTGCATTTGATTACAGTCTTCTTTGGATTATACTGTGGGTATTTCCTTGGATTACAACCCTGATTATACAGTGGGGATATTTCTTATTGGATTACTAAACAGTCTTGTGTAATTCACTGGATTTAAAACAGCTCAGTCTTTCAACTACACAACAAAAGAACATCAAGGTTAGTGTACATGTGTGTAAACAACATCTAAGGGAGAACAACTTACCACATGGCATCCATAATAAATTCCGCATCACACATATGAGGACATAGATCCACACATATTTCCGTTGTATCCAGCAGCACACATATCTCCATGAATGGATAGATCCAGTATTGGGTAGATATCCAGCATGTCTAGATGTTCAGAGGGGTTGGGACAAGTAACCCATTCATGTGAAGAAACAGACTGATTCATACTGTACTCCAACAATGAATGAATCGTTTGCCCACCCAGGGGGCTCCTTTATTTTAAAAAATTGACAAATGATACAAAATATTTAACAACCCCCCCCCCCCCCCCCCGCCCCCTAATTATTGTATTCACACAAAAAAAACATCATGAAAAAACATTTTACATTTACAGCATATTTCAAGGAACAAACATTTTGTAATCACTTGTATAAAAATGATCAATACTCACAGTTCAAGATATTCCTCAGCCATGTCTTCTAACACTGAACGCCAGAGCCAGGGAGGATGTGAACTTCCCGTACCAAATTGTAGAACTTTCTGGTTCCATGACCTACAATACTTGTAAGGTCAAGACTTCCTCCATATGACCCATATTTTCTTTTTAAGGTTACCATTTCCTCTCAATTTGACCTGTATTTACAAGCTCACCATTTCCTCTCAGTTTGGTCTGTATTTTTAAGGTTACAGTTTCTTCTCAATATGACCTACATCAGTAAGGGGGTCAGCCACTGGTGCTGGAAAATTCCACTATTTTCACCAAGAGAGGTCCCCTAAGGTTTAGAATACTGGCATTGGAAATTGTACCAAACAACCCCTCACCCATCAGTGTACTATCTTAAAGTGTATTCACCTTGCAAACATCCAGCTGTACTCTTAATAACCAAACAAAGAAAACAATCACAAAATTACACAATCATATGTGGTGAAGAGATTTTAAAATAAATACTTTATTTCTTGTTATTTCAGTCACAATAAAATAACTGTTGAAAACAAATAAATATGTATTGTTAACCATGCCCGAATCATAATGAACATGATTTATGATAAACCCAGCACATCACTTAATGTATATAATATAATTCTTTAATAATACACAAAAATAGAAGAAGAAGAATACAGCAGCGTGCTCATTAGCAAGCGCTCAGCAGTCCCCATGTAGCAGTCCCTGGTAAACTGCACTCTAGCCAGAATAATCCATCAGAACATAATCCCTAACTCATATTCCACACATTTGCATTGTGTAAGCCAGGTTCCCTCCATTTCTAACATCAGACAAAGACATTGCGAACATGTGTCTTCAGTAAACTAGAGTTACGTCCCTTACCCTTAGCGTAGGCGTAAAAGAACCGGGGGAACCTGTCTAAAACACGGAGCTGTCAAACCTGTGCGCAATCGGCCCTGACTCCAAACGGCAGCTCAAATACGTAAATGATGCATTATTTTTAAGGGAATGAATATAATAATTACAGATCATTACAGAGCAAAAAAGTAACGGAAACAGTAATGACGTTTGAACTGTAAGTTTCAACTTTTTATGACTGATCATAGTACGAGGTTGTATGACGAGGTTGAGTACATAGAGTTGCCATTGGTATTAAAGAGGTTAGTGAGTTTTATGCCGCACTAAGCAATAGTTCAGATTTTGTCTGAAGCAGACAATCCAGTGAACAACAGTATAAGCATCGAACTGGAAACTCATGTTTCAGCCAAGTCAATAATCCCATTAATCGCCTCTTGTGAAAATCGTGAATGGGTTCATTCATTCTAACCGTTGAATACAATTTTGCATTAGAACAATACATTAAAAACACAAGAGATATACAGATTTCATGGTTTATTAGCTCCGTTTAGAAATAAGTAAAACTATGGGATAGAAGCACGCCCAATACTCTACTGTACATGTCAATGTCCTTCATCCTCCTGTCCGCTCTCTGTCTCAGATAGGGTGTCTGTATCATCATCATCTTCGTCATCTTCGTCATCATCATCCTCAGTCAACCCTTCCACCCAAGCCTTGTATTTGTACAATATTGAAAACACATCATTATACATGTATATGGATATTGTTGCTGCCTTTTACTTCTGTTAATATGACGGGACAAACATGAGCCCAAACATATTGTTTGGTGCAGACTGGACAGGAATACATGTTCACACGGCGACAGTCCTACTGCAAATGACACATTTAGCCTTTTGTCTCTATTTAAAAATCTGTTTTCATTCGTTTTGTGGGCACTGCGTCCATGGTGTGGACGACACTTTTTTCTTTCAACTTGGATTCGCCTGTTAAACGACTTGTTGGGTGGGAGACGTGAGAGCAAACGTGTCCGTAGAAGTGGGTAGGTCCATCTTGACTCCTTGTTTCTCGTAATAGATCATATAATCGTCTACATTAATAAAGGGACTGGGATAGCCCTTGGCCTGCAAGTAGTAATATTTGGTGCATTTCTTAGGATCTTCCAGATAGGGTCTCCAGTACCTCCTGTTCAATTTCTTGTTGCAGTTGAATACTGACAGTTGCAGATGAAGTGTCACTATCACAGGTCCACGGCTAAATGAAGCTAAATTGCCCTCGTTTGCACAATTGAACATATAGAACTCCCCTGTTGTTCAAAAAGGAGGAGAGCGTGGTTTCGATCCACGGTCCTCTGGGTTGTGAGCCCAGTGCGCTTACACTGCGCCACTCTGCTGTACTTGCATCTACCTTGTGTTAGGACATTTATATCAACCAATGACAACCAAATAGTCACAAACACATCCAGTCTATCTCTTAAACAGGGCTAAATACGGACAGTTTGGAGACCATTTTTCATGCTCGACCAAGGGACCATCATCGACTTCCCAGTTCTTGAGAATGACACCACATTGAAAACACTTGCAAGCATCTCCTCTGAGTAAGTACACAAATCCTGCCCATGCCATTTGACTAGGACTCTGTTTCATCTGCACAGGCCAAGACTGAAAGGAACTGGAATTGTGTTTGTGGTTTGAGAGGGATACTGTCCGTATATAGGTAACAACCATCATCATATTTGGTCTTGTCTGTCTCTAGTCCCAGCAATGTCACGGCCTGTATCTCTCTGCATTCCTCTAGGGCTTTGCAGAACAGGGTTGGGGCCTCATCTAGGTAACATGTTGAGTAGCTCTCTGACCCAGTCAAAGGAGGTTTGTGGTTTCTCAATAATCTCAGCTTTCATGAGGCAAGTAAGGACATTAAACTGTACCAGTCTGTCAACCACTTCTTCTACACGCTGTATGGCCTGCATGGGGCCAGAATAATTCTTCCGTAGGATCTTCCGGTGAACCTTCACCCTTTCCATTTTCTGTCTTCAAGGTAAACAGCTACCAGAGTCACGAACATAGACTGGAGAGGACACGTTCTCTCTGGCAAGTGAAGTCAGAATGATCTGGAGGGCTGTTTGGGGGCCTTAAATGTTCCAGCTGAGTCTAAAAATAAGTTGGGGGGACTTCCATGTGACTCATGGTCTAAATATAGACACACCTGGTGTTTATTTTGAACATTTCTTTGACTGAGCCTCAAAGTAGCCTCATGTATGTTTCCCAAACTTGTTTAAACGAAAACTATTTTCTGATACAATCGGTCAGCATGTATTGCACATGCATAATCGTCAAGCTACCTGTAGCAGCCAAGTGTACTCGCCCAATTCGTTGTACCGCCTCTCTTGTCACAAATGCGTTTAGTGCGCAGGATCATCTAATATGTGTCTAGCAGTAATACGACGAATATTTCTGAGTTCCTACTCTGTATAGAGAGACAAAACCTAAGCCCTCACACGTGACCTTTTACATACTATGATCACAGTCCGTTTGCACTGCACAATTCGAGTGTAAACACGGGACGAAAAAGCCGGATTGTACACAATTGAAAAAAACGCAAATAGACCAGTAAGTACCCGATGCTATGACCGGATTTGTGTACGATCCGCGGTATTTCCGGACTTTGGGTGCTTTTATCGTAAGAAGCTGCACCTTTGGAACATGTCATCATCGCCCAGTACTTTAGTTTTTATGATGAGATCGGATTTGCAGACATTTCTAAGAATGTATTCAAACTTCAATAGCTGGATGAATGCATGATCGTAGAGTAGAGTGTTTAAATAAGTCCCTTCTAGTTGTAATCAGGTATTGAAACTTCTGAATTTACTAGGGTTAGAAATATAGAGTCGATATATCCTTAACCAAATGTTGTAAATTTTCAAGTTTCGAATGTTTTCATCCCATTAGAAACTTATGTACCATTCGGTTACTAGTGTATGTATTTAAACAGCCTAAATGTTACCTGTAGGTAACCAGGATAATCCAGTATGTGAAATATTGACTTTATTTCACGTACGTCCATGGTTTTGGTATCGTGACCTAGCTAAGCTTCTACCTTTAAGGTGTGGTGAGCGTTTCAGCGTGACCAGGTTACCAGGTAAATCACGTTCATTCACATAGTTGTCAGCTCTTTCGACAAATGGGAATAGAAGAAAAGGTCTGCAGACAGATTTTTAATACGGTATTCCTGCATATAAGTAGTCTGTATCTATGCTCTACGTTTCGGTTCTTCAATTTCTTCATGTGTATCTATGTGCATGGAACTCAGAGAGAAACGAGTCGTTTATTTTCACATGCACTTAAGCAAATGCGCAGCTTATCTGAAAGTCTCGAGACGTATCACTGAATTGACACCTTCTACAAATATGTATTCGCCTTATTTCCACTATACCCAGTGGGTAACTGGGAAAGTAAAGAGGTCACACACACATTGCACATATAACGTTCAGTGTAGATATACGCATGCTCAAACACGTTTTATAGTGAAGCTTTATGGAAGCTTTTGATACCATAAATACCAGTTGACCAATGATCAATTGTTTCACTATTGCTGATTCAATTTCACTGACTGCTCAGTACAACTTATGCAATATTCAAAATATTGTGAGGGCATGCGTTCTCAGTGTGTGTTACACAGATACACATATATAGAAATATAACTATAGCGATTCGGGTCCTTGAACTCGTTTAAGTTTTCGCGTGTATAACGAGTTTTACATACAGTTTGTGGACGTACATTATTAAAGAAACATGAAAATGGGGCGGCATACATATTTTGTAGGTACCACTACATCCGAGAGGAGGACGAGCATATATCCAGGTTATGGGAGGCCATGCAACTGAAGTGTCGCATGCGGTTTATTGTTAAACCATTATACAGAAATTTGATCATTATGATATGACGTAATGGATTCTTACAATGGCAATAATCACAGTCTTAGTCCGTATTTCTTTGTTGTAAAAGGTTATTCCTCTGAAAGCGTATCACGGTCGTAACGAATGTGCCCATAATACGCTTCAATATATTCCTACGGTATATTATTGCGTAATAAAGCATAATGTTTCAGCTGAACATGATGCCCTAATAAGACAGGCTTAGTACGTTTGACATGTTATAACAAATGCCAGGTGCAACATGTCCCAATAAGTTTTTAACAAAAACATTGTATTAACCACGGAATATACTCAAGCGCCATTTTTCAGCCACCACATCACTTGTGAATAAGAAACAAAGTCATTTACCATTTCATTAGTCGTTAGATCAAATTTAACTCTTGGAGAAATATTACAGAGTAATGAAACCAAGTATGTCAGGAAAGAAATTTAATGGCTGTGTAAATACCTCAGGTGAACACTCTAATATACGTATTCAAGAAACGTAAATAAAATTGCCCAACCCCCAGCAATTTTTAAAGAAAATTATATTTGATCGTCTGAAAATTAAATAACGTAGTGTAAAATGTTGCAGAAAGCTTAAAAAATGTTTAGGTATCCAGCGTCTTTAAACATCAAAGCGTGTTTAAATTATTGGAGAAGGATTTGAGAACTAACGGAATAGACATCGTCCAGTGAAAGGAATAGTCCCATTTTGACATAAAGACAAAATGACTTATTGAAAACTGCTGTGATCAACACACGTCTTGCAACCATAGCGTCAGTGGCTGTGGCTACAGCAAGCAAACCTTCATATATGTAGTAAAGATAATGAGAAGTTTAAAGTTTGAAATAATTGATGTTAATTGATATTTACAGCCAAGTGAGCGTTTCAGCGTGACCAGGTTACCAGGTAAATCACGTTCATTCACATAGTTGTCAGCTCTTTCGACAAATGGGAATAGAAGAAAAGGTCTGTAGACAGATTTTTAATACGGTATTCCTGCATATAAGTAGTCTGTATCTATGCTCTACGTTTCGGTTCTTCAATTTCCTCATGTGTATCTATGTGCATGGAACTCGCCTTTATGGTCCTTTGTCAGCTTTGTCAGCTTTGATCAGTTAGTGAATTTATAACAGGTATAATTAATGGCAACACCACTCGGGTTACTCAACAATGGTTTCCATTTGGCATTTTTCCTGTCTGGAGTAAATACTCAACATTATAAATTAAGGTCTGTAGTGGCAAATGCATTGTGTGTTAAGTAATATGTGCATGTAAGTGTTGCAAGAGGGTTTATCAGCTGAGTTACCCAAACAAACATCCACCAAAGGATTAACCGATAACACACTGATTGATTAATTACTTCTATCTACTACAGCGGATTTGTCAAAAGGCAGTGTGTGTAGATGTACTGATTTATACTAACTACATCCTGTCGTAAAGTGCGAGTGTAAAAAGAACGTCCTCCCTTCAAAGAATTAACCACCATTGCGTTGATTGACTGATTGCTCATTATTGGTTAACTAATTATAAATTACTTAGAACATCATACAATTAGTTGCCAGGTGTACTCTCTTGGGTGACCAATGAGACGTTTATCAGGTTTTCACCAATGTGAAAAACGTGAAACTATGTGTTCGCAAATTAGACTGTTGTGAGAAACACGACATAGAGCAGGATTATTTACCAGCTGCTGATGCATGGAATATCGTTCTTTTATGTGGATATTGATGGATATATTCCTGAACAACGTAGTAGTCTGTGTTAAATTCATTATTTGCATGTGATTTTAATTTATTTGTTGTAGCATTCAGCAGAATCTATATGCCAGAAAACACACTAGATCACGTATGTGTGTGAAATATGATTCTAATTGGTAGTCTATACAATGTTTAAATTTTACAGTCATGTTAGAAATTTACTATCAGTATAAGCACACCGTGTGTTCTTTTATTAATTTTCAAAATCATGCAAATATAAAAATACATTAATTAGGGTCGTGAGACAAAATATAGAGACGTACATTAGCTCCGTTATTTGTCCGTCCTAATAGTTTTGACCATTTCTACCACTGGTAGATTAATAACCTTTCATTTGTTTTCATAATACATTTGTAATGTTGTTAAAATGACTTCACTTTAGTTGATCTGTCTATAATTAAACTGTCAGTTGCGCATATGGACTGCGCAACAGAGGTCACGAACCAGTCACGAATTCTGGGATATCATCTGGGTACTAATGGGAGAAAAACAATAACAAAAGTTTCCACCAGTGCAAGGAAATTGCTCCGCATCAGTGCCCCTTTTATAAAAGAGAAGAAACTTACAGTACGCACTGACCTTCCAGTTCCCCTGAAGAAACAGAGAGGACGTGATTCTTCAAAGGCTAACAGAGCGTTTGAGCTCAGGAAGAAACATAAGGTACAGACTCGAATTCAGGAGAGAGGAATAGACATTAGCCTCCAAATCAGAAAAAGTTCCCATGACGAATGGAGAACAATCGATGTCGACCAGACACCGTAAGACAATCATCACAACAAAAAATATGAATTTAACTATGACAGTTTTGTTCAGTTGCTTAAGCTCTTCAGATTTAAGCAAAGTGTTTTTATTGGACATTTCTAAGACTCCTGCTCGAATTTGTCAATGAGTAAGTTCCCAGATCAGTAGTGAATCTCTCATTTACGAATACCCAAACTACCGAAACTGTTTATAAACATTACCACGTGCTTTTCTATTTTTAGTAATGTTATTCACTTCGGAACTACTAGACAGGAAGTGGAGTTTTGTTTACAGTTTTCCACACGCGAGTCATATTCCTTTTCATATTAGGGCCGTCTCCTATTCTCGCGGTAAACGCATTTTCTGCCGAGATCGCCTATGCGTTTGTTTACCTTGCCGACTGGTAACTAGGAAGTGACCCAATTCTTCGAGTGAACAAAATCTTGCAATGTCAGTTTACAAGGAAAGAACCATGACATGGTGTTTTTGATATGCCCGGGATCAATGACATTTACTCTGTCACAATAGGGTATCTCTATCTAGCTAAAAAGAACACACAGAAATATTCAGTCTCTACTACAAACATCGTCTGCCACAGTACCACCCACTGACAAATAGAAATCAAATGATTATCACGTGACTTCATTTGCGCGCGCTCTAAAAAGTATGGAAACATTTAAGGGCCATAGACTGGAATTGGTGCCATCGTCACTGGTAATCTTTTGTAACTAAGGTTATACATGTCGTTACAGTAAATGTAATAGTTGTAATGTGATACGTCTTATTAATAGCAATTAATAAAAAGAATACATGATACAAATTTCATATTAAAGACACATTTTTTAACAAAAAGAATAACAATAATAGTAGAAAAATGACTTCATAAAATAACCCTTTTTTAAGTCACGACTTCTACATTAATTACACTGTAACAGAATTTCTATAAATAAAGGGTACATACAACATAGACACATATATATCTCTCTCTCCCTATATACATATCTCTCTCTCAAAAGAGATTTTGTATTTGTCTTTTAGGGAGCAAAGGCTAGGGTAAAGAAGCCATATGATAAGGACAATCTTGTAAAAGCATACGAGGCTACTGTCTATGACGTCCCCGATTCAACTTTGAGGGATCGAACACGATGTAATGTTGCTCTGAACGGGGAAACCTGACCTGACAGACTCTTTACAACTGCAGAAGAGGAATCTCTGGTTAACCATGTGAAATACATGGCGGAAATTGAATATGGTTATTGGATTTGGAAGAGCAACATCCAATATCTTGCAGCCGACTATCTCAAGTCAGTTAAGAAGCATGTAAAGGCTACCCATTCCTTAATAACAAATGGTTCAATGGTTTCTTGAAACGCTGGCCAGACCTTAAATTAGCCAAACCACAGAAACTACACTTAGCCAGGGCAAAGGGTGCTTGTAAACAAGCAATAGATAAGTACTTCCGTGAGCTGAAAGCAATTATGACGAGGCATAGCTTCAACAGTTTCCCTGAGCGCATCTTCAACATCGACGAAACTGGTGTGAGCACAGAACACAATCCATCAAAGGTTGTGTGTGGAAAAGAATCCACCCCACAAGCCGTCACATCACCTAGATCGGCAAGTGTAACAATCATTGCAGGGGCGAACGCCCTCGGAAATTATGTTCCGCCATTTTACGTTTTCCCAGGTAAACGTTGGTCAGACGATCTCTTGACAGGTGCGCGAGTTGGATCCAACGGGAAGATGTCGCAAACTGGATGGTCGAATTCCGCCATTTTTGAGACCTATGTGATGGATCATCTTGCCAAACATGCTGGAATAAAGGAAGGGATTGATGTCCCACCTACACCGATCCTTTATGACGGTCACAAATCGCACATATCTCTGACGCTAACTGACTGGGCAAGAAAAAGAAACGTTCTGTTTGTACTTCCACCACACACAAGCCATTTGACTCAACCTCTTGATGTTAGAGTGTTCGGTCCGTTCAAGAATCCTTATTACCGGGAATGTCAGACATATCTTCACAACAACCCTGGGGTATCTATTACCAGATATGAAGATGCCGCTTTGTCAGCTCAGCCATATATCAAAGCGCTATGTCCAGCCAACATCTCCAACGCTTTTCGCAAGTCGGGAATCTTCCCGTTTGATCGAGGTGTCATAGATGAAGCACAGACAGCACCGGCGATTATTTATCCAGCTGAAGTCTTGACATAAATTCCGAACACAACTCATAGTACATCTACTGTAGCTGTTGGAACAGGGTCGTCTGTGATCTTCCCTCTGACTTCCGCTGGCACCGATGACACAAATGGCAACGTGAACGCTCCTCCTGTGACAATATGCGAATCTCAGTTGCCGACTGATACTTCTGCTCTTGCTGGCGCTTTTCTCGAAACTAGGAAAATTAAAGCAGTTGTCGAGAAGAAATCCAGAAGAAACTTTGTCCACCGTGTAAGTCCGTCACTGGAAATCATATGAAAAAAATCAACACCGACATCTTGAGGAACTGTGCAAAGAAGCAAAAATCAAAACGTATATCTTCATCTGGATGTAAAAAGGAGAAAATAATTCTCAGTGATCACATCATGTCATCACGCAAGGGGGAAGATGTGCGACCTTCCACGTCAGGGTTGTGTGCCAACAATGGTGCCATCCCGGTATCTTCGCCGGAAATCAGTGACGACCGTGACGCGTCATCAATCGCAGAGGAAGAAAAATGCTGTGTGTGCAAAAAATTTCAACCCCAGGAACTTCGTAGATGTCCCCAACTTGTCTGTGAAGTGGGGAAAATGCGACTTTTGTCCCCATTGGACTCATCTGGTGTACTGCTCGGAAATCGAGTGTTGAGACGTCACAGCATATTCCGATGCCCTCACAGTCCAGGTGAAGGGTGACTGACAGACTTGACTTTCTTTGTAAACATTTTCAGTTTGAGGACTTCTACTTTTGAATTATTCGTTTTCAAGTTATTTGTTTCACCCAAGATTTCCGACAGGATTGCTCTTCCATACACTCCATTACGTGACTTATCCGTTATACCGCGAGAATAGGAGAAGTCTGACTCTAAATCAATGGCCGACGGCATCGTTTCTCACTGGACTCATCACTGGCAATTCACCTCGTGGATCTAGCATTTGACAGTCGCTTATTTTAGAAGGGAAGACCCGTCATTTAAAAACAACAAGCATTCAGTTGGTAAGAATTGTTTGTATTATTTGTTCAGTCGATATCCGTAAGTACCTCTAGAATAGGACTCTTAGGAGACGTCAGTATAAAAGGTGAGGTGTAATACAGTTTCTTCTTGTGTATGTCATGAATAACTATTAGATCCTTTGTCACAGGAATTGTTTCTTTTGCATTCGTGAAGAATCGGATTTCCAAAGGTTCCACTGGCCTTGCCAATCTGATTTGAATGATACCTCAATTCTGACCTCGCCTTTAGTTTATGTAAAGATTTATGTTTTTGTTATGTTTGACAGTCACTATCGATACAGGTTAGGCTATTTTCACGTTCATGGGTGAAGAGAATATAGCACAAATGCCTCGTTCTTTGTTCTTATATTTGTATATAGCTTCTTTTATTTCCTCTTCTAGTGTTGAGTCATCTACAGCAGAGACCATATACTGATATATATGGTCTCTGATTACAGTTTCTCTCTCTCAGTTCTTCCTTTTTAGCATCATTAAGTACGAAAGCCTAATGCTGCCACTTTTGTAGCATAAAATATTTTTTCAAAGACAATTCTCGTTACTTCGATTATTTACTTGGTGCTTCAAGTATTTTCTCGTTATTTCAAATTACTTTTTTCGTTCCTTCGATTAATTTCTCGTTGCTTCGAGACTTTTGTCGTCGCTTCAAGTTTCAGTCAAAAACCTGAATTTTCGAAAATTTTCCCATTACTTCAAGTTCCTGTCAAAAACTGGAAATTTCAAGTGTTTACTGGTTGCTTTGATTCTTTCTACTTAATTTCTAAGTTTGATGAAGCTAGCATGTATATTTTAGGTTATCTGTTCCGAGCAAGATGACATCCTCATAGTCACAGCCTAAGTCACGTGTCCATAGATACAGCAAAAAATAAAATTCATATCTGAATATAACTATCAAATGGCACATCTATGGATCATGCTTGGTATGTGTGCCAAATTTGATGAAGCTAGCATGTCTAGTTTAAGGAAATCTTCTCCGAACAACATGACATCCTCATATCCACAGCCTAAGTCACATTTGGGTGGAACCCGCAAAAGATTCCTATCTGGGTTTAAACCCCAAATGGCAAACCTATCTATCATGCTTTATACAAGTTCCAAGTCTAATTAAGTTATCATGAGTAGTTTAGGAAATATGCTTTGGATGGTGTCGACCCCCCAAAAGACAGACCACTTAAAACAACACATTTTATGGTTGGTTGCATAAGGCTTAATTAAGCTATACCGTTGAAAATTGTGGTATGTGACCTGATAAAAAAGACAACATTAGGTTTAGAAATGGTTATGCGACCTCTGGCCATATGAAACTTTATTATTTATTAGTGTTATTGAAAATGTTCATTTAATATTTTCAAGAAAACTGTTTCGCTACATGTTGTATGTGGAGACTGGAAGCAAACCAATTCGTACTGATATTAATACCAAAATGGTATACTTTTTGAGCAAATTGAGTTCAGTAAAAGTTATCTAATATATGGTATCATTTCATAGTTAACTCCCAAGTGACAGACCTCCTGTAAGATAAACTCGGTGAGTACACGTATTAGCTCATCCATGCTCTCCACTCCTATTCCATTAATAAGTTCACCCGGAGTCAGTACATAGTATAGTGAATACAGTGAGTTAGACCAGTTTGTTCAATCTTGGAATTTAAACAATACTCAATCATCAAAAGGATTTCATTTCACAATGTATGAAAATGCACTTATTCCAGAGCCTCATCATAAATTAACCTTACAAGGTAGAATTTCACTGACAAGATTTAGGACAACAAATCATAGGTTACCAATGGAAACAGGGTGCTGTCTGAATGGTTTGAAAGAAGGCCGACTTTGTAAACTTTGCAGTCAATCCATATGTGACAAATTCCATGTTTTACTAATATGCCCACCACTTTTTGAACAATGAATATCATTTTTAAGAAGATATTTCTGTGTGAATCCCTCTATCTGTACATGTATTTTTCTCATGAAATTTAATTATCAGCCACTCACTCAGTCTCAAATTATCCAAATATATGAAACACTGTTCCTTTTCAAATGATGTCATGTAAATACCTTAATTATATTTACATATTCTTGTATGTTCTATGTTTCACCTTTTGTGTTTTTGAGAAAAGAATAAAAATTCTGTTTTGTTCTGCTACCAGTCACTGCAGAGTACAGTAGCAACACATTTCCATCTTTCTTAGTTTACTGGAAATTGGAATGAATAGTAGTAGAGAACTGATTTGTTTGAGAAGCTGAGAATGTTCTCAAGCACTTTATTTTGTATCTTTGATGCAATAGATCTTAATATAGAACTCATAATTCATTACATGAATTTAAAAAAAGTATAGTTTATATATTACATATCTGGGCACATGTTATTATTATCAGCTTAATTAAGCCTCATGCAAACAACCCTAAAGTGTGCTGTTTTAAGCGGTCTGTCTTTTGTGAGGTCTGCTTTATGGGAAGATACCGTGGTTGCAAGGATGTGCATCCTCCCTATTGAACTGAAAGTTTGTTTTATGACCACTGAAACTCAGGTGGTGTAGGGTGTTGGGTGTAGGGTGTTTGTGACTATGAGGATGTCATCTTGCTCGGAGCAGATCTCCCAAAATATACATGCTAGCTTCATCAAACTTAGAAATTAAGAAAAATAAAATCGAAGCAACAAGTAAATATTCAAAATTTCAAGTTTTTGACTGAAACGTGAAACGACGAGAAAGTACTCTAAGTATCAAGAAATTAATCGAAGCAACGAAAAAATAATTTGAAATAACGAGAATATACTTGAAGTTACGAGAGAATTATTGAAATAACGAGAAAATACTCGAAGTAACGAGTAAATAATTGATGTAACGAGAATTGTCTTTGAAAAAGATATTTTATGCTACAAAAGTGGCAGCATTAGGCTTTTGTAATTAAGTGCTTATGTTTATAATATATTTATTTTCTTAATAGTCTTCCAAAAATGAAGACACTGTTCCCAACCATTTACATTAGATGATCCAACATGTTCTGAAATACAGTATATATGCATATATCTAGTTAAGCCTATTCCTAAAGATTTCAATCATAATTTTTATATACTTTAAAATATTTTGACTTTAACATAACTATCAGATGGATAATATAAGAAAGATAAGGATGATCTCAATTAACTGAAGGGGTCTGGCAGAAAAAAATAAAAGGAAAGAAGTTATGAATCTCTTTAGAAAGAAATCATACTCATTAATTTGCTTTCAAGATATCCATATAGCCAAAGAAGATGTTTCAAAAATGAAAAATGAATGGGGATTGCAGAGTATAGTTGCACTTTTTAAGTCCAATTCAAGAGGCATTGCAATACTTTTCAATAATAATATTGATATCACCATACAAAAAACTCTGGAAAATGATGGTGGAAATTTCATTATTGCAGACATAACTGTAGAAGATAAAAGATTTACCCTCACAAATCTATATGGACCAAATATAGATGGCCCAAAATTCTATTTAAAGCTATTTGAAAGGATCTCAAATTTTGAGAATGAATCTCTGGTTATGGTAGGAGATTGGAATCTGGTTCTTGATCCTTCCCTTGATCTAGAAAACAACAAAAATATTAACAATCCCAAGGCCAGAAAAGCAGTTCTAGACACGATTGCAGCCTATGATCTTGTGGATGCTTGGCGTGATTCCAATGATATTCTGAAAAAATTTACATAGTGGAAAAAACATCAAAGACAACAGGCCAGATTGGACTTTTTCATAATCTCACAAGATCTGTTGAACCTTACACTTAATTCCAATATTCTACCAGGCTATAAAACAGACCACTCAGCTATTACCTACACTTTTTCAAATACCATTAACGAAGAAAGAGGGCGGGGATATTGGAAATTTAATACTTCGTTATTGTTACAACCAGAATATAGTGAACTTGTTAGATCCATACTAAAAGACATGGTTGAAGAATACTCAGATATTGATGTATATGATGAGAATACTTACTACCTTAATATAAAACTTAAGATTGACAATAGCTTATTTTTAGAAACTTTCCTCATGAAAGTTAGAGGAAAATCAATTTCATTCTCAACCTTTCTAAAAATGAAATTCACCGATAAAACCTCAGAACTAGAAACTGAAATTAACGACTATGCAGAAACAATAAGAAGGGACTTTCAAACTGTAGATGAAAATTTATTAACCGAACTTGCAAAACATAAACTTAAACTACAACAAATTAAAGAAAATGAAATAAGGGGTATACAGCTCAGAAACAGAATTCTATGGTATGAAGAGGGGGAAAAGCCAACCAAATATTTGTGCAACCTAGAAAATAGAAACTATGTTAGCAAATCAATTAATAAGATTGTCACAATTACCAATGATGAAATTACTGACATCTATTCCATCTTAAATGAAGTAAAAAGTTTTTACGAAAAGCTTTACTCTTCTGGTAGGAAATATGAGGATGATTCTTGTTTACAAGATACAGTCACTCCCACTTTAGGTGAGCATCTTAGAAACATATTACAAGAAATACATTGACATGGAAGAAGTAACATTGGCGGTTAAGAATATGAAAAATAACAAAAGTCCTGGAATAGATGGATTTCCAATAGATTTCTTTAAATATTTTTGGAAAGACCTTAAATATTGGATTTATGGATTTATAAATTTACTAAAGGTATTCTTAATAAAAATCAAATATATTTTACAATGAAAAGAGGTGTTATTACAAGCCAAATAAAAACAGAACTCTTTTAAAAAACTGGAACTAATAACACTATTGAATTCATTGTATAAAATAGTGAGCACTTGTATTTCTAATCGTTTAAAAAAAACCTTAGACTCCCTTATACATGAAAATCAGACTGGATTTATACCTGGTAGAAATATAAGTGAAAACACAAGATTACTCTATGACATTATGTTTGAGACAAAAAGAAGAGACATCCCACGTTTATTAATTCTGATCGATTTTGAAAAGGCATTTGATACTGTCTCTAAAGAGTTTATCAATTTGGTATTGGAAAAGTTTGGTTTCAATCCCCAAATTATTAGATGGATAAATATCCTAACCTATAATACAACTTCTTGTGTCATTCAAAATAGACATCTCTCAGAATTCTTTTCCAATGAACGGGGCTGTAGACAAAGGGACCCATTATCACCTTGTCTTTTTCTTCTTGTAGCTGAAGTCCTTGGATGCATGATAAGGCAAAATGAAAAAGTCAAAGGTATAGTAATTGATGATAAAGAGTATAGATTAGGACAATATGCAGATGATACTGAGTTGTTTTTAGATGGTACTGAAAAATGTCTTTATTCTGCTATTGCTACAATTAATACATTCTATAAGATGTCAGGACTTAAAATAAATATTGATTAGACTAAAACAATCTGGATAGGATGAAAAGCAGGTTGTAGAGATAAACTATGTTAGTATTTGAATATTGAATGGCGAGTAAATGAATTTAATGTCCTGGGAATTATATTTAATGCTCAATTGAAAGATCAATGGATCATCAATACAAAGAAAAAACTAGAGGAAATAAATAGATTATTGGCAGTCTGGAGAAAAAGACATCTAACACTTATTGGCAAAATCACTGTTATAAAGACACTAGCTATTGCAAAATTAGTTCATATCCTCAATACATTACCAAATCCACCCCAAGATTTTGTTACCTCCCTTGACAAAATATTTTTCAAATTCATTTGGAATGACAAAACTGACAACAACAAGAGAAGTACTTTGGAAAAGGATTATGAGCATGGGGGTTTAAGGATGGTTGACATAACCTTCATCAGTGCCTTGAAACTATCTACTTTGAGACTTAATTTCAGAAAATCATCAATATGTAATCCATGCAATTTTCCTTTACATGATATAATGAAATTTGGTGCCAATTTTTGTAATATTGTTCATATTCATAATCCATATTGGAAAGATGCATTAAAAGCATGAATATGTATTGTACAAACACCACTATAGAGGAAAGCAACCTTGATGAAATTTTAGTGCAGCCACTATGGTTTAATCATAAATTTAAAAACCAAAATCATTACATCTAACACTGGGCAAATAAAGGACTATTAACCATCAAGGACTTGTGTGATGAAGATGGTTTGATGTCTTTTGAATGTTTGAAAAGTAAATATTTAATAAAAGGGACAGAGCTAGATCATAGATATCTCCTAAATATTTTACCCGAAGCATGGACAAACATAATAACTAATCACAGGTATATGCATATGTCTATGACATGAAGTTAAGTTCTTATCAAAAGAATTTTATGAAATCAGTACATGGCTCAAGATTATTTTATGATATACTGTCATTTAATAAAAATAATGCTCATATGTGTCATGAATGGGAAAATATGTTCGATGATACAAATTTTGATTGGCCAATCACTTCTAAAGGACTCAAGAACTCAATTTTTTTGTACTCTTTTTATCACTGCATATGAAAGACTTCTGGTTAGTCATAAACGACACACCATTTTTTTAAAAAAACAAACCTTAATTAATACCAAGGTTAGTTAATACCAAGCGCTTAAAAGTTGCTAAAAAGCCATCTGCTTCTCTCTTGACCGCAAACGAAACCACAGACACGGTTACATAACACTGTCGTCAGAGAACTGGATGTGACGTAATAGAAGGAACAATTTCCAATTAATTGTATAGAAAATGTGTAGCTCATCATTTTGCTGATTTCTCAACGTCACCAAAGACATGCCGAATTGTTGTGTTGCCGTCAATTGCTCTTTGGGGTTGGGTGATGGTGTCACTATGCACAGATTTCCACCGGACCGCATAGTTTGTGCTTTAATTGGTTGTTTGTGTGTGCGAAGCGAGCATTGTGGAAGCCTGTGGTATATACTAAATCGGATGGTTCGCCCCAGGATAGAAAATGGGAGTTCAAGTTTCATCGAGTTTATGAAATAAAGACTGCTTACTACACATTGCTGACCAAAAGGATTTTGCATGAATATAATGCTTTCTTCCTCAGACACGAGGTTGTGGTTGAAGTGCCAATATTATTGTAAATAATATTATATCGGCCCCCGCCTCGATTCCAAGAGTGAAATTGTTATGTTATAAGCAATGTCATGTAAAATCCAAATGTCCATCAATAATATACATATTTTACTACCAGTAGAAAGTAATTTTGATTTTGTAAGTCTATGAAAACAAACTTAAATAGCATTCATTCTCAAACAGGGCGTGAAGTCACAGACTAAAATCCATTTGAATTAATGAGATTATGGTTTGTTTTCATCAAGTTAGAGAATCGAAACTACTTTCTACTAGTAGTTAAATACGTATTTGAATCATAGCCAGAAGTAGTTTGCATGACACAACTTGTAAAGTAACATAAGCAAGGTCGGGGTCGAAGTGAAAATACTGCGTGATAAATTTCTACACTTGCTAAATTTACTTGGTTTGTAAACGTTCACTCACCAGTATGTATACACATGTCAATATACATCTTTATATTTGGTCTCATGATCCTAATTACTTTATAATCATACTTGTATGGATTTTGAAACTTAACAGAAAGAAGCGATGTGCGAATGTATAACAGGAATGTAATATCTAGACATTTTATAGTTTGCCTATATGAATCATAATTCGCACGCACGCCCTTGTGTATGTCGTCTGTATCATTACAACTTACAACGAAAACAATGATTCTGCTGAAAGTTACGACAACTTAATAAAAACAAAATGCAAATATTATTGGAGCAATGTCAGACTATTACCTTGTTCGAGGAATGTATCTATCAATATCCACAAAAACGAGTGATATATAAATCATCTGCAGATTTCCCAAGTGATGTGTCTTTCAACAATCGAATATACGAAATGTATCATTTCAGGTTTTTCACATTGCTGTATAGTCTCATTGGTCACCCAAGATAGCACACCTGGCAACTGATTCCATAATGTACGTCATTCTATTAAAAAAGTAATTAGTTAGCCAATAATGAGCAATCAGTCAATGTATTGGTGGTCAATCCTTTGAAAGAAGGGTGTTGTTTTTACTCAGACACAGATACGGCAGAGTGTATTCTGTATATATTAGTAAATGTACATACATAAACACTACCTTTTGACAAATCCCCCCATTTAAATCCCCATAAAACTATTTAATCAATCAGCGTGTTATTGGTTAATCCTTTGATCCATCCAGACACAAGAAATGCCAAATGGGGGCCTTTGTCGGGTAATCTAAGTGGCGTTACCACTAATTATACCTGTGATAAATTCATTAACTAAGCATCAAGTGAATGATGACAAATAATGTTTAGGTTTATACCACCTAACACGAATTACAACCTAGCGACACCAAGTGATTTTGACAGAATTGTCTATGAAAACAAGGGTTGTAACTCAGAAACTAGGCAAAGCAGGAGAAAAAACTAAGTCATAGTAGATTGTGAGAACATATAGCTTTCATTTTTCACAACAGGTTTCGCGATTGCAGGTTTGTACAAACCTGTAAACGAAATAGTTTAACCCCTGAAATGTAGATGAATACTGCAAAGACCCTCACTAAAGAATCTATACCTACAATTACGTCACGCAGACGTGGCGCTCTGGTTGGTTGAAATTTCGTTTGCGGCTGAGAATTGTGCACTGTTGACTAAAAGGTCGATTTAAGGTAATTAAAGATCGAAATGAGTATTTTTAATGACAGGGTTTCATTTATAATGATGTCAGCAAGTGATTTTGCATTTGTACGCTATTAGAATATATGTGACCTGTAAGTCTTACAGACAAGACGTAAATGATGTAAAACTCTTAGATTTCCAATTTAAATTTTTATATGGTATCATCTATACCTAAAAGGAACTTTTAAAATTTAACCTTATTCAACGTGCATTATGCAGCTTTTGTAAGGATGAGGATCAAAACTTCTGCCATGTTTATTGGGAATGCCGTGAAACCAAAACGTTTTGGAATGATCTTCAAATTTGGAATGACACTTACTTGATATAAAAATGTCATCTGACAAAATATTTGGTGTATTTTGGTGCCTTAAGTAAAAACCCATAACTTAATCATATCACCATTTCAGTGAAAAGACATATCTATGTCTCTTCTTTGAAAGGAATCATTCCAAAATCTAATAACTTTATAAAGACCTTAAAAGATATTTTCACAGTTGAAGGCTTCATTGCCAAAAGAAATAATGAAACGGTAAAATTTGCAAAGAAATGGCATCCTCTAGTCCCACTATTCAAAGCTGACCTGTGATGCAGCAACTGCTTTTGTGAAGTCTTTATCTGTTTCCTCTTTAGAAACAAAATAAATAAATATCATTGTTCTAGTTCTAATAAGTGTACTGATGTACCACTGGGAAAATGTATTATAGGGCGGCTAGATGATCAAATATAAAACACAATGAGTTAAATGTTGGCGAAATATACAGTACGCATTCAATCTGATGTTAGACTCTGCTTGATAGATGTGATACTGTTTGTAACATATGTTTGATAAGACCTATATGTAATATCTGTCACATAATACACAATGTAAAACACGGTTGGTTGGACCCGACTGTATATACTGTGTCAGGTGTTATGCTATATACGACATGATGTGTCAGATGTGATAATAAGTGCACATGGTATTTTGGGTATACTGCTGTATAGCAAAGCAATATATATCGGATGTTTTTTGCAATATACAACATGACATTATTTATTACAGGAGGTGATATTAACAACGTAATATGTCAGATGTATTTCCAATATACAAAATATGCTGGCTGTGATGCACTATTATTTATAGAACATGATACATTAGATGTAATGCAACACACAATAAGATATGTTTGGACGTGATGCAATATACAGCATGATAGGCCAGATATAGGGATAGAGACAATATGATATGTCACAAATGACTCATTTATCTGATGTTTATGCCATGTTGTTAAGATGCCTACTTTATAACATATTAAATATAACACTGCATATCACAGGATAGCATGGATACTCGTGAGTATGTAAAACATATGTTGAATGTAATCCCATATACCATTGCAAACATTGTATGCAACATTTACAGCACTATATGGAATTGGGTCAATAAAAAAAAAAAAAAGTTTGAAATAATTGATGTTAATTGATATTTACTGGCCTTTATGATCCTCTGTTGGCTTCGTGGCACTGGTCCTCCCTTCCTACTTGGTCCACTTCTGTCCATGGAGTGTCTTCATGGCACTCATCACTGCCTCTGGGGAACTTCACGGTCCATTTCTGCCCCCAGGATGATGATGTCCACGGTGCTGATAGTAAAGATAATGAGACGTTTAATGTTAGAAATAATTGATGTTAATTGATATTTACTTGCCTTTATGGTCCTCTGTTGGCTTCGTGGCAGTCGTCCTTCGTCCCCTTGTGTCCATGCAGTGTCTTGATGGCAGTCTTTAGTGCCTCTGGAGGACTTCACGGTCCATTTCTGCCCCCAGGATGATGATGTCCATGGTCCTAATTGTATAAATGAAAAATAAATTAATGTTTGAAATCATTGATATTTACTACCTAGGTAATGAATGCGAAATGTATGTATATATATGCGAAATTGTGGAAAAATCTGTATGTCCACGGTGCTGATAGTAAAGATAATGAGACGTTTAATGTTAGAAATAATTGATGTTAATTGATATTTACTTGCCTTTATGGTCCTCTGTTGGCTTCGTGGCAGTCGTCCTTCGTCCCCTTGTGTCCATGTAGTGTCTTCATGGCAGTCTTTACTGCCTCTGGAGGACTTCACGGTCCATTTCTGCCCCCAGGATGATGATGTCCATGGAGCTGATAGTAAAGATGATGAGAAGTTTAATGTTAGAAATAATTGATGTTAATTGATATTTACTTGCCTTTATGGTCCTCTGTTGGCTTCGTGGCAGTCGTCCTTCGTCCCCTTGTGTCCATGTAGTGTCTTGATGGCAGTCTTTACTGCCTCTGGAGGACTTCACGGTCCATTTCTGCCCCCAGGATGATGATGTCCATGGAGCTGATAGTAAAGATGATGAGAAGTTTAATGTTAGAAATAATTGATGTTAATTGATATTTACTTGCCTTTATGGTCCTCTGTTGGCTTCGTGGCAGTCGTCCTTCGTCCCCTTGTGTCCATGTAGTGTCTTGATGGCAGTCTTTACTGCCTCTGGAGGACTTCACGGTCCATTTCTGCCCCCAGGATGATGATGTCCATGGAGCTGATAGTAAAGATGATGAGAAGTTTAATGTTAGAAATAATTGATGTTAATTGATATTTACTTGCCTTTATGGTCCTCTGTTGGCTTCGTGGCAGTTGTCCTTCGTCCCCTTGTGTCCATGTAGTGTCTTCATGGCAGTCTTTACTGCCTCTGGAGGACTTCACGGTCCATTTCTGCCCCCAGGATGATGATGTCCACGGTGCTGATAGTAAAGATGATGAGAAGTTTAATGTTAGAAATAATTGATGTTAATTGATATTTACTTGCCTTTATGATCCTCTGTTGGCTTCGTGGCAGTCGTCCTTCGTCCCCTTGTGTCCATGTAGTGTCTTCATGGCAGTCTTTACTGCCTCTGGAGGACTTCACGGTCCATTTCTGCCCCCAGGATGATGATGTCCATGGTCCTAATTGTATAAATGAAAAATAAATTAATGTTTGAAATCATTGATATTTACTACCTAGGTAATGAATGCGAAATGTATGTATATGTATGCGAAATTGTGGAAAAATCTGTATGTCCACGGTGCTGATAGTAAAGACAATGAGACGTTTAATGTTAGAAATAATTGATGTTAATTGATATTTACTTGCCTTTATGGTCCTCTGTTGGCTTCGTGGCAGTCGTCATTCGTCCCCATGTGTCCATGTAGTGTCTTCATGGCAGTCTTTACTGCCTCTGGAGGACTTCACGGTCCATTTCTGCCCCCAGGATGATGATGTCCATGGTCCTAATTGTATAAATGAAAAATAAATTAATGTTTGAAATCATTGATATTTACTACCTAGGTAATGAATGCGAAATATATGTATATATATGCGGAATTGTGGAAAAATCTGTATGTCCACGGTGCTGATAGTAAAGATAGTGAGACGTTTAATGGTAGAAATAATTGATGTTAATTGATATTTACTTGCCTTTATGGTCCTCTGTTGGCTTCTTGGCAGTCGTCCTTCGTCCTCCTCTGTCCATGCAGTGTCTTCATGGCAGTCTTTACTGCTTCTGGAGGACTTCACGGTCCACTTCTGCCCCCAGGATGATGATGTCCACGGTGCTGATATTAAAGATGATGAGAAGTTTAATGTTAGAAATAATTGATGTTAATTGATATTTACTTGCCTTTATGGTCCTCTGTTGGCTTCGTGGCAGTCGTCCTTCGTCCCCTTGTGTCCATGTAGTGTCTTCATGGCAGTCTTTACTGCCTCTGGAGGACTTCACGGTCCATTTCCGCCCCCAGGATGATGATGTCCATGGTCCTAATTGAATAAATGAAAAATAAGTTAATGTTTGAAATCATTGATATTTACTACCTAGGTAATGAATGCGAAATGTATGTATATATATGCGAAATTGTGGAAAAATCTGTATGTCCACGGTGCTGATAGTAAAGATAATGAGACGTTTAATGTTAGAAATAATAGATGTTAATTGATATTTACTTGCCTTTATGGTCCTCTGTTGGCTTCGTGGCAGTTGTCCTTCGTCCCCTTGTGTCCATTTAGTGTCTTCATGGCAGTCTTTACTGCCACTGGAGGACTTCACGGTCCATTTTTGCCTCCAGGATGATGATGTCCACGGTGCTGTTAGTGAAGATAATGAGAAGTTTAATGTTAGAAATAATTGATGTTAATTGATATTTACTTGCCTTTATGGTCCTCTGTTGGCTTCGTGGCAGTCGTCCTTCGTCCCCTTGTGTCCATGTAGTGTCTTCATGGCAGTCTTTACTGCCTCTGGAGGACTTCACGGTCCATTTCTGCCCCCAGGATGATGATGTCCATGGTCCTAATTGTATAAATGAAAAATAAATTAATGTTTGAAATCATTGATATTTACTACCTAGGTAATGAATGCGAAATGTATGTATATATATGCCTAATTGTGGAAAAATCTGTATGTCCACGGTGCTGATAGTAAAGATAATGAGACGTTTAATGTTAGAAATAATTGATGTTAATTGATATTACTTGCCTTTATGTTCCTCTGTTGGCTTCGTGGCAGTTGTCCTTCGTCCCTTTGTGTCCATGTAATGTCTTCATGGCAGTCTTTACTGCCTCTGGAGGACTTCACGGTCCATTTCTGCCCCCAGGATGATGATGTCCACGGAGCTGATAGTAAAGATAATGAGAAGTTTAATGTTAGAAATAATTGATGTTAATTGATATTTACTTGCCTTTATGGTCCTCTGTTGGCTTCGTGGCAGTCGTCCTTCGTCCCCTTGTGTCCATGTAGTGTCTTCATGGCAGTCTTTACTGCCTTTGGAGGACTTCACGGTCCATTTCTGCCCCCAGGATGATGATGTCCATGGTCCTAATTGTATAAATGAAAAATGAATTAATGTTTGAAATCATTGATATTTACTACCTAGGTAATGAATGCGAAATATATGTATATATGTGCGAAATTGTGGAAAAATCTGTATGTCCACGGTGCTGATAGTAAAGATAATGAGACGTTTAATGTTAGAAATAATTGATGTTAATTGATATTTACTTGTCTTTATGGTCCTCTGTTGGCTTCGTGGCAGTTGTCCTTCGTCCCCTTGTGTCCATGTAGTGTCTTCATGGCAGTCTTTACTGCCTCTGGAGGACTTCACGGTCCATTTCTGCCCCCAGGATGATGATGTCCATGGTCCTAATTGTATAAATGAAAAGTGAATTAATGTTTGAAATCATTGATATTTACTACCTAGGTAATGAATGCGAAATGTATGTATATATATGCGGAATTGTGGAAAAATCTGTATGTCCACGTTGCTGATAGTAAAGATAATGAGACGTTTAATGTTAGAAATAATAGATGTTAATTGATATTTACTTGCCTTTATGGTCCTCTGTTGGCTTCTTGGCAGTCGTCCTTCGTCCCCCTCTGTCCATGCAGTTTCTTCATGGCAGTCTTTACTGCCTCTGGAGGACTTCACGGTCCACTTCTGCCCCCAGGATGATGATGTCCACGGTGCTGATAGTAAAGATGATGAGAAGTTTAATGTTAGAAATAATTGATGTTAATTGATATTTACTTGCCTTTATGGTCCTCTGTTGGCTTCGTGGCAGTCGTCCTTCGTCCCCTTGTGTCCATGTAGTGTCTTCATGGCAGTCTTTACTGCCTCTGGAGGACTTCACGGTCCATTTCTGCCCCCAGGATGATGATGTCCATGGTCCTATTTGTATAAATGAAAAGTGAATTAATGTTTGAAATCATTGATATTTACTACCTAGGTAATGAATGCGAAATATATGTATATATATGTGGAATTGTGAAAAAATCTGTATGTCCACGGTGCTGATAGTAAAGATAATGAGACGTTTAATGTTAGAAATAATAGATGTTAATTGATATTTACTTGCCTTTATGGTCCTCTGTTGGCTTCTTGGCAGTCGTCCTTCGTCCCCCTCTGTCCATGCAGTGTCTTCATGGCAGTCTTTACTGCCTGTGGAGGACTTCACGGTCCACTTCTGCCCCCAGGATGATGATGTCCACGGTGCTGATAGTAAAGATGATGAGAAGTTTAATGTTAGAAATAATTGATGTTAATTGATATTTACTTGCCTTTATGGTCCTCTGTTGGCTTTGTGGCAGTCGTCCTTCGTCCCCTTGTGTCCATGTAGTGTCTTGATGGCAGTCTTTACTGCCTCTGGAGGACTTCACGGTCCATTTCTGCCCCCAGGATGATGATGTCCATGGTCCTAATTGTATAAATGAAAAATAAATTAATGTTTGAAATCATTGATATTTACTACCTAGGTAATGAATCCGAAATGTATGTATATATATGCGAAATTGTGGAAAAATCTGTATGTCCACGGTGCTGATAGTAAAGATAATGAGACGTTTAATGTTAGAAATAATTGATGTTAGTTGATATTTACTTGCCTTTTTGGTCCTCTGTTGGCTTCGTGGCAGTTGTCCTTCGTCCCCTTGTGTCCATGTAGTGTCTTCATGGCAGTCTTTACTGCCTCTGGAGGACTTCACGGTCCATTTCTGCCCCCAGGATGATGATGTCCACGGTGCTGATAGTAAAGATAATGAGAAGTTTAATGTTAGAAATAATTGATGTTAATTGATATTTACTTGCCTTTATGGTCCTCTGTTGGCTTCGTGGCAGTCGTCCTTCGTCCCCTTGTGTCCATGTAGTGTCTTCATGGCAGTCTTTACTGCCTCTGGAGGACTTCACGGTCCATTTCTGCCCCCAGGATGATGATGTCCATGGTCCTATTTGTATAAATGAAAAATAAATTAATGTTTGAAATCATTGATATTTACTACCTAGGTAATGAATGCGAAATGTATGTATATATATGCCTAATTGTGGAAAAATCTGTATGTCCACGGTGCTGATAGTAAAGATAATGAGACGTTTAATGTTAGAAATAATAGATGTTAATTGATATTTACTTGCCTTTATGGTCCTCTGTTGGCTTCGTGGCAGTTGTCCTTCGTCCCTTTGTGTCCATGTAGTGTCTTCATGGCAGTCTTTACTGCCTCTGGAGGACTTCACGGTCCATTTCTGCCCCCAGGATGATGATGTCCACTGAGCTGATAGTAAAGATAATGAGAAGTTTAATGTTAGAAATAATTGATGTTAATTGATATTTACTTGCCTTTATGATCCTCTGTTGGCTTCGTGGCAGTCGTCCTTCGTCCCCTTGTGTCCATGTAGTGTCTTCATGGCAGTCTTTACTGCCTCTGGAGGACTTCACGGTCCATTTCTGCCCCGAGGATGATGATGTCCATGGTCCTAATTGTATAAATGAAAAATGAATTAATGTTTGAAATCATTGATATTTACTACCTAGGTAATGAATGCGAAATATATGTATATATATGCGGAATTGTGGAAAAATCTGTATGTCCACGGTGCTGATAGTAAAGATAATGAGACGTTTAATGTTAGAAATAATAGATGTTAATTGATATTTACTTGCCTTTATGGTCCTCTGTTGGCTTCTTGGGAGTCGTCCTTCGTCCCCCTCTGTCCATGCAGTGTGTTCATGGCAGTCTTTACTGCCTCTGGAGGACTTCACGGTCCACTTCTGCCCCCAGGATGATGATGTCCACGGTGCTGATAGTAAAGATGATGAGAAGTTTAATGTTAGAAATAATTGATGTTAATTGATATTTACTTGCCTTTATGGTCCTCTGTTGGCTTCGTGGCAGTCGTCCTTCGTCCCCTTGTGTCCATGTAGTGTCTTCATGGCAGTCTTTACTGCCTCTGGAGGACTTCACGGTCCATTTCTGCCCCCAGGATGATGATGTCCATGGTCCTAATTGTATAAATGAAAAATAAATTAATGTTTGAAATCATTGATATTTACTACCTAGGTAATGAATGCGAAATGTATGTATATATATGCCTAATTGTGGAAAAATCTGTATGTCCACGGTGCTGATAGTAAAGATAATGAGACGTTTAATGTTAGAAATAATTGATGTTAATTGATATTTACTTGACTTTATGGTCCTCTGTTGGCTTCGTGGCAGTTGTCCTTCGTCCCTTTGTGTCCATGTAGTGTCTTCATGGCAGTCTTTTCTGCCTCTGGAGGACTTCACGGTCCATTTCTGCCCCCAGGATGATGATGTCCATGGTCCTAATTGTATAAATGAAAAATGAATTAATGTTTGAAATCATTGATATTTACTACCTAGGTAATGAATGCGAAATATATGTATATATATGCGGAATTGTGGAAAAATCTGTATGTCCACGGTGCTGATAGTAAAGATAATGAGACGTTTAATGTTAGAAATAATAGATGTTAATTGATATTTACTTGCCTTTATGGTCCTCTGTTGGCTTCTTGGCAGTCGTCCTTCGTCCCCCTCTGTCCATGCAGTGTCTTCATGGCAGTCTTTACTGCCTCTGGAGGACTTCACGGTCCACTTCTGCCCCCAGGATGATGATGTCCACGGTGCTGATAGTAAAGATGATAAGTTTAATGTTAGAAATAATTGATGTTAATTGATATTTACTTGCCTTTATGGTCCTCTGTTGGCTTCGTGGCAGTCATCCTTCGTCCCCTTGTGTCCATGTAGTGTCTTCATGGCAGTCTTTACTGCCTCTGGAGGACTTCACGGTCCATTTCTGCCCCCAGGATGATGATGTCCATGGTCCTAATTCTATAAATGAAAAATGAATTAATGTTTGAAATCATTGATATTTACTACCTAGGTAATGAATGCGAAATATATGTATATATATGTGGAATTGTGAAAAAATCTGTATGTCCACGGTGCTGATAGTAAAGATAATGAGACGTTTAATGTTAGAAATAATAGATGTTAATTGATATTTACTTGCCTTTATGGTCCTCTGTTGGCTTCTTGGCAGTCGTCCTTCGTCCCCCTCTGTCCATGCAGTGTCTTCATGGCAGTCTTTACTGCCTGTGGAGGACTTCACGGTCCACTTCTGCCCCCAGGATGATGATGTCCACGGTGCTGATAGTAAAGATGATGAGAAGTTTAATGTTAGAAATAATTGATGTTAATTGATATTTACTTGCCTTTATGGTCCTCTGTTGGCTTCGTGGCAGTCGTCCTTCGTCCCCTTGTGTCCATGTAGTGTCTTCATGGCAGTCTTTACTGCCTCTGGAGGACTTCACGGTCCATTTCTGCCCCCAGGATGATGATGTCCGTGGTCCTAATTGTATAAATGAAAAATAAATTAATGTTTGAAATCATTGATATTTACTACCTAGGTAATGAATGCGAAATGTATGTATATATATGCGAAGTTGTGGAAAAATCTGTATGTCCACGGTGCTGATAGTAAAGATAATGAGACGTTTAATGTTAGAAATAATTGATTTTAGTTGACATTTACTTGCCTTTTTGGTCCTCTGTTGGCTTCGTGGCAGTTGTCCTTCGTCCCCTTGTGTCCATGTAGTGTCTTCATGGCAGTCTTTACTGCCTCTGGAGGACTTCACGGTCCATTTCTGCCCCCAGGATGATGATGTCCACGGTGCTGATAGTAAAGATAATGAGAAGTTTAATGTTAGAAATAATTGATGTTAATTGATATTTACTTGCCTTTATGGTCCTCTGTTGGCTTCGTGGCAGTCGTCCTTCGTCCCCTTGTGTCCATGTAGTGTCTTCATGGCAGTCTTTACTGCCTCTGGAGGACTTCACGGTCCATTTCTGCCCCCAGGATGATGATGTCCATGGTCCTAATTGTATAAATGAAAAATAAATTAATGTTTGAAATCATTGATATTTACTACCTAGGTAATGAATGCGAAATGTATGTATATATATGCCTAATTGTGGAAAAATCTGTATGTCCACGGTGCTGATAGTAAAGATAATGAGACGTTTAATGTTAGAAATAATAGATGTTAATTGATATTTACTTGCCTTTATGGTCCTCTGTTGGCTTCGTGGCAGTTGTCCTTCGTCCCTTTGTGTCCATGTAGTGTCTTCATGGCAGTCTTTACTGCCTCTGGAGGACTTCACGGTCCATTTCTGCCCCCAGGATGATGATGTCCACGGAGCTGATAGTAAAGATGATGAGAAGTTTAATGTTAGAAATAATTGATGTTAATTGATATTTACTTGCCTTTATGGTCCTCTGTTGGCTTCGTGGCAGTCGTCCTTCGTCCCCTTGTGTCCATGTAGTGTCTTCATGGCAGTCTTTACTGCCTCTGGAGGACTTCACGGTCCATTTCTGCCCCCAGGATGATGATGTCCATGGTCCTAGTTGTATAAATGAAAAATGAATTCATGTTTGAAATCATTGATATTTACTACCTAGGTAATGAATGCGAAATATATGTATATATATGCGGAATTGTGGAAAAATCTGTATGTCCACGGTGCTGATAGTAAAGATAATGAGACGTTTAATGTTAGAAATAATTGATGTTAATTGATATTTACTTGCCTTTATGGTCCTCTGTTGGCTTCGTGGCAGTCGTCCTTCGTCCCCTTGTGTCCATGTAGTGTCTTCATGGCAGTCTTTACTGCCTCTGGAGGACTTCACGGTCCATTTCTGCCCCCAGGATGATGATGTCCATGGTCCTAATTGTATAAATGAAAAATAAATTAATGTTTGAAATCATTGATGTTTACTACCTAGGTAATGAATGCGAAATGTATGTATATATATGCCTAATTGTGGAAAAATCTGTATGTCCACGGTGCTGATAGTAAAGATAATGAGACGTTTAATGTTAGAAATAATTGATGTTAATTGATATTTATTTGCCTTTATGGTCCTCTGTTGGCTTCGTGGCAGTTGTCCTTCGTCCCTTTGTGTCCATGTAGTGTCTTCATGGCAGTCTTTTCTGCCTCTGGAGGACTTCACGGTCCATTTCTGCCCCCAGGATGATGATGTCCATGGTCCTAATTGTATAAATGAAAAATGAATTAATGTTTGAAATCATTGATATTTACTACCTAGGTAATGAATGCGAAATGTATGTATATATATGCCTAATTGTGGAAAAATCTGTATGTCCACGGTGCTGATAGTAAAGATAATGAGACGTTTAATGTTAGAAATAATTGATGTTAATTGATATTTATTTGCCTTTATGGTCCTCTGTTGGCTTCGTGGCAGTTGTCCTTCGTCCCTTTGTGTCCATGTAGTGTCTTCATGGCAGTCTTTACTGCCTCTGGAGGACTTCACGGTCCATTTCTGCCCCCAGGATGATGATGTCCACGGAGCTGATAGTAAAGATAATGAGAAGTTTAATGTTAGAAATAATTGATGTTAATTGATATTTACTTGCCTTTATGGTCCTCTGTTGGCTTCGTGGCAGTCGTCCTTCGTCCCCTTGTGTCCATGTAGTGTCTTCATGGCAGTCTTTACTGCCTCTGGAGGACTTAACGGTCCATTTCTGCCCCCAGGATGATGATGTCCATGGTCCTAATTGTATAAATGAAAAATGAATTAATGTTTGAAATCATTGATATTTACTACCTAGGTAATGAATGCGAAATATATGTATATATATGCGGAATTGTGGAAAAATCTGTATGTCCACGGTGCTGATAGTAAAGATAATGAGACGTTTAATGTTAGAAATAATTGATGTTAATTGATATTTACTTGCCTTTATGGTCCTCTGTTGGCTTCATGGCAGTCGTCCTTCGTCCCCTTGTGTCCATGTAGTGTCTTCATGGCAGTCTTTACTGCCTCTGGAGGACTTCACGGTCCATTTCTGCCCCCAGGATGATGATGTCCACGGTGCTGATAGTAAAGATAATGAGAAGTTTAATGTTAGAAATAATTGATGTTAATTGATATTTACTTGCCTTTATGGTCCTCTGTTGGCTTCGTGGCAGTCGTCCTTCGTCCCCTTGTGTCCATGTAGTGTCTTCATGGCAGTCTTTACTGCCTCTGGAGGACTTCACGGTCCATTTCTGCCCCCAGGATGATGATGTCCATGGTCCTAATTGTATAAATGAAAAATGAATTAATGTTTGAAATCATTGATATTTACTACCTAGGTAATGAATGGGAAATATATGTATATATATGCGGAATTGTGGAAAAATCTGTATGTCCACGGTGCTGATAGTAAAGATAATGAGACGTTTAATGGTAGAAATAATAGATGTTAATTGATATTTATTTGCCTTTATGGTCCTCTGTTGGCTTCGTGGCAGTCGTCCTTCGTCCCCTTGTGTCTATGTAGTGTCTTCATGGCAGTCTTTACTGCCTCTGGAGGACTTCACGGTCCATTTCTGCCCCCAGGATGATGATGTCCATGGTCCTAATTGTATAAATGAAAAATAAATTATTGTTTTAAATCATTGATATTTACTACCTAGGTAATGAATGCGAAATGTATGTATAGATATGCCTATTTGTGGAAAAATATGTATGTCCACGGTGCTGATAGTAAAGATAATGAGACGTTTAATGTTAGAAATAATTGATGTTAATTGATATTTACTTGCCTTTATGGTCCTCTGTTGGCTTCGTGGCAGTTGTCCTTCGTCCCTTTGTGTCCATGTAGTGTCTTCATGGCAGTCTTTACTGCCTCTGGAGGACTTCACGGTCCATTTCTGCCCCCAGGATGATGATGTCCACGGAGCTGATAGTAAAGATAATGAGAAGTTTAATGTTAGAAATAATTGATGTTAATTGATATTTACTTGCCTTTATGGTCCTCTGTTGGCTTCGTGGCAGTCGTCCTTCGTCCCCTTGTGTCCATGTAGTGTCTTCATGGCAGTCTTTACTGCCTCTGGAGGACTTCACGGTCCATTTCTGCCCCCAGGATGATGATGTCCATGGTCCTAATTGTATAAATGAAAAATGAATTAATGTTTGAAATCATTGATATTTACTACCTAGGTAATGAATGCGAAATATATGTATATATGTGCGGAATTGTGGAAAAATCTGTATGTCCACGGTGCTGATAGTAAAGATAATGAGACGTTTAATGTTAGAAATAATTGATGTTAATTGATATTTACTTGCCTTTATGGTCCTCTGTTGGCTTCGTGGCAGTCGTCCTTCGTCCCCTTGTGTCCATGTAGTGTCTTCATGGCAGTCTTTACTGCCTCTGGAGGACTTCACGGTCCATTTCTGCCCCCAGGATGATGATGTCCATGGTCCTATTTGTATAAATGAAAAATAAATTAATGTTTGAAATCATTGATATTTACTACCTAGGTAATGAATGCGAAATGTATGTATATATATGCCTAATTGTGGAAAAATCTGTATGTCCACGGTGCTGATAGTAAAGATAATGAGACGTTTAATGTTAGAAATAATAGATGTTAATTGATATTTACTTGCCTTTATGGTCCTCTGTTGGCTTCGTGGCAGTTGTCCTTCGTCCCTTTGTGTCCATGTAGTGTCTTCATGGCAGTCTTTACTGCCTCTGGAGGACTTCACGGTCCATTTCTGCCCCCAGGATGATGATGTCCACTGAGCTGATAGTAAAGATAATGAGAAGTTTAATGTTAGAAATAATTGATGTTAATTGATATTTACTTGCCTTTATGGTCCTCTGTTGGCTTCGTGGCAGTCGTCCTTCGTCCCCTTGTGTCCATGTAGTGTCTTCATGGCAGTCTTTACTGCCTCTGGAGGACTTCACGGTCCATTTCTGCCCCGAGGATGATGATGTCCATGGTCCTAATTGTATAAATGAAAAATGAATTAATGTTTGAAATCATTGATATTTACTACCTAGGTAATGAATGCGAAATATATGTATATATATGCGGAATTGTGGAAAAATCTGTATGTCCACGGTGCTGATAGTAAAGATAATGAGACGTTTAATGTTAGAAATAATAGATGTTAATTGATATTTACTTGCCTTTATGGTCCTCTGTTGGCTTCTTGGGAGTCGTCCTTCGTCCCCCTCTGTCCATGCAGTGTGTTCATGGCAGTCTTTACTGCCTCTGGAGGACTTCACGGTCCACTTCTGCCCCCAGGATGATGATGTCCACGGTGCTGATAGTAAAGATGATGAGAAGTTTAATGTTAGAAATAATTGATGTTAATTGATATTTACTTGCCTTTATGGTCCTCTGTTGGCTTCGTGGCAGTCGTCCTTCGTCCCCTTGTGTCCATGTAGTGTCTTCATGGCAGTCTTTACTGCCTCTGGAGGACTTCACGGTCCATTTCTGCCCCCAGGATGATGATGTCCATGGTCCTAATTGTATAAATGAAAAATAAATTAATGTTTGAAATCATTGATATTTACTACCTAGGTAATGAATGCGAAATGTATGTATATATATGCCTAATTGTGGAAAAATCTGTATGTCCACGGTGCTGATAGTAAAGATAATGAGACGTTTAATGTTAGAAATAATTGATGTTAATTGATATTTACTTGACTTTATGGTCCTCTGTTGGCTTCGTGGCAGTTGTCCTTCGTCCCTTTGTGTCCATGTAGTGTCTTCATGGCAGTCTTTTCTGCCTCTGGAGGACTTCACGGTCCATTTCTGCCCCCAGGATGATGATGTCCATGGTCCTAATTGTATAAATGAAAAATGAATTAATGTTTGAAATCATTGATATTTACTACCTAGGTAATGAATGCGAAATATATGTATATATATGCGGAATTGTGGAAAAATCTGTATGTCCACGGTGCTGATAGTAAAGATAATGAGACGTTTAATGTTAGAAATAATAGATGTTAATTGATATTTACTTGCCTTTATGGTCCTCTGTTGGCTTCTTGGCAGTCGTCCTTCGTCCCCCTCTGTCCATGCAGTGTCTTCATGGCAGTCTTTACTGCCTCTGGAGGACTTCACGGTCCACTTCTGCCCCCAGGATGATGATGTCCACGGTGCTGATAGTAAAGATGATAAGTTTAATGTTAGAAATAATTGATGTTAATTGATATTTACTTGCCTTTATGGTCCTCTGTTGGCTTCGTGGCAGTCATCCTTCGTCCCCTTGTGTCCATGTAGTGTCTTCATGGCAGTCTTTACTGCCTCTGGAGGACTTCACGGTCCATTTCTGCCCCCAGGATGATGATGTCCATGGTCCTAATTCTATAAATGAAAAATGAATTAATGTTTGAAATCATTGATATTTACTACCTAGGTAATGAATGCGAAATATATGTATATATATGTGGAATTGTGAAAAAATCTGTATGTCCACGGTGCTGATAGTAAAGATAATGAGACGTTTAATGTTAGAAATAATAGATGTTAATTGATATTTACTTGCCTTTATGGTCCTCTGTTGGCTTCTTGGCAGTCGTCCTTCGTCCCCCTCTGTCCATGCAGTGTCTTCATGGCAGTCTTTACTGCCTGTGGAGGACTTCACGGTCCACTTCTGCCCCCAGGATGATGATGTCCACGGTGCTGATAGTAAAGATGATGAGAAGTTTAATGTTAGAAATAATTGATGTTAATTGATATTTACTTGCCTTTATGGTCCTCTGTTGGCTTCGTGGCAGTCGTCCTTCGTCCCCTTGTGTCCATGTAGTGTCTTCATGGCAGTCTTTACTGCCTCTGGAGGACTTCACGGTCCATTTCTGCCCCCAGGATGATGATGTCCGTGGTCCTAATTGTATAAATGAAAAATAAATTAATGTTTGAAATCATTGATATTTACTACCTAGGTAATGAATGCGAAATGTATGTATATATATGCGAAGTTGTGGAAAAATCTGTATGTCCACGGTGCTGATAGTAAAGATAATGAGACGTTTAATGTTAGAAATAATTGATTTTAGTTGACATTTACTTGCCTTTTTGGTCCTCTGTTGGCTTCGTGGCAGTTGTCCTTCGTCCCCTTGTGTCCATGTAGTGTCTTCATGGCAGTCTTTACTGCCTCTGGAGGACTTCACGGTCCATTTCTGCCCCCAGGATGATGATGTCCACGGTGCTGATAGTAAAGATAATGAGAAGTTTAATGTTAGAAATAATTGATGTTAATTGATATTTACTTGCCTTTATGGTCCTCTGTTGGCTTCGTGGCAGTCGTCCTTCGTCCCCTTGTGTCCATGTAGTGTCTTCATGGCAGTCTTTACTGCCTCTGGAGGACTTCACGGTCCATTTCTGCCCCCAGGATGATGATGTCCATGGTCCTAATTGTATAAATGAAAAATAAATTAATGTTTGAAATCATTGATATTTACTACCTAGGTAATGAATGCGAAATGTATGTATATATATGCCTAATTGTGGAAAAATCTGTATGTCCACGGTGCTGATAGTAAAGATAATGAGACGTTTAATGTTAGAAATAATAGATGTTAATTGATATTTACTTGCCTTTATGGTCCTCTGTTGGCTTCGTGGCAGTTGTCCTTCGTCCCTTTGTGTCCATGTAGTGTCTTCATGGCAGTCTTTACTGCCTCTGGAGGACTTCACGGTCCATTTCTGCCCCCAGGATGATGATGTCCACGGAGCTGATAGTAAAGATGATGAGAAGTTTAATGTTAGAAATAATTGATGTTAATTGATATTTACTTGCCTTTATGGTCCTCTGTTGGCTTCGTGGCAGTCGTCCTTCGTCCCCTTGTGTCCATGTAGTGTCTTCATGGCAGTCTTTACTGCCTCTGGAGGACTTCACGGTCCATTTCTGCCCCCAGGATGATGATGTCCATGGTCCTAGTTGTATAAATGAAAAATGAATTCATGTTTGAAATCATTGATATTTACTACCTAGGTAATGAATGCGAAATATATGTATATATATGCGGAATTGTGGAAAAATCTGTATGTCCACGGTGCTGATAGTAAAGATAATGAGACGTTTAATGTTAGAAATAATTGATGTTAATTGATATTTACTTGCCTTTATGGTCCTCTGTTGGCTTCGTGGCAGTCGTCCTTCGTCCCCTTGTGTCCATGTAGTGTCTTCATGGCAGTCTTTACTGCCTCTGGAGGACTTCACGGTCCATTTCTGCCCCCAGGATGATGATGTCCATGGTCCTAATTGTATAAATGAAAAATAAATTAATGTTTGAAATCATTGATGTTTACTACCTAGGTAATGAATGCGAAATGTATGTATATATATGCCTAATTGTGGAAAAATCTGTATGTCCACGGTGCTGATAGTAAAGATAATGAGACGTTTAATGTTAGAAATAATTGATGTTAATTGATATTTATTTGCCTTTATGGTCCTCTGTTGGCTTCGTGGCAGTTGTCCTTCGTCCCTTTGTGTCCATGTAGTGTCTTCATGGCAGTCTTTTCTGCCTCTGGAGGACTTCACGGTCCATTTCTGCCCCCAGGATGATGATGTCCATGGTCCTAATTGTATAAATGAAAAATGAATTAATGTTTGAAATCATTGATATTTACTACCTAGGTAATGAATGCGAAATGTATGTATATATATGCCTAATTGTGGAAAAATCTGTATGTCCACGGTGCTGATAGTAAAGATAATGAGACGTTTAATGTTAGAAATAATTGATGTTAATTGATATTTATTTGCCTTTATGGTCCTCTGTTGGCTTCGTGGCAGTTGTCCTTCGTCCCTTTGTGTCCATGTAGTGTCTTCATGGCAGTCTTTACTGCCTCTGGAGGACTTCACGGTCCATTTCTGCCCCCAGGATGATGATGTCCACGGAGCTGATAGTAAAGATAATGAGAAGTTTAATGTTAGAAATAATTGATGTTAATTGATATTTACTTGCCTTTATGGTCCTCTGTTGGCTTCGTGGCAGTCGTCCTTCGTCCCCTTGTGTCCATGTAGTGTCTTCATGGCAGTCTTTACTGCCTCTGGAGGACTTAACGGTCCATTTCTGCCCCCAGGATGATGATGTCCATGGTCCTAATTGTATAAATGAAAAATGAATTAATGTTTGAAATCATTGATATTTACTACCTAGGTAATGAATGCGAAATATATGTATATATATGCGGAATTGTGGAAAAATCTGTATGTCCACGGTGCTGATAGTAAAGATAATGAGACGTTTAATGTTAGAAATAATTGATGTTAATTGATATTTACTTGCCTTTATGGTCCTCTGTTGGCTTCATGGCAGTCGTCCTTCGTCCCCTTGTGTCCATGTAGTGTCTTCATGGCAGTCTTTACTGCCTCTGGAGGACTTCACGGTCCATTTCTGCCCCCAGGATGATGATGTCCACGGTGCTGATAGTAAAGATAATGAGAAGTTTAATGTTAGAAATAATTGATGTTAATTGATATTTACTTGCCTTTATGGTCCTCTGTTGGCTTCGTGGCAGTCGTCCTTCGTCCCCTTGTGTCCATGTAGTGTCTTCATGGCAGTCTTTACTGCCTCTGGAGGACTTCACGGTCCATTTCTGCCCCCAGGATGATGATGTCCATGGTCCTAATTGTATAAATGAAAAATGAATTAATGTTTGAAATCATTGATATTTACTACCTAGGTAATGAATGGGAAATATATGTATATATATGCGGAATTGTGGAAAAATCTGTATGTCCACGGTGCTGATAGTAAAGATAATGAGACGTTTAATGGTAGAAATAATAGATGTTAATTGATATTTATTTGCCTTTATGGTCCTCTGTTGGCTTCGTGGCAGTCGTCCTTCGTCCCCTTGTGTCTATGTAGTGTCTTCATGGCAGTCTTTACTGCCTCTGGAGGACTTCACGGTCCATTTCTGCCCCCAGGATGATGATGTCCATGGTCCTAATTGTATAAATGAAAAATAAATTATTGTTTTAAATCATTGATATTTACTACCTAGGTAATGAATGCGAAATGTATGTATAGATATGCCTATTTGTGGAAAAATATGTATGTCCACGGTGCTGATAGTAAAGATAATGAGACGTTTAATGTTAGAAATAATTGATGTTAATTGATATTTACTTGCCTTTATGGTCCTCTGTTGGCTTCGTGGCAGTTGTCCTTCGTCCCTTTGTGTCCATGTAGTGTCTTCATGGCAGTCTTTACTGCCTCTGGAGGACTTCACGGTCCATTTCTGCCCCCAGGATGATGATGTCCACGGAGCTGATAGTAAAGATAATGAGAAGTTTAATGTTAGAAATAATTGATGTTAATTGATATTTACTTGCCTTTATGGTCCTCTGTTGGCTTCGTGGCAGTCGTCCTTCGTCCCCTTGTGTCCATGTAGTGTCTTCATGGCAGTCTTTACTGCCTCTGGAGGACTTCACGGTCCATTTCTGCCCCCAGGATGATGATGTCCATGGTCCTAATTGTATAAATGAAAAATGAATTAATGTTTGAAATCATTGATATTTACTACCTAGGTAATGAATGCGAAATATATGTATATATGTGCGGAATTGTGGAAAAATATGTATGTCCACGGTGCTGATAGTAAAGATAATGAGACGTTTAATGTTAGAAATAATTGATGTTAATTGATATTTACTTGCCTTTATGGTCCTCTGTTGGCTTCGTGGCAGTTGTCCTTCGTCCCTTTGTGTCCATGTAGTGTCTTCATGGCAGTCTTTACTGCCTCTGGAGGACTTAACGGTCCATTTCTGCCCCCAGGATGATGATGTCCATGGTCCTAATTGTATAAATGAAAAATGAATTAATGTTTGAAATCATTGATATTTACTACCTAGGTAATGAATGCGAAATATATGTATATATATGCGGAATTGTGGAAAAATCTGTATGTCCACGGTGCTGATAGTAAAGATAATGAGACGTTTAATGGTAGAAATAATAGATGTTAATTGATATTTACTTGCCTTTATGGTCCTCTGTTGGCTTCTTGGCAGTCGTCCTTCGTCCCCCTCTGTCCATGCAGTGTCTTCATGGCAGTCTTTACTGCCTCTGGAGGACTTCACGGTCCACTTCTGCCCCCAGGATGATGATGTCCACGGTGCTGATAGTAAAGATGATGAGAAGTTTAATGTTAGAAATAATTGATGTTAAATGATTTTTACTTACCTTTATGGTCCTCTGTTGGCTTCGTGGCAGTCGTCCTTCGTCCCCTTGTGTCCATGTAGTGTCTTCATGGCAGTCTTTACTGCCTCTGGAGGACTTCACGGTCCATTTCTGCCCCCAGGATGATGATGTCCATGGTCCTAATTGTATAAATGAAAAATAAATTAATGTTTGAAATCATTGATATTTACTACCTAGGTAATGAATGCGAAATGTATGTATATATATGCCTAATTGTGGAAAAATATGTATGTCCACGGTGCTGATAGTAAAGATAATGAGACGTTTAATGTTAGAAATAATTGATGTTAATTGATATTTACTTGCCTTTATGGTCCTCTGTTGGCTTCGTGGCAGTTGTCCTTCGTCCCTTTGTGTCCATGTAGTGTCTTCATGGCAGTCTTTACTGCCTCTGGAGGACTTCACGGTCCATTTCTGCCCCCAGGATGATGATGTCCACGGTGCTGATAGTAAAGATGATGCGAAGTTTAATGTTAGAAATAATTGATGTTAAATGATATTTACTTGCCTTTTTGGTCCTCTGTTTGCTTCGTGGCAGTCGTCCTTCGTCCCCTTGTGTCCATGTAGTGTCTTCATGGCAGTCTTTACTGCCTCTGGAGGACTTCACGGTCCACTTCTGCCCCCAGGATGATGATGTCCACGGTGCTGATAGTAAAGATGATGAGAAGTTTAATGTTAGAAATAATTGATGTTAATTGATATTTACTTGCCTTTATGGTCCTCTGTTGGCTTCGTGGCAGTTGTCCTTCGTCCCTTTGTGTCCATGTAGTGTCTTCATGGCAGTCTTTACTGCCTCTGGAGGACTTCACGGTCCACTTCTGCCCCCAGGATGATGATGTCCACGGTGCTGATAGTAAAGATGATGAGAAGTTTAATGTTAGAAATAATTGATGTTAATTGATATTTACTTGCCTTTATGGTCCTCTGTTGGCTTCGTGGCAGTTGTCCTTCGTCCCTTTGTGTCCATGTAGTGTCTTCATGGCAGTCTTTACTGCCTCTGGAGGACTTCACGGTCCACTTCTGCCCCCAGGATGATGATGTCCACGGTGCTGATAGTAAAGATAATGAGACGTTTAATGGTAGAAATAATTGATGTTAATTGATATTTACTTGCCTTTATGGTCCTCTGTTGGCTTCGTGGCAGTCGTCCTTCGTCCCCTTGTGTCCATGTAGTGTCTTGATGGCAGTCTTTACTGCCTCTGGAGGACTTCACGGTCCATTTCTGCCCCCAGGATGATGATGTCCACGGTGCTGATAGTAAAGATAATGAGAAGTTTAATGTTAGAAATAATTGATGTTAATTGATATTTACTTGCCTTTATGGTCCTCTGTTGGCTTCGTGGCAGTCGTCCTTCGTCCCCTTGTGTCCATGTAGTGTCTTCATGGCAGTCTTTACTGCCTCTGGAGGACTTCACGGTCCATTTCTGCCCCCAGGATGATGATGTCCATGGTCCTAATTGTATAAATGAAAAATAAATTAATGTTTGAAATCATTGATATTTACTACCTAGGTAATGAATGCGAAATGTATGTATATATATGCCTATTTGTGGAAAAATATGTATGTCCACGGTGCTGATAGTAAAGATAATGAGACGTTTAATGTTAGAAATAATTGATGTTAATTGATATTTACTTGCCTTTATGGTCCTCTGTTGGCTTCGTGGCAGTTGTCCTTCGTCCCTTTGTGTCCATGTAGTGTCTTCATGGCAGTCTTTACTGCCTCTGGAGGACTTCACGGTCCATTTCTGCCCCCAGGATGATGATGTCCACGGAGGTGATAGTAAAGATGATGAGAAGTTTAATGTTAGAAATAATTGATGTTAATTGATATTTACTTGCCTTTATGGTCCTCTGTTGGCTTCGTGGCAGTCGTCCTTCGTCCCCTTGTGTCCATGTAGTGTCTTTATGGCAGTCTTTACTGCCTCTGGAGGACTTCACGGTCCATTTCTGCCCCCAGGATGATGATGTCCATGGTCCTAATTGTATAAATGAAAAATGAATTAATGTTTGAAATCATTGATATTTACTACCTAGGTAATGAATGCGAAATATATGTATATATATGCGGAATTGTGGAAAAATCTGTATGTCCACGGTGCTGATAGTAAAGATAATGAGACGTTTAATGGTAGAAATAATAGATGTTAATTGATATTTACTTGCCTTTATGGTCCTCTGTTGGCTTCTTGGCAGTCGTTCTTCGTCCCCCTCTGTCCATGCAGTGTCTTCATGGCAGTCTTTACTGCCTCTGGAGGACTTCACGGTCCATTTCTGCCCCCAGGATGATGATGTCCACGGTGCTGATAGTAAAGATGATGAGAAGTTTAATGTTAGAAATAATTGATGTTAAATGATTTTTACTTACCTTTATGGTCCTCTGTTGGCTTCGTGGCAGTCGTCCTTCGTCCCCTTGTGTCCATGTAGTGTCTTCATGGCAGTCTTTACTGCCTCTGGAGGACTTCACGGTCCATTTCTGCCCCCAGGATGATGATGTCCATGGTCCTAATTGTATAAATGAAAA
Organism: Haliotis asinina; assembly: GCF_037392515.1. Lineage (NCBI taxonomy): Eukaryota > Metazoa > Mollusca > Gastropoda > Lepetellida > Haliotidae > Haliotis > Haliotis asinina. The sequence continues at coordinate 36,002,791 of NC_090293.1, read as the reverse complement.
ATGAATTCATGTTTGAAATCATTGATGTTTACTACCTAGGTAATGAATGCGAAATGTATGTATATATATGCGGAATTGTGGAAAAATCTGTATGTCCACGGTGCTGATAGTAAAGATAATGAGACGTTTAATGCTAGAAATGATAGATGTTAATTGATATTTACTTGCCTTTATGGTCCTCTGTTGGCTTCTTGGCAGTCGTCCTTCGTCCCCCTCTGTCCATGCAGTGTCTTCATGGCAGTCTTTACTGCCTCTGGAGGACTTCACGGTCCACTTCTGCCCCCAGGATGATGATGTCCACGGTGCTGATAGTAAAGATGATGAGAAGTTTAATGTTAGAAATAATTGATGTTAATTGATATTTACTTGCCTTTATGGTCCTCTGTTGGCTTCGTGGCAGTCGTCCTTCGTCCCCTTGTGTCCATGTAGTGTCTTGATGGCAGTCTTTACTGCCTCTGGAGGACTTCACGGTCCATTTCTGCCCCCAGGATGATGATGTCCATGGTCCTAATTGTATAAATGAAAAATAAATTAATGTTTGAAATCATTGATATTTACTACCTAGGTAATGAATGCGAAATGTATGTATATATATGCCTAATTGTGGAAAAATCTGTATGTCCACGGTGGTGATATTAAAGATAATGAGACGTTTAATGTTAGAAATAATTGATGTTAATTGATATTTACTTGCCTTTATGGTCCTCTGTTGGCTTCGTGGCAGTCGTCCTTCGTCCTCTTGTGTCCATGCAGTGTCTTCATGGCAGTCTTTACTGCCTCTGGAGGACTTCACGGTCCATTTCTGCCCCCAGGATGATGATGTCCACGGTGCTGATAGTAAAGATGATGCGAAGTTTAATGTTAGAAATAATTGATGTTAAATGATATTTACTTGCCTTTTTGGTCCTCTGTTTGCTTCGTGGCAGTCGTCCTTCGTCCCCTTGTGTCCATGTAGTGTCTTCATGGCAGTCTTTACTGCCTCTGGAGGACTTCACGGTCCATTTCTGCCCCCAGGATGATGATGTCCATGGTCCTAATTGTATAAATGAAAAATAAATTAATGTTTGAAATCATTGATATTTACTACCTAGGTAATGAATGCGAAATGTATGTATATATATGCCTAATTGTGGAAAAATCTGTATGTCCACGGTGCTGATAGTAAAGATAATGAGACGTTTAATGTTAGAAATAATTGATGTTAATTGATATTTACTTGCCTTTATGGTCCTCTGTTGGCTTCGTGGCAGTTGTCCTTCGTCCCTTTGTGTCCATGTAGTGTCTTCATGGCAGTCTTTACTGCCTCTGGAGGACTTCACGGTCCACTTCTGCCCCCAGGATGATGATGTCCACGGTGCTGATAGTAAAGATGATGAGAAGTTTAATGTTAGAAATAATTGATGTTAATTGATATTTACTTGCCTTTATGGTCCTCTGTTGGCTTCGTGGCAGTCGTCCTTCGTCCCCTTGTGTCCATGTAGTGTCTTCATGGCAGTTTTTACTGCCTCTGGAGGACTTCACGGTCCATTTCTGCCCCCAGGATGATGATGTCCATGGTCCTAATTGTATAAATGAAAAATAAATTAATGTTTGAAATCATTGATATTTACTACCTAGGTAATGAATGCGAAATGTATGTATATATATGCGAAATTGTGGAAAAATATGTATGTCCACGGTGCTGATAGTAAAGATAATGAGACGTTTAATGGTAGAAATAATTGATGTTAATTGATATTTACTTGCCTTTATGGTCCTCTGTTGGCTTCGTGGCAGTCGTCCTTCGTCCCTTTCTGTCCATGTAGTGTCTTCATGGCAGTCTTTACTGCCTCTGGAGGACTTCACGGTCCATTTCTGCCCCCAGGATGATGATGTCCACGGTGCTGACAGTAAAGATGATGAGAAGTTTAATGTTAGAAATAATTGATGTTAATTGATATTTACTTGCCTTTATGGTCCTCTGTTGGCTTCGTGGCAGTCGTCCTTCGTCCCCTTGTGTCCATGTAGTGTCTTCATGGCAGTCTTTACTGCCTCTGGAGGACTTCACGGTCCATTTCTGCCCCCAGGATGATGATGTCCATGGTCCTAATTGTATAAATGAAAAATAAATTAATGTTTGAAATCATTGATATTTACTACCTAGGTAGTGAATGCGAAATATATGTATATATATGCGGAATTGTGGAAAAATCTGTATGTCCACGGTGCTGATAGTAAAGATAATGAGACGTTTAATGGTAGAAATAATTGATGTTAATTGATATTTATTTGCCTTTATGGTCCTCTGTTGGCTTTGTGGCAGTCGTCCTTCGTCCCCCTCTGTCTATGCAGTGTCTTCATGGCAGTCTTTACTGCCTCTGGAGGACTTCACGGTCCTTTTCTGCCCCCAGGATGATGATGTCCACGGTGCTGATAGTAAAGATGATGAGAAGTTTAATGTTAGAAATAATTGATGTTAATTGATATTTACTTGTCTTTTTGGTCCTCTGTTGGCTTCGTGGCAGTCGTCCTTCGTCCCCTTGTGTCCATGTAGTGTCTTCATGGCAGTCTTTACTGCCTCTGGAGGACTTCACGGTCCATTTCTGCCCCGAGGATGATGATGTCCATGGTCCTAATTGTATAAATGAAAAATAAATTAACGTTTGAAATCATTGATGTTTACTACCTAGGTAATGAATGCGAAATATATGTATATATATGCGAAATTGTGGAAAAATGTGTTTGTCCACGGTGCTGATAGTAAAGATAATGAGACGTTTAATGTTAGAAATAATTGATGTTAATTGATATTTACTTGCCTTTATGGTCCTCTGTTGGCTTCGTGGCAGTCGTCCTTCGTCCTCTTGTGTCCATGCAGTGTCTTCATGGCAGTCTTTACTGCCTCTGGAGGACTTCACGGTCCATTTCTGCCCCCAGGATGATGATGTCCACGGTGCTGATAGTAAAGATGATGCGAAGTTTAATGTTAGAAATAATTGATGTTAAATGATATTTACTTGCCTTTTTGGTCCTCTGTTTGCTTCGTGGCAGTCGTCCTTCGTCCCCTTGTGTCCATGTAGTGTCTTCATGGCAGTCTTTACTGCCTCTGGAGGACTTCACGGTCCATTTCTGCCCCCAGGATGATGATGTCCATGGTCCTAATTGTATAAATGAAAAATAAATTAATGTTTGAAATCATTGATATTTACTACCTAGGTAATGAATGCGAAATGTATGTATATATATGCCTAATTGTGGAAAAATCTGTATGTCCACGGTGCTGATAGTAAAGATAATGAGACGTTTAATGTTAGAAATAATTGATGTTAATTGATATTTACTTGCCTTTATGGTCCTCTGTTGGCTTCGTGGCAGTTGTCCTTCGTCCCTTTGTGTCCATGTAGTGTCTTCATGGCAGTCTTTACTGCCTCTGGAGGACTTCACGGTCCACTTCTGCCCCCAGGATGATGATGTCCACGGTGCTGATAGTAAAGATGATGAGAAGTTTAATGTTAGAAATAATTGATGTTAATTGATATTTACTTGCCTTTATGGTCCTCTGTTGGCTTCGTGGCAGTCGTCCTTCGTCCCCTTGTGTCCATGTAGTGTCTTCATGGCAGTTTTTACTGCCTCTGGAGGACTTCACGGTCCATTTCTGCCCCCAGGATGATGATGTCCATGGTCCTAATTGTATAAATGAAAAATAAATTAATGTTTGAAATCATTGATATTTACTACCTAGGTAATGAATGCGAAATGTATGTATATATATGCGAAATTGTGGAAAAATATGTATGTCCACGGTGCTGATAGTAAAGATAATGAGACGTTTAATGGTAGAAATAATTGATGTTAATTGATATTTACTTGCCTTTATGGTCCTCTGTTGGCTTCGTGGCAGTCGTCCTTCGTCCCTTTCTGTCCATGTAGTGTCTTCATGGCAGTCTTTACTGCCTCTGGAGGACTTCACGGTCCATTTCTGCCCCCAGGATGATGATGTCCACGGTGCTGACAGTAAAGATGATGAGAAGTTTAATGTTAGAAATAATTGATGTTAATTGATATTTACTTGCCTTTATGGTCCTCTGTTGGCTTCGTGGCAGTCGTCCTTCGTCCCCTTGTGTCCATGTAGTGTCTTCATGGCAGTCTTTACTGCCTCTGGAGGACTTCACGGTCCATTTCTGCCCCCAGGATGATGATGTCCATGGTCCTAATTGTATAAATGAAAAATAAATTAATGTTTGAAATCATTGATATTTACTACCTAGGTAGTGAATGCGAAATATATGTATATATATGCGGAATTGTGGAAAAATCTGTATGTCCACGGTGCTGATAGTAAAGATAATGAGACGTTTAATGGTAGAAATAATTGATGTTAATTGATATTTATTTGCCTTTATGGTCCTCTGTTGGCTTTGTGGCAGTCGTCCTTCGTCCCCCTCTGTCTATGCAGTGTCTTCATGGCAGTCTTTACTGCCTCTGGAGGACTTCACGGTCCTTTTCTGCCCCCAGGATGATGATGTCCACGGTGCTGATAGTAAAGATGATGAGAAGTTTAATGTTAGAAATAATTGATGTTAATTGATATTTACTTGTCTTTTTGGTCCTCTGTTGGCTTCGTGGCAGTCGTCCTTCGTCCCCTTGTGTCCATGTAGTGTCTTCATGGCAGTTTTTACTGCCTCTGGAGGACTTCACGGTCCATTTCTGCCCCCAGGATGATGATGTCCATGGTCCTAATTGTATAAATGAAAAATAAATTAATGTTTGAAATCATTGATATTTACTACCTAGGTAATGAATGCGAAATGTATGTATATATATGCGAAATTGTGGAAAAATATGTATGTCCACGGTGCTGATAGTAAAGATAATGAGACGTTTAATGGTAGAAATAATTGATGTTAATTGATATTTACTTGCCTTTATGGTCCTCTGTTGGCTTCGTGGCAGTCGTCCTTCGTCCCTTTCTGTCCATGTAGTGTCTTCATGGCAGTCTTTACTGCCTCTGGAGGACTTCACGGTCCATTTCTGCCCCCAGGATGATGATGTCCACGGTGCTGACAGTAAAGATGATGAGAAGTTTAATGTTAGAAATAATTGATGTTAATTGATATTTTCTTGCCTTTATGGTCCTCTGTTGGCTTCGTGGCAGTCGTCCTTCGTCCCCTTGTGTCCATGTAGTGTCTTCATGGCAGTCTTTACTGCCTCTGGAGGACTTCACGGTCCATTTCTGCCCCGAGGATGATGATGTCCATGGTCCTAATTGTATAAATGAAAAATAAATTAATGTTTGAAATCATTGATGTTTACTACCTAGGTAATGAATGCGAAATATATGTATATATATGCGAAATTGTGGAAAAATGTGTTTGTCCACGGTGCTGATAGTAAAGATAATGAGACGTTTAATGTTAGAAATAATTGATGTTAATTGATATTTACTTGCCTTTATGGTCCTCTGTTGGCTTCGTGGCAGTCGTCCTTCGTCCTCTTGTGTCCATGCAGTGTCTTCATGGCAGTCTTTACTGCCTCTGGAGGACTTCACGGTCCATTTCTGCCCCCAGGATGATGATGTCCACGGTGCTGATAGTAAAGATGATGCGAAGTTTAATGTTAGAAATAATTGATGTTAAATGATATTTACTTGCCTTTTTGGTCCTCTGTTTGCTTCGTGGCAGTCGTCCTTCGTCCCCTTGTGTCCATGTAGTGTCTTCATGGCAGTCTTTACTGCCTCTGGAGGACTTCACGGTCCATTTCTGCCCCCAGGATGATGATGTCCATGGTCCTAATTGTATAAATGAAAAATAAATTAATGTTTGAAATCATTGATATTTACTACCTAGGTAATGAATGCGAAATGTATGTATATATATGCCTAATTGTGGAAAAATCTGTATGTCCACGGTGCTCATAGTAAAGATAATGAGACGTTTAATGTTAGAAATAATTGATGTTAATTGATATTTACTTGCCTTTATGGTCCTCTGTTGGCTTCGTGGCAGTTGTCCTTCGTCCCTTTGTGTCCATGTAGTGTCTTCATGGCAGTCTTTACTGCCTCTGGAGGACTTCACGGTCCACTTCTGCCCCCAGGATGATGATGTCCACGGTGCTGATAGTAAAGATGATGAGAAGTTTAATGTTAGAAATAATTGATGTTAATTGATATTTACTTGCCTTTATGGTCCTCTGTTGGCTTCGTGGCAGTCGTCCTTCGTCCCCTTGTGTCCATGTAGTGTCTTCATGGCAGTTTTTACTGCCTCTGGAGGACTTCACGGTCCATTTCTGCCCCCAGGATGATGATGTCCATGGTCCTAATTGTATAAATGAAAAATAAATTAATGTTTGAAATCATTGATATTTACTACCTAGGTAATGAATGCGAAATGTATGTATATATATGCGAAATTGTGGAAAAATATGTATGTCCACGGTGCTGATAGTAAAGATAATGAGACGTTTAATGGTAGAAATAATTGATGTTAATTGATATTTACTTGCCTTTATGGTCCTCTGTTGGCTTCGTGGCAGTCGTCCTTCGTCCCTTTCTGTCCATGTAGTGTCTTCATTGCAGTCTTTACTGCCTCTGGAGGACTTCACGGTCCATTTCTGCCCCCACGATGATGATGTCCACGGTGCTGACAGTAAAGATGATGAGAAGATTAATGTTAGAAATAATTGATGTTAATTGATATTTACTTGCCTTTATGGTCCTCTGTTGGCTTCGTGGCAGTCGTCCTTCGTCCCCTTGTGTCCATGTAGTGTCTTCATGGCAGTCTTTACTGCCTCTGGAGGACTTCACGGTCCATTTCTGCCCCCAGGATGATGATGTCCATGGTCCTAATTGTATAAATGAAAAATAAATTAATGTTTGAAATCATTGATATTTACTACCTAGGTAATGAATGCGAAATATATGTATATATATGCGGAATTGTGGAAAAATCTGTATGTCCACGGTGCTGATAGTAAAGATAATGAGACGTTTAATGGTAGAAATAATTGATGTTAATTGATATTTATTTGCCTTTATGGTCCTCTGTTGGCTTTGTGGCAGTCGTCCTTCGTCCCCCTCTGTCTATGCAGTGTCTTCATGGCAGTCTTTACTGCCTCTGGAGGACTTCACGGTCCTTTTCTGCCCCCAGGATGATGATGTCCACGGTGCTGATAGTAAAGATGATGAGAAGTTTAATGTTAGAAATAATTGATGTTAATTGATATTTACTTGTCTTTTTGGTCCTCTGTTGGCTTCGTGGCAGTCGTCCTTCGTCCCCTTGTGTCCATGTAGTGTCTTCATGGCAGTCTTTACTGCCTCTGGAGGACTTCACGGTCCATTTCTGCCCCGAGGATGATGATGTCCATGGTCCTAATTGTATAAATGAAAAATAAATTAATGTTTGAAATCATTGATGTTTACTACCTAGGTAATGAATGCGAAATATATGTATATATATGCGAAATTGTGGAAAAATGTGTTTGTCCACGGTGCTGATAGTAAAGATAATGAGACGTTTAATGTTAGAAATAATAGATGTTAATTGATATTTACTTGCCTTTATGGTCCTCTGTTGGCTTCGTGGCAGTCGTCCTTCGTCCCCTTTTGTCCATGTAGTGTCTTTATCGCAGTCTTTACTGCCTCTGGAGGACTTCACGGTCCATTTCTGCCCCCAGGATGATGATGTCCATGGTCCTAATTGCATAAATGAAAAATAAATTAATGTTTGAAATCATTGATATTTACTATGTAGGTAATGAATGCGAAATGTATGTATATATATGCGGAATTGTGGAAAAATCTGTATGTCCACGGTGCTGATAGTAAAGATAATGAGACGTTTAATGTTAGAAATAATTGATGTTAATTGATATTTACTTGCCTGTATGGTCCTCTGTTGGCTTCGTGGCAGTTGTCCTTCGTCCCTTTGTGTCCATGTAGTGTCTTCATGGCAGTCTTTACTGCCTCTGGAGGACTTCACGGTCCATTTCTGCCCCCAGGATGATGATGTCCACGGTGCTGATAGTAAAGATAATGAGAAGTTTAATGTTAGAAATAATTGATGTTAATTGATATTTACTTGCCTTTATGGTCCTCTGTTGGCTTCGTGGCAGTCGTCCTTCGTCCCCTTGTGTCCATGTAGTGTCTTCATGGCAGTCTTTACTGCCTCTGGAGGACTTCACGGTCCATTTCTGCCCCCAGGATGATGATGTCCATGGTCCTAATTGTATAAATGAAAAATAAATTAATGTTTGAAATCATTGATATTTACTACCTAGGTAATGAATGCGAAGTGTATGTATATATATGCCTAATTGTGGAAAAATATGTATGTCCACGGTGCTGATAGTAAAGATAATGAGACGTTTAATGTTAGAAATAATTGATGTTAATTGATATTTACTTGCCTGTATGGTCCTCTGTTGGCTTCGTGGCAGTTGTCCTTCGTCCCTTTGTGTCCATGTAGTGTCTTCATGGCAGTCTTTACTGCCTCTGGAGGACTTCACGGTCCATTTCTGCCCCCAGGATGATGATGTCCACGGTGCTGATAGTAAAGATAATGAGACGTTTAATGTTAGAAATAATTGATGTTAATTGATATTTACTTGCCTTTATGGTCCTCTGTTGGCTTCGTGGCAGTTGTCCTTCGTCCCTTTGTGTCCATGTAGTGTCTTCATGGCAGTCTTTACTGCCTCTGGAGGACTTCACGGTCCATTTCTGCCCCCAGGATGATGATGTCCACGGAGCTGATAGTAAAGATAATGAGAAGTTTAATGTTAGAAATAATTGATGTTAATTGATATTTACTTGCCTTTATGGTCCTCTGTTGGCTTCGTGGCAGTCGTCCTTCGTCCCCTTGTGTCCATGTAGTGTCTTTATGGCAGTCTTTACTGCCTCTGGACGACTTCACGGTCCATTTCTGCCCCCAGGATGATGATGTCCATGGTCCTAATTGTATAAATGAAAAATGAGTTAATGTTTGAAATCATTGATATTTACTACCTAGGTAATGAATGCGAAATATATGTATATATATGCGGAATTGTGGAAAAATCTGTATGTCCACGGTGCTGATAGTAAAGATAATGAGACGTTTAATGGTAGAAATAATAGATGTTAATTGATATTTACTTGCCTTTATGGTCCTCTGTTGGCTTCTTGGCAGTCGTCCTTCGTCCCCCTCTGTCCATGCAGTGTCTTCATGGCAGTCTTTACTGCCTCTGGAGGACTTCACGGTCCACTTCTGCCCCCAGGATGATGATGTCCACGGTGCTGATAGTAAAGATGATGAGAAGTTTAATGTTAGAAATAATTGATGTTAAATGATTTTTACTTACCTTTATGGTCCTCTGTTGGCTTCGTGGCAGTCGTCCTTCGTCCCCTTGTGTCCATGTAGTGTCTTCATGGCAGTCTTTACTGCCTCTGGAGGACTTCACGGTCCATTTCTGCCCCCAGGATGATGATGTCCATGGTCCTAATTGTATAAATGAAAAATGAATTCATGTTTGAAATCATTGATATTTACTACCTAGGTAATGAATGCGAAATGTATGTATATATATGCGGAGTTGTGGAAAAATCTGTATGTCCACGGTGCTGATAGTAAAGATAATGAGACGTTTAATGTTAGAAATAATTGATGTTAATTGATATTTACTTGCCTTTATGGTCCTCTGTTGGCTTCGTGGCAGTCGTCCTTCGTCCCCTTGTGTCCATGTAGTGTCTTCATGGCAGTCTTTACTGCCTCTGGAGGACTTCACGGTCCATTTCTGCCCCCAGGATGATGATGTCCACGGTGCTGATAGTATAGATGATGAGAAGTTTAATGTTAGAAATAATTGATGTTAATTGATATTTACTTGCCTTTATGGTCCTCTGTTGGCTTTGTGGCAGTCGTCCTTCGTCCCCTTGTGTCCATGTAGTGTCTTCATGGCAGTCTTTACTGCCTCTGGAGGACTTCACGGTCCATTTCTGCCCCCAGGATGATGATGTCCATGGTCCTAATTGTATAAATGAAAAATGAGTTAATGTTTGAAATCATTGATATTTACTACCTAGGTAATGAATGCGAAATGTATGTATATATATGCGGAATTGTGGAAAAATCTGTATGTCCACGGTGCTGATAGTAAAGATAATGAGACGTTTAATGGTAGAAATAATAGATGTTAATTGATATTTACTTGCCTTTATGGTCCTCTGTTGGCTTCGTGGCAGTCGTCCTTCGTCCCCCTCTGTCCATGCAGTGTCTTCATGGCAGTCTTTACTGCCTCTGGAGGACTTCACGGTCCACTTCTGCCCCCAGGATGATGATGTCCACGGTGCTGATAGTAAAGATAATGAGAAGTTTAATGTTAGAAATAATTGATGTTAAATGATTTTTACTTACCTTTATGGTCCTCTGTTGGCTTCGTGGCAGTCGTCCTTCGTCCCCTTGTGTCCATGTAGTGTCTTCATGGCAGTCTTTACTGCCTCTGGAGGACTTCACGGTCCATTTCTGCCCCCAGGATGATGATGTCCATGGTCCTAATTGTATAAATGAAAAATGAATTCATGTTTGAAATCATTGATATTTACTACCTAGGTAATGAATGCGAAATGTATGTATATATATGCGGAATTGTGGAAAAATCTGTATGTCCACGGTGCTGATAGTAAAGATAATGAGACGTTTAATGCTAGAAATGATAGATGTTAATTGATATTTACTTGCCTTTATGGTCCTCTGTTGGCTTCTTGGCAGTCGTCCTTCGTCCCCCTCTGTCCATGCAGTGTCTTCATGGCAGTCTTTACTGCCTCTGGAGGACTTCACGGTCCACTTCTGCCCCCAGGATGATGATGTCCACGGTGCTGATAGTAAAGATGATGAGAAGTTTAATGTTAGAAATAATTGATGTTAATTGATATTTACTTGCCTTTATGGTCCTCTGTTGGCTTCGTGGCAGTCGTCCTTCGTCCCCTTGTGTCCATGTACTGTCTTCATGGCAGTCTTTACTGCCTCTGGAGGACTTCACGGTCCATTTCTGCCCCCAGGATGATGATGTCCATGGTCCTAATTGTATAAATGAAAAATAAATTAATGTTTGAAATCATTGATATTTACTACCTAGGTAATGAATGCGAAATGTATGTATATATATGCGAAATTGTGGAAAAATATGTATGTCCACGGTGCTGATAGTAAAGATAATGAGACGTTTAATGTTAGAAATAATTGATGTTAATTGATATTTACTTGCCTTTATGGTCCTCTGTTGGCTTCGTGGCAGTCGTCCTTCGTCCCCTTGTGTCCATGTAGTGTCTTCATGGCAGTCTTTACTGCCTCTGGAGGACTTCACGGTCCATTTCTGCCCCCAGGATGATGATGTCCACGGTGCTGATAGTATAGATGATGAGAAGTTTAATGTTAGAAATAATTGATGTTAATTGATATTTACTTGCCTTTATGGTCCTCTGTTGGCTTTGTGGCAGTCGTCCTTCGTCCCCTTGTGTCCATGTAGTGTCTTCATGGCAGTCTTTACTGCCTCTGGAGGACTTCACGGTCCATTTCTGCCCCCAGGATGATGATGTCCATGGTCCTAATTGTATAAATGAAAAATGAGTTAATGTTTGAAATCATTAATATTTACTACCTAGGTAATCAATGCGAAATATATGTATATATATGCGGAATTGTGGAAAAATCTGTATGTCCACGGTGCTGATAGTAAAGATAATGAGACGTTTAATGTTAGAAATAATTGATGTTAATTGATATTTACTTGCCTTTATGGTCCTCTGTTGGCTTCTTGGCAGTCGTCCTTCGTCCCCCTCTGTCCATGCAGTGTCTTCATGGCAGTCTTTACTGCCTCTGGAGGACTTCACGGTCCACTTCTGCCCCCAGGATGATGATGTCCACGGTGCTGATAGTAAAGATGATGAGAAGTTTAATGTTAGAAATAATTGATGTTAATTGATATTTACTTGCCTTTATGGTCCTCTGTTGGCTTCGTGGCAGTCGTCCTTCGTCCCCTTGTGTCCATGTAGTGTCTTCATGGCAGTCTTTACTGCCACTGGACGACTTCACGGTCCATTTCTGCCCCCAGGATGATGATGTCGATGGTCCTAATTGTATAAATGAAAAATGAATTAATGTTTGAAATCATTGATATTTACTACCTAGGTAATGAATGCGAAATGTATGTATATATATGCGGAATTGTGGAAAAATCTGTATGTCTACGGTGCTGATAGTAAAGATAATGAGATGTTTAATGTTAGAAATAATTGATGTTAATTGATATTTACTTGCCTTTATGGTCCTCTGTTGGCTTCTTGGCAGTCGTCCTTCGTCCCCCTCTGTCCATGCAGTGTCTTCATGGCAGTCTTTACTGCCTCTGGAGGACTTCACGGTCCACTTCTGCCCCCAGGATGATGATGTCCACGGTGCTGATAGTAAAGATGATGAGAAGTTTAATGTTAGAAATAATTGATGTTAAATGATTTTTACTTACCTTTATGGTCCTCTGTTGGCTTCGTGGCAGTCGTCCTTCGTCCCCTTGTGTCCATGTAGTGTCTTCATGGCAGTCTTTACTGCCTCTGGAGGACTTCACGGTCCATTTCTGCCCCCAGGATGATGATGTCCATGGTCCTAATTGTATAAATGAAAAATGAATTCATGTTTGAAATCATTGATATTTACTACCTAGGTAATGAATGCGAAATGTATGTATATATATGCGAAATTGTGGAAAAATATGTATGTCCACGGTGCTGATAGTAAAGATAATGAGACGTTTAATGTTAGAAATAATTGATGTTAATTGATATTTACTTGCCTTTATGGTCCTCTGTTGGCTTCTTGGCAGTCGTCCTTCGTCCCCCTCTGTCCATGCAGTGTCTTCATGGCAGTCTTTACTGCCTCTGGAGGACTTCACGGTCCACTTCTGCCCCCAGGATGATGATGTCCACGGTGCTGATAGTAAAGATGATGAGAAGTTTAATGTTAGAAATAATTGATGTTAATTGATATTTACTTGCCTTTATGGTCCTCTGTTGGCTTCGTGGCAGTCGTCCTTCGTCCCCTTGTGTCCATGTACTGTCTTCATGGCAGTCTTTACTGCCTCTGGAGGACTTCACGGTCCATTTCTGCCCCCAGGATGATGATGTCCATGGTCCTAATTGTATAAATGAAAAATAAATTAATGTTTGAAATCATTGATATTTACTACCTAGGTAATGAATGCGAAATGTATGTATATATATGCGAAATTGTGGAAAAATATGTATGTCCACGGTGCTGATAGTAAAGATAATGAGACGTTTAATGTTAGAAATAATTGATGTTAATTGATATTTACTTGCCTTTATGGTCCTCTGTTGGCTTCGTGGCAGTCGTCCTTCGTCCCCTTGTGTCCATGTAGTGTCTTCATGGCAGTCTTTACTGCCTCTGGAGGACTTCACGGTCCATTTCTGCCCCCAGGATGATGATGTCCACGGTGCTGATAGTATAGATGATGAGAAGTTTAATGTTAGAAATAATTGATGTTAATTGATATTTACTTGCCTTTATGGTCCTCTGTTGGCTTTGTGGCAGTCGTCCTTCGTCCCCTTGTGTCCATGTAGTGTCTTCATGGCAGTCTTTACTGCCTCTGGAGGACTTCACGGTCCATTTCTGCCCCCAGGATGATGATGTCCATGGTCCTAATTGTATAAATGAAAAATGAGTTAATGTTTGAAATCATTAATATTTACTACCTAGGTAATCAATGCGAAATATATGTATATATATGCGGAATTGTGGAAAAATCTGTATGTCCACGGTGCTGATAGTAAAGATAATGAGACGTTTAATGTTAGAAATAATTGATGTTAATTGATATTTACTTGCCTTTATGGTCCTCTGTTGGCTTCTTGGCAGTCGTCCTTCGTCCCCCTCTGTCCATGCAGTGTCTTCATGGCAGTCTTTACTGCCTCTGGAGGACTTCACGGTCCACTTCTGCCCCCAGGATGATGATGTCCACGGTGCTGATAGTAAAGATGATGAGACGTTTAATGTTAGAAATAATTGATGTTAATTGATATTTACTTGCCTTTATGGTCCTCTGTTGGCTTCGTGGCAGTCGTCCTTCGTCCCCTTGTGTCCATGTAGTGTCTTCATGGCAGTCTTTACTGCCACTGGACGACTTCACGGTCCATTTCTGCCCCCAGGATGATGATGTCGATGGTCCTAATTGTATAAATGAAAAATGAATTAATGTTTGAAATCATTGATATTTACTACCTAGGTAATGAATGCGAAATGTATGTATATATATGCGGAATTGTGGAAAAATCTGTATGTCTACGGTGCTGATAGTAAAGATAATGAGATGTTTAATGTTAGAAATAATTGATGTTAATTGATATTTACTTGCCTTTATGGTCCTCTGTTGGCTTCTTGGCAGTCGTCCTTCGTCCCCCTCTGTCCATGCAGTGTCTTCATGGCAGTCTTTACTGCCTCTGGAGGACTTCACGGTCCACTTCTGCCCCCAGGATGATGATGTCCACGGTGCTGATAGTAAAGATGATGAGAAGTTTAATGTTAGAAATAATTGATGTTAAATGATTTTTACTTACCTTTATGGTCCTCTGTTGGCTTCGTGGCAGTCGTCCTTCGTCCCCTTGTGTCCATGTAGTGTCTTCATGGCAGTCTTTACTGCCTCTGGAGGACTTCACGGTCCATTTCTGCCCCCAGGATGATGATGTCCATGGTCCTAATTGTATAAATGAAAAATGAATTCATGTTTGAAATCATTGATATTTACTACCTAGGTAATGAATGCGAAATGTATGTATATATATGCGAAATTGTGGAAAAATCTGTATGTCCACGGTGCTGATAGTAAAGATAATGAGACGTTTAATGTTAGAAATAATTGATGTTAATTGATATTTACTTGCCTTTATGGTCCTCTGTTGGCTTCTTGGCAGTCGTCCTTCGTCCCCCTCTGTCCATGCAGTGTCTTCATGGCAGTCTTTACTGCCTCTGGAGGACTTCACGGTCCACTTCTGCCCCCAGGATGATGATGTCCACGGTGCTGATAGTAAAGATGATGAGAAGTTTAATGTTAGAAATAATTGATGTTAATTGATATTTACTTGCCTTTATGGTCCTCTGTTGGCTTCGTGGCAGTCGTCCTTCGTCCCCTTGTGTCCATGTACTGTCTTCATGGCAGTCTTTACTGCCTCTGGAGGACTTCACGGTCCATTTCTGCCCCCAGGATGATGATGTCCATGGTCCTAATTGTATAAATGAAAAATAAATTAATGTTTGAAATCATTGATATTTACTACCTAGGTAATGAATGCGAAATGTATGTATATATATGCGAAATTGTGGAAAAATATGTATGTCCACGGTGCTGATAGTAAAGATAATGAGACGTTTAATGTTAGAAATAATTGATGTTAATTGATATTTACTTGCCTTTATGGTCCTCTGTTGGCTTCGTGGCAGTCGTCCTTCGTCCCCTTGTGTCCATGTAGTGTCTTCATGGCAGTCTTTACTGCCTCTGGAGGACTTCACGGTCCATTTCTGCCCCCAGGATGATGATGTCCACGGTGCTGATAGTATAGATGATGAGAAGTTTAATGTTAGAAATAATTGATGTTAATTGATATTTACTTGCCTTTATGGTCCTCTGTTGGCTTTGTGGCAGTCGTCCTTCGTCCCCTTGTGTCCATGTAGTGTCTTCATGGCAGTCTTTACTGCCTCTGGAGGACTTCACGGTCCATTTCTGCCCCCAGGATGATGATGTCCATGGTCCTAATTGTATAAATGAAAAATGAGTTAATGTTTGAAATCATTAATATTTACTACCTAGGTAATCAATGCGAAATATATGTATATATATGCGGAATTGTGGAAAAATCTGTATGTCCACGGTGCTGATAGTAAAGATAATGAGACGTTTAATGTTAGAAATAATTGATGTTAATTGATATTTACTTGCCTTTATGGTCCTCTGTTGGCTTCTTGGCAGTCGTCCTTCGTCCCCCTCTGTCCATGCAGTGTCTTCATGGCAGTCTTTACTGCCTCTGGAGGACTTCATGGTCCACTTCTGCCCCCAGGATGATGATGTCCACGGTGCTGATAGTAAAGATGATGAGAAGTTTAATGTTAGAAATAATTGATGTTAATTGATATTTACTTTCCTTTATGGTCCTCTGTTGGCTTCGTGGCAGTCGTCCTTCGTCCCCTTGTGTCCATGTAGTGTCTTCATGGCAGTCTTTACTGCCACTGGACGACTTCACAGTCCATTTCTGCCCCCAGGATGATGATGTCGATGGTCCTAATTGTATAAATGAAAAATGAATTAATGTTTGAAATCATTGATATTTACTACCTAGGTAATGAATGCGAAATGTATGTATATATATGCGGAATTGTGGAAAAATCTGTATGTCTACGGTGCTGATAGTAAAGATAATGAGATGTTTAATGTTAGAAATAATTGATGTTAATTGATATTTACTTGCCTTTATGGTCCTCTGTTGGCTTCTTGGCAGTCGTCCTTCGTCCCCCTCTGTCCATGCAGTGTCTTCATGGCAGTCTTTACTGCCTCTGGAGGACTTCACGGTCCACTTCTGCCCCCAGGATGATGATGTCCACGGTGCTGATAGTAAAGATGATGAGAAGTTTAATGTTAGAAATAATTGATGTTAAATGATTTTTACTTACCTTTATGGTCCTCTGTTGGCTTCGTGGCAGTCGTCCTTCGTCCCCTTGTGTCCATGTAGTGTCTTCATGGCAGTCTTTACTGCCTCTGGAGGACTTCACGGTCCATTTCTGCCCCCAGGATGATGATGTCCATGGTCCTAATTGTATAGATGAAAAATGAATTAATGTTTGAAATCATTGATATTTACTACCTAGGTAATGAATGCGAAATGTATGTATATATATGCGAAATTGTGGAAAAATATGTATGTCCACGGTGCTGATAGTAAAGATAATGAGACGTTTAATGTTAGAAATAATTGATGTTAATTGATATTTACTTGCCTTTATGGTCCTCTGTTGGCTTCGTGGCAGTCGTCCTTCGTCCCCTTGTGTCCATGTAGTGTCTTCATGGCAGTCTTTACTGCCTCTGGAGGACTTCACGGTCCATTTCTGCCCCCAGGATGATGATGTCCACGGTGCTGATAGTATAGATGATGAGAAGTTTAATGTTAGAAATAATTGATGTTAATTGATATTTACTTGCCTTTATGGTCCTGTGTTGGCTTTGTGGCAGTCGTCCTTCGTCCCCTTGTGTCCATGTAGTGTCTTCATGGCTGTCTTTACTGCCTCTGGAGGACTTCACGGTCCATTTCTGCCCCCAGGATGATGATGTCCATGGTCCTAATTGTATAAATGAAAAATGAGTTAATGTTTGAAATCATTGATATTTACTACCTAGGTAATCAATGCGAAATATATGTATATATATGCGGAATTGTGGAAAAATCTGTATGTCCACGGTGCTGATAGTAAAGATAATGAGACGTTTAATGTTAGAAATAATTGATGTTAATTGATATTTACTTGCCTTTATGGTCCTCTGTTGGCTTCTTGGCAGTCGTCCTTCGTCCCCCTCTGTCCATGCAGTGTCTTCATGGCAGTCTTTACTGCCTCTGGAGGACTTCACGGTCCACTTCTGCCCCCAGGATGATGATGTCCACGGTGCTGATAGTAAAGATGATGAGAAGTTTAATGTTAGAAATAATTGATGTTAATTGATATTTACTTGCCTTTATGGTCCTCTGTTGGCTTCGTGGCAGTCGTCCTTCGTCCCCTTGTGTCCATGTAGTGTCTTCATGGCAGTCTTTACTGCCACTGGACGACTTCACGGTCCATTTCTGCCCCCAGGATGATGATGTCGATGGTCCTAATTGTATAAATGAAAAATGAATTAATGTTTGAAATCATTGATATTTACTACCTAGGTAATGAATGCGAAATGTATGTATATATATGCGGAATTGTGGAAAAATCTGTATGTCTACGGTGCTGATAGTAAAGATAATGAGATGTTTAATGTTAGAAATAATTGATGTTAATTGATATTTACTTGCCTTTATGGTCCTCTGTTGGCTTCTTGGCAGTCGTCCTTCGTCCCCCTCTGTCCATGCAGTGTCTTCATGGCAGTCTTTACTGCCTCTGGAGGACTTCACGGTCCACTTCTGCCCCCAGGATGATGATGTCCACGGTGCTGATAGTAAAGATGATGAGAAGTTTAATGTTAGAAATAATTGATGTTAAATGATTTTTACTTACCTTTATGGTCCTCTGTTGGCTTCGTGGCAGTCGTCCTTCGTCCCCTTGTGTCCATGTAGTGTCTTCATGGCAGTCTTTACTGCCTCTGGAGGACTTCACGGTCCATTTCTGCCCCCAGGATGATGATGTCCATGGTCCTAATTGTATAAATGAAAAATGAATTAATGTTTGAAATCATTGATATTTACTACCTAGGTAATGAATGCGAAATGTATGTATATATATGCGAAATTGTGGAAAAATATGTATGTCCACGGTGCTGATAGTAAAGATAATGAGACGTTTAATGTTAGAAATAATTGATGTTAATTGATATTTACTTGCCTTTATGGTCCTCTGTTGGCTTCGTGGCAGTCGTCCTTCGTCCCCTTGTGTCCATGTAGTGTCTTCATGGCAGTCTTTACTGCCTCTGGAGGACTTCACGGTCCATTTCTGCCCCCAGGATGATGATGTCCACGGTGCTGATAGTATAGATGATGAGAAGTTTAATGTTAGAAATAATTGATGTTAATTGATATTTACTTGCCTTTATGGTCCTCTGTTGGCTTCGTGGCAGTCGTCCTTCGTCCCCTTGTGTCCATGTAGTGTCTTCATGGCAGTCTTTACTGCCTCTGGAGGACTTCACGGTCCATTTCTGCCCCCAGGATGATGATGTCCATTGTCCTAATTGTATAAATGAAAAATGAGTTAATGTTTGAAATCATTAATATTTACTACCTAGGTAATCAATGCGAAATATATGTATATATATGCGGAATTGTGGAAAAATCTGTATGTCCACGGTGCTGATAGTAAAGATAATGAGACGTTTAATGTTAGAAATAATTGATGTTAATTGATATTTACTTCCCTTTATGGTCCTCTGTTGGCTTCTTGGCAGTCGTCCTTCGTCCCCCTCTGTCCATGCAGTGTCTTCATGGCAGTCTTTACTGCCTCTGGAGGACTTCACGGTCCACTTCTGCCCCCAGGATGATGATGTCCACGGTGCTGATAGTAAAGATGATGTGAAGTTTAATGTTAGAAATAATTGATGTTAATTGATATTTACTTGCCTTTATGGTCCTCTGTTGGCTTCGTGGCAGTCGTCCTTCGTCCCCTTGTGTCCATGTAGTGTCTTCATGGCAGTCTTTACTGCCTCTGGACGACTTCACGGTCCATTTCTGCCCCCAGGATGATGATGTCGATGGTCCTAATTGTATAAATGAAAAATGAATTAATGTTTGAAATCATTGATATTTACTACCTAGGTAATGAATGCGAAATGTATGTATATATATGCGGAATTGTGGAAAAATCTGTATGGCTACGGTGCTGATAGTAAAGATAATGAGATGTTTAATGTTAGAAATAATTGATGTTAATTGATATTTACTTGCCTTTATGGTCCTCTGTTGGCTTCGTGGCAGTCGTCCTTCGTCCCCTTGTGTCCATGCAGTGTCTTCATGGCAGTCTTTACTGCCTCTGGAGGACTTCACGGTCCATTTCTGCCCCCAGGATGATGATGTCCACGGTGCTGATAGTAAAGATGATGTGAAGTTTAATGTTAGAAATAATTGATGTTAATTGATATTTTCTTGCCTTTATGGTCCTCTGTTGGCTTCGTGGCAGTCGTCCTTCGTCCCCTTGTGTCCATGTAGTGTCTTCATGGCAGTCTTTACTGCCTCTGGAGGACTTCACGGTCCATTTCTGCCCCCAGGATGATGATGTCCATGGTCCTAATTGCATAAATGAAAAAGAAATTAATGTTTGAAATCATTGATATTTACTACCTAGGTAATGAATGCGAAATATATGTATATATATGCGAAATTGTGGAAAAATATGCATGTCCACGGTGCTGATAGTAAAGATAATGAGACGTTTAATGTTAGAAATAATTGATGTTAATTGATATTTACTTGCCTTTATGGTCCTCTGTTGGCTTCGTGGCAGTCGTCCTTCGTCCCCTTGTGTCCATGTAGTGTCTTCATGGCAGTCTTTACTGCCTCTGGAGGACTTCACGGTCCATTTCTGCCCCCAGGATGATGATGTCCACGGTGCTGATAGTAAAGATGATGTGAAGTTTAATGTTAGAAATAATTGATGTTAATTGATATTTACTTGCCTTTATGGTCCTCTGTTGGCTTTGTGGCAGTCGTCCTTCGTCCCCTTGTGTCCATGTAGTGTCTTCATGGCAGTCTTTACTGCCTCTGGAGGACTTCACGTTCCATTTCTGCCCCCAGGATGATGATGTCCATGGTCCTAATTGTATAAATGAAAAATGAATTAATGTTTGAAATCATTGATATTTACTACCTAGGTAATGAATGCGAAATTTATGTATGCAAAGTTGTGGAAAAATCTGTATGTCCACGGTGCTTATAGTAAAGATAATGAGACGTTTAATGTTAGAAATAATAGATGTTAATTGATATTTACTTGCCTTTATGGTCCTCTGTTGGCTTCGTGGCAGTCGTCCTTCGTCCCCTTTTGTGCAGGTAGTGTCTTTATCGCAGTCTTTACTGCCTCTGGAGGACTTCACGGTCCATTTCTGCCCCCAGGATGATGATGTCCATGGTCCTAATTGCATAAATGAAAAATAAATTAATGTTTGAAATCATTGATATTTACTACCTAGGTAATGAATGCGAAATGTATGTATATATATGCCTAATTGTGGAATAATCTGTATGTCCACGGTGCTGATAGTAAAGATAATGAGACGTTTAATGTTAGAAATAATTGATGTTAATTGATATTTACTTGCCTTTATGGTCCTCTGTTGGCTTCGTGGCAGTCGTCCTTCGTCCTCTTGTGTCCATGTAGTGTCTTCATGGCAGTCTTTACTGCCTCTGGAGGACTTCACGGTCCATTTCTGCCCCCAGGATGATGATGTCCACGGTGCTGATAGTAAAGATGATGTGAAGTTTAATGTTAGAAATAATTGATGTTAATTGATATTTACTTGCCTTTATGGTCCTCTGTTGGCTTCGTGGCAGTCGTCCTTCGTCCCCTTGTGTCCATGTAGTGTCTTCATGGCAGTCTTTACTGCCTCTGGAGGACTTCCCGGTCCATTTCTGCCCCCAGGATGATGATGTCCACGGTCCTAATTGTATAAATGAAAAATAAATTAATGTTTGAAATCATTGATATTTACTACCTAGGTAATGAATGCGAAATGTATGTATATATATGCGAAATTGTGGAAAAATCTGTATGTCCACGGTGCTGATAGTAAAGATAATGAGACGTTTAATGGTAGAAATAATTGATGTTAATTGATATTTACTTGCCTTTATGGTCCTCTGTTGGCTTCGTGGCAGTCGTCCTTTGTCCCCTTGTGTCCATGCAGTGTCTTCATGGCAGTCTTTACTGCCTCTGGAGGACTTCACGGTCCATTTCTGCCCCCAGGATGATGATGTCCACGGTGCTGATAGTAAAGATGATGAGAAGTTTAATGTTAGAAATAATTGATGTTAATTGATATTTACTTGCCTTTATGGTCCTCTGTTGGTTTCGTAGCAGTCGTCCTTCGTCCCCTTGTGTCCATGTAGTGTCTTCATGGCTGTCTTTACTGCCTCTGGAGGACTTCACGGTCCATTTCTGCCCCCAGGATGATGATGTCCATGGTCCTAATTGTATAAATGAAAAATAAATTAATGTTTGAAATCATTGATATTTACTACCTAGGTAATGAATGCGAAATGTATGTATATATATGCGAAATTGTGGAAAAATATGCATGTCCACGGTGCTGATAGTAAAGATAATGAGACGTTTAATGTTAGAAATAATTGATGTTAATTGATATTTACTTGCCTTTATGGTCCTCTGTTGGCTTCGTGGCAGTCGTCCTTCGTCCCCTTGTGTCCATGTAGTGTCTTCATGGCAGTCTTTACTGCCTCTGGAGGACTTCACGGTCCATTTCTGCCCCCAGGATGATGATGTCCACGGTGCTGATAGTAAAGATGATGTGAAGTTTAATGTTAGAAATAATTGATGTTAATTGATATTTACTTGCCTTTATGGTCCTCTGTTGGCTTCGTGGCAGTCGTCCTTCGTCCCCTTGTGTCCATGTAGTGTCTTCATGGCAGTCTTTACTGCCTCTGGAGGACTTCACGGTCCATTTCTGCCCCCAGGATGATGATGTCCATGGTCCTAATTGTATAAATGAAAAATAAATTAATGTTTGAAATCATTGATATTTACTACCTAGGTAGTGAATACGAAATGTATGTATATATATATGACTAATTGTGGAAAAATCTGTATGTACATGGTGCTGATAGTAAAGATAATGAGACGTTTAATGTTAGAAATAATTGATGTTAATTGATATTTACTTGCCTTTATGGTCCTCTGTTGGCTTCGTGGCAGTCGTCCTTCGTCCCCTTGTGTCCATGCAGTGTCTTCATGGCAGTCTTTACTGCCTCTGGAGGACTTCACGGTCCATTTCTGCCCCCAGGATGATGATGTCCACGGTGCTGATAGTAAAGATGATGTGAAGTTTAATGTTAGAAATAATTGATGTTAATTGATATTTACTTGCCTTTATGGTCCTCTGTTGGCTTCGTGGCAGTCGTCCTTCGTCCCCTTGTGTCCATGTACTGTCTTCATGGCAGTCTTTACTGCCTCTGGAGGACTTCACGGTCCATTTCTGCCCCCAGGATGATGATGTCCATGGTCCTAATTGTATAAATGAAAAATAAATTAATGTTTGAAATCATTGATATTTACTACCTAGGTAATGAATGCGAAATGTATGTATATATATATGCCTAATTGTGGAAAAATCTGTATGTCCACGGTGCTGATATTAAAGATAATGAGACGTTTAATGTTTGAAATAATTCATGTTAATTGATATTTACTACCTAGGTAATGAATGCGAAATGTATGTATATATATGCGAAATTGTGGAAAAATATGCATGTCCACGGTGCTGATAGTAAAGATAATGAGACGTTTAATGTTAGAAATAATTGATGTTAATTGATATTTACTTGCCTTTATGGTCCTCTGTTGGCTTCGTGGCAGTCGTCCTTCGTCCCCTTGTGTCCATGTAGTGTCTTCATGGCAGTCTTTACTGCCTCTGGAGGACTTCACGGTCCATTTCTGCCCCCAGGATGATGATGTCCATGGTCCTAATTGTATAAATGAAAAATAAATTAATGTTTGAAATCATTGATATTTACTACCTAGGTAATGAATGCGAAATGTATGTATGTATATGCGAAATTGTGGAAAAATCTGTATGTCCACGGTGCTGATAGTAAAGATAATGAGACGTTTAATGTTAGAAATAATTGATGTTAATTGATATTTACTTGACTTTATGGTCCTCTGTTGGCTTCGTGGCAGTCGTCCTTTGTCCCTTTGTGTCCATGCAGTGTCTTCATGGCAGTCTTTACTGCCTCTGGAGGACTTCACGGTCCATTTCTGCCCCCAGGATGATGATGTCCACGGTGCTGATAGTAAAGATGGTGAGACGTTTAATGTTAGAAATAATTGATGTTAATTGATATTTACTTGCCTTTATGGTCCTCTGTTGGCTTCGTGGCAGTCGTCCTTCGTCCCCTTGTGTCCATGTAGTGTCTTGATGGCAGTCTTTACTGCCTCTGGAGGACTTCACGGTCCATTTCTGCCCCCAGGATGATGATGTCCATGGTCCTAATTGTATAAATGAAAAATAAATTAATGTTTGAAATCATTGATATTTACTACCTAGGTAGTGAATACGAAATGTATGTATATATATATGACTAATTGTGGAAAAATCTGTATGTCCACGGTGCTGATAGTAAAGATAATGAGACGTTTAATGTTAGAAATAATTGATGTTAATTGATATTTACTTGCCTTTATGGTCCTCTGTTGGCTTCGTGGCAGTCGTCCTTCGTCCTCTTGTGTCCATGTAGTGTCTTCATGGCAGTCTTTACTGCCTCTGGAGGACTTCACGGTCCATTTCTGCCCCCAGGATGATGATGTCCACGGTGCTGATAGTAAAGATGATGTGAAGTTTAATGTTAGAAATAATTGATGTTAATTGATATTTACTTGCCTTTATGGTCCTCTGTTGGCTTCGTGGCAGTCGTCCTTCGTCCCCTTGTGTCCATGTAGTGTCTTCATGGCAGTCTTTACTGCCTCTGGAGGACTTCACGGTCCATTTCTGCCCCCAGGATGATGATGTCCACGGTCCTAATTGTATAAATGAAAAATAAATTAATGTTTGAAATCATTGATATTTACTACCTAGGTAATGAATGCGAAATGTATGTATATATATGCGAAATTGTGGAAAAATCTGTATGTCCACGGTGCTGATAGTAAAGATAATGAGACGTTTAATGGTAGAAATAATTGATGTTAATTGATATTTACTTGCCTTTATGGTCCTCTGTTGGCTTCGTGGCAGTCGTCCTTTGTCCCCTTGTGTCCATGCAGTGTCTTCATGGCAGTCTTTACTGCCTCTGGAGGACTTCACGGTCCATTTCTGCCCCCAGGATGATGATGTCCACGGTGCTGATAGTAAAGATGATGAGAAGTTTAATGTTAGAAATAATTGATGTTAATTGATATTTACTTGCCTTTATGGTCCTCTGTTGGTTTCGTAGCAGTCGTCCTTCGTCCCCTTGTGTCCATGTAGTGTCTTCATGGCTGTCTTTACTGCCTCTGGAGGACTTCACGGTCCATTTCTGCCCCCAGGATGATGATGTCCATGGTCCTAATTGTATAAATGAAAAATAAATTAATGTTTGAAATCATTGATATTTACTACCTAGGTAATGAATGCGAAATGTATGTATATATATGCGAAATTGTGGAAAAATATGCATGTCCACGGTGCTGATAGTAAAGATAATGAGACGTTTAATGTTAGAAATAATTGATGTTAATTGATATTTACTTGCCTTTATGGTCCTCTGTTGGCTTCGTGGCAGTCGTCCTTCGTCCCCTTGTGTCCATGTAGTGTCTTCATGGCAGTCTTTACTGCCTCTGGAGGACTTCACGGTCCATTTCTGCCCCCAGGATGATGATGTCCACGGTGCTGATAGTAAAGATGATGTGAAGTTTAATGTTAGAAATAATTGATGTTAATTGATATTTACTTGCCTTTATGGTCCTCTGTTGGCTTCGTGGCAGTCGTCCTTCGTCCCCTTGTGTCCATGTAGTGTCTTCATGGCAGTCTTTACTGCCTCTGGAGGACTTCACGGTCCATTTCTGCCCCCAGGATGATGATGTCCATGGTCCTAATTGTATAAATGAAAAATAAATTAATGTTTGAAATCATTGATATTTACTACCTAGGTAGTGAATACGAAATGTATGTATATATATATGACTAATTGTGGAAAAATCTGTATGTACATGGTGCTGATAGTAAAGATAATGAGACGTTTAATGTTAGAAATAATTGATGTTAATTGATATTTACTTGCCTTTATGGTCCTCTGTTGGCTTCGTGGCAGTCGTCCTTCGTCCCCTTGTGTCCATGCAGTGTCTTCATGGCAGTCTTTACTGCCTCTGGAGGACTTCACGGTCCATTTCTGCCCCCAGGATGATGATGTCCACGGTGCTGATAGTAAAGATGATGTGAAGTTTAATGTTAGAAATAATTGATGTTAATTGATATTTACTTGCCTTTATGGTCCTCTGTTGGCTTCGTGGCAGTCGTCCTTCGTCCCCTTGTGTCCATGTACTGTCTTCATGGCAGTCTTTACTGCCTCTGGAGGACTTCACGGTCCATTTCTGCCCCCAGGATGATGATGTCCATGGTCCTAATTGTATAAATGAAAAATAAATTAATGTTTGAAATCATTGATATTTACTACCTAGGTAATGAATGCGAAATGTATGTATATATATATGCCTAATTGTGGAAAAATCTGTATGTCCACGGTGCTGATATTAAAGATAATGAGACGTTTAATGTTTGAAATAATTCATGTTAATTGATATTTACTACCTAGGTAATGAATGCGAAATGTATGTATATATATGCGAAATTGTGGAAAAATATGCATGTCCACGGTGCTGATAGTAAAGATAATGAGACGTTTAATGTTAGAAATAATTGATGTTAATTGATATTTACTTGCCTTTATGGTCCTCTGTTGGCTTCGTGGCAGTCGTCCTTCGTCCCCTTGTGTCCATGTAGTGTCTTCATGGCAGTCTTTACTGCCTCTGGAGGACTTCACGGTCCATTTCTGCCCCCAGGATGATGATGTCCATGGTCCTAATTGTATAAATGAAAAATAAATTAATGTTTGAAATCATTGATATTTACTACCTAGGTAATGAATGCGAAATGTATGTATGTATATGCGAAATTGTGGAAAAATCTGTATGTCCACGGTGCTGATAGTAAAGATAATGAGACGTTTAATGTTAGAAATAATTGATGTTAATTGATATTTACTTGACTTTATGGTCCTCTGTTGGCTTCGTGGCAGTCGTCCTTTGTCCCTTTGTGTCCATGCAGTGTCTTCATGGCAGTCTTTACTGCCTCTGGAGGACTTCACGGTCCATTTCTGCCCCCAGGATGATGATGTCCACGGTGCTGATAGTAAAGATGGTGAGACGTTTAATGTTAGAAATAATTGATGTTAATTGATATTTACTTGCCTTTATGGTCCTCTGTTGGCTTCGTGGCAGTCGTCCTTCGTCCCCTTGTGTCCATGTAGTGTCTTGATGGCAGTCTTTACTGCCTCTGGAGGACTTCACGGTCCATTTCTGCCCCCAGGATGATGATGTCCATGGTCCTAATTGTATAAATGAAAAATAAATTAATGTTTGAAATCATTGATATTTACTACCTAGGTAGTGAATACGAAATGTATGTATATATATATGACTAATTGTGGAAAAATCTGTATGTACATGGTGCTGATAGTAAAGATAATGAGACGTTTAATGTTAGAAATAATTGATGTTAATTGATGTTTACTTGCCTTTATGGTCCTCTGTTGGCTTCGTGGCAGTCGTCCTTCGTCCCCTTGTGTCCATGCAGTGTCTTCATGGCAGTCTTTACTGCCTCTGGAGGACTTCACGGTCCATTTCTGCCCCCAGGATGATGATGTCCACGGTGCTGATAGTAAAGATGATGTGAATTTTAATGTTAGAAATAATTGATGTTAATTGATATTTACTTGCCTTTATGGTCCTCTGTTGGCTTCGTGGCAGTCGTCCTTCGTCCCCTTGTGTCCATGTACTGTCTTCATGGCAGTCTTTACTGCCTCTGGAGGACTTCACGGTCCATTTCTGCCCCCAGGATGATGATGTCCATGGTCCTAATTGTATAAACGAAAAATAAATTAATGTTTGAAATCATTGATAATTACTGCCTAGGTAATGAATGCGAAATGTATGTATATATATGCGAAATTGTGGAAAAATATGCATGTCCACGGTGCTGATAGTAAAGATAATGAGACGTTTAATGTTAGAAATAATTGATGTTAATTGATATTTACTTGCCTTTATGGTCCTCTGTTGGCTTCGTGGCAGTCGTCCTTCGTCCCCTTGTGTCCATGTAGTGTCTTCATGGCAGTCTTTACTGCCTCTGGAGGACTTCACGGTCCATTTCTGCCCCCAGGATGATGATGTCCATGGTCCTATTTGTATAAACGAAAAATAAATTAATGTTTGAAATCATTGATATTTACTACCTAGGTAATGAATGCGAAATGTATGTATATATATGCGAAATTGTGGAAAAATCTGTATGTCCACGGTGCTGATAGTAAAGATAATGAGACGTTTAATGTTAGAAATAATTGATGTTAATTGATATTTACTTGCCTTTATGGTCCTCTGTTGGCTTCGTGGCAGTCGTCCTTTGTCCCCTTGTGTCCATGCAGTGTCTTCATGGCAGTCTTTACTGCCTCTGGAGGACTTCACGGTCCATTTCTGCCCCCAGGATGATGATGTCCACGGTGCTGATAGTAAAGATAATGAGAAGTTTAATGTTAGAAATAATTGATGTTAATTGATATTTACTTGCCTTTATGGTCCTCTGTTGGCTTCGTGGCAGTCGTCCTTCGTCCCCTTGTGTCCATGCAGTGTCTTCATGGCAGTCTTTACTGCCTCTGGAGGACTTCACGGTCCATTTCTGCCCCCAGGATGATGATGTCCACGGTGCTGATAGTAAAGATGATGTGAATTTTAATGTTAGAAATAATTGATGTTAATTGATATTTACTTGCCTTTATGGTCCTCTGTTGGCTTCGTGGCAGTCGTCCTTCGTCCCCTTGTGTCCATGTACTGTCTTCATGGCAGTCTTTACTGCCTCTGGAGGACTTCACGGTCCATTTCTGCCCCCAGGATGATGATGTCCATGGTCCTAATTGTATAAACGAAAAATAAATTAATGTTTGAAATCATTGATAATTACTGCCTAGGTAATGAATGCGAAATGTATGTATATATATGCGAAATTGTGGAAAAATATGCATGTCCACGGTGCTGATAGTAAAGATAATGAGACGTTTAATGTTAGAAATAATTGATGTTAATTGATATTTACTTGCCTTTATGGTCCTCTGTTGGCTTCGTGGCAGTCGTCCTTCGTCCCCTTGTGTCCATGTAGTGTCTTCATGGCAGTCTTTACTGCCTCTGGAGGACTTCACGGTCCATTTCTGCCCCCAGGATGATGATGTCCATGGTCCTATTTGTATAAACGAAAAATAAATTAATGTTTGAAATCATTGATATTTACTACCTAGGTAATGAATGCGAAATGTATGTATATATATGCGAAATTGTGGAAAAATCTGTATGTCCACGGTGCTGATAGTAAAGATAATGAGACGTTTAATGTTAGAAATAATTGATGTTAATTGATATTTACTTGCCTTTATGGTCCTCTGTTGGCTTCGTGGCAGTCGTCCTTTGTCCCCTTGTGTCCATGCAGTGTCTTCATGGCAGTCTTTACTGCCTCTGGAGGACTTCACGGTCCATTTCTGCCCCCAGGATGATGATGTCCACGGTGCTGATAGTAAAGATAATGAGAAGTTTAATGTTAGAAATAATTGATGTTAATTGATATTTACTTGCCTTTATGGTCCTCTGTTGGCTTCGTGGCAGTCGTCCTTCGTCCCCTTGTGTCCATGTAGTGTCTTCATGGCAGTCTTTACTGCCTCTGGAGGACTTCACGGTCCATTTCTGCCCCCAGGATCATGATGTCCATGGTCCTAATTGTATAAATGAAAAATAAATTAATGTTTGAAATCATTGATATTTACTACCTAGGTAATGAATGCGAAATTTATGTATGC
This sequence comes from Haliotis asinina, assembly GCF_037392515.1. Taxonomy (NCBI): domain Eukaryota; kingdom Metazoa; phylum Mollusca; class Gastropoda; order Lepetellida; family Haliotidae; genus Haliotis; species Haliotis asinina. The sequence goes on along the minus strand of NC_090293.1, from coordinate 35,973,282 downwards.
AAAGTTGTGGAAAAATCTGTATGTCCACGGTGCTTATAGTAAAGATAATGAGACGTTTAATGTTAGAAATAATTGATGTTAATTGATATTTACTTGCCTTTATGGTCCTCTGTTGGCTTCGTGGCAGTCGTCCTTCGTCCCCTTTTGTGCAGGTGGTGTCTTTATCGCAGTCTTTACTGCCTCTGGAGGACTTCACGGTCCATTTCTGCCCCCAGGATGATGATGTCCATGGTCCTAATTGGATAAATGAAAAATAAATTAATGTTTGAAATCATTGATATTTACTACCTAGGTAATGAATGCGAAATGTATGTATATATATGGCTAATTGTGGAAAAATCTGTATGTCCACGGTGCTGATAGTAAAGATAATGAGACGTTTAATGTTAGAAATAATTGATGTTAATTGATATTTACTACCTAGGTAATGAATGCGAAATGTATGTATATATATGCCTAATTGTGGAATAATCTGTATGTCCACGGTGCTGATAGTAAAGATAATGAGACGTTTAATGTTAGAAATAATTGATGTTAATTGATATTTACTACCTAGGTAATGAATGCGAAATGTATGTATATATATGGCTAATTGTGGAAAAATCTGTATGTCCACGGTGCTGATAGTAAAGATAATGAGACGTTTAATGTTAGAAATAATTGATGTTAATTGATATTTACTTGCCTTTATGGTCCTCTGTTGGTTTCGTAGCAGTCGTCCTTCGTCCCCTTGTGTCCATGTAGTGTCTTCATGGCTGTCTTTACTGCCTCTGGAGGACTTCACGGTCCATTTCTGCCCCCAGGATGATGATGTCCATGGTCCTAATTGTATAAATGAAAAATAAATTAATGTTTGAAATCATTGATATTTACTACCTAGGTAATGAATGCGAAATGTATGTATATATATGCGAAATTGTGGAAAAATATGCATGTCCACGGTGCTGATAGTAAAGATAATGAGACGTTTAATGTTAGAAATAATTGATGTTAATTGATATTTACTTGCCTTTATGGTCCTCTGTTGGCTTCGTGGCAGTCGTCCTTCGTCCCCTTGTGTCCATGTAGTGTCTTCATGGCAGTCTTTACTGCCTCTGGAGGACTTCACGGTCCATTTCTGCCCCCAGGATGATGATGTCCACGGTGCTGATAGTATAGATGATGAGAAGTTTAATGTTAGAAATAATTGATGTTAATTGATATTTACTTGCCTTTATGGTCCTCTGTTGGCTTTGTGGCAGTCGTCCTTCGTCCCCTTGTGTCCATGTAGTGTCTTCATGGCAGTCTTTACTGCCTCTGGAGGACTTCACGGTCCATTTCTGCCCCCAGGATGATGATGTCCATGGTCCTAATTGTATAAATGAAAAATAAATTAATGTTTGAAATCATTGATATTTACTACCTAGGTAGTGAATACGAAATGTATGTATATATATATGACTAATTGTGGAAAAATCTGTATGTACATGGTGCTGATAGTAAAGATAATGAGACGTTTAATGTTAGAAATAATTGATGTTAATTGATATTTACTTGCCTTTATGGTCCTCTGTTGGCTTCGTGGCAGTCGTCCTTTGTCCCCTTGTGTCCATGCAGTGTCTTCATGGCAGTCTTTACTGCCTCTGGAGGACTTCACGGTCCATTTCTGCCCCCAGGATGATGATGTCCACGGTGCTGATAGTAAAGATAATGAGAAGTTTAATGTTAGAAATAATTGATGTTAATTGATATTTACTTGCCTTTATGGTCCTCTGTTGGTTTCGTAGCAGTCGTCCTTCGTCCCCTTGTGTCCATGTAGTGTCTTCATGGCAGTCTTTACTGCCTCTGGAGGACTTCACGGTCCATTTCTGCCCCCAGGATCATGATGTCCATGGTCCTAATTGTATAAATGAAAAATAAATTAATGTTTGAAATCATTGATATTTACTACCTAGGTAATGAATGCGAAATTTATGTATGCAAAGTTGTGGAAAAATCTGTATGTCCACGGTGCTTATAGTAAAGATAATGAGACGTTTAATGTTAGAAATAATAGATGTTAATTGATATTTACTTGCCTTTATGGTCCTCTGTTGGCTTCGTGGCAGTCGTCCTTCGTCCCCTTTTGTGCAGGTAGTGTCTTTATCGCAGTCTTTACTGCCTCTGGAGGACTTCACGGTCCATTTCTGCCCCCAGGATGATGATGTCCATGGTCCTAATTGGATAAATGAAAAATAAATTAATGTTTGAAATCATTGATATTTACTACCTAGGTAATGAATGCGAAATGTATGTATATATATGCCTAATTGTGGAAAAATCTGTATGTCCACGGTGCTGATAGTAAAGATAATGAGACGTTTAATGTTAGAAATAATTGATGTTAATTGATATTTACTACCTAGGTAATGAATGCGAAATGTATGTATATATATGCCTAATTGTGGAATAATCTGTATGTCCACGGTGCTGATAGTAAAGATAATGAGACGTTTAATGTTAGAAATAATTGATGTTAATTGATATTTACTACCTAGGTAATGAATGCGAAATGTATGTATATATATGGCTAATTGTGGAAAAATCTGTATGTCCACGGTGCTGATAGTAAAGATAATGAGACGTTTAATGTTAGAAATAATTGATGTTAATTGATATTTACTTGCCTTTATGGTCCTCTGTTGGTTTCGTAGCAGTCGTCCTTCGTCCCCTTGTGTCCATGTAGTGTCTTCATGGCTGTCTTTACTGCCTCTGGAGGACTTCACGGTCCATTTCTGCCCCCAGGATGATGATGTCCATGGTCCTAATTGTATAAATGAAAAATAAATTAATGTTTGAAATCATTGATATTTACTACCTAGGTAATGAATGCGAAATGTATGTATATATATGCGAAATTGTGGAAAAATATGCATGTCCACGGTGCTGATAGTAAAGATAATGAGACGTTTAATGTTAGAAATAATTGATGTTAATTGATATTTACTTGCCTTTATGGTCCTCTGTTGGCTTCGTGGCAGTCGTCCTTCGTCCCCTTGTGTCCATGTAGTGTCTTCATGGCAGTCTTTACTGCCTCTGGAGGACTTCACGGTCCATTTCTGCCCCCAGGATGATGATGTCCACGGTGCTGATAGTATAGATGATGAGAAGTTTAATGTTAGAAATAATTGATGTTAATTGATATTTACTTGCCTTTATGGTCCTCTGTTGGCTTTGTGGCAGTCGTCCTTCGTCCCCTTGTGTCCATGTAGTGTCTTCATGGCAGTCTTTACTGCCTCTGGAGGACTTCACGGTCCATTTCTGCCCCCAGGATGATGATGTCCATGGTCCTAATTGTATAAATGAAAAATAAATTAATGTTTGAAATCATTGATATTTACTACCTAGGTAGTGAATACGAAATGTATGTATATATATATGACTAATTGTGGAAAAATCTGTATGTACATGGTGCTGATAGTAAAGATAATGAGACGTTTAATGTTAGAAATAATTGATGTTAATTGATATTTACTTGCCTTTATGGTCCTCTGTTGGCTTCGTGGCAGTCGTCCTTCGTCCCCTTGTGTCCATGCAGTGTCTTCATGGCAGTCTTTACTGCCTCTGGAGGACTTCACGGTCCATTTCTGCCCCCAGGATGATGATGTCCACGGTGCTGATAGTAAAGATGATGTGAAGTTTAATGTTAGAAATAATTGATGTTAATTGATATTTACTTGCCTTTATGGTCCTCTGTTGGCTTCGTGGCAGTCGTCCTTCGTCCCCTTGTGTCCATGCAGTGTCTTCATGGCAGTCTTTACTGCCTCTGGAGGACTTCACGGTCCATTTCTGCCCCCAGGATGATGATGTCCACGGTGCTGATAGTAAAGATGATGTGAAGTTTAATGTTAGAAATAATTGATGTTAATTGATATTTACTTGCCTTTATGGTCCTCTGTTGGTTTCGTAGCAGTCGTCCTTCGTCCCCTTGTGTCCATGTAGTGTCTTCATGGCTGTTTTTACTTCCTCTGGAGGACTTCACGGTCCATTTCTGCCCCCAGGATGATGATGTCCATGGTCCTAATTGTATAAACGAAAAATAAATTAATGTTTGAAATCATTGATATTTACTACCTAGGTAATGAATGCGAAATGTATGTATATATATGCGAAATTGTGGAAAAATATGCATGTCCACGGTGCTGATAGTAAAGATAATGAGACGTTTAATGTTAGAAATAATTGATGTTAATTGATATTTACTTGCCTTTATGGTCCTCTGTTGGCTTCGTGGCAGTCGTCCTTCGTCCCCTTGTGTCCATGTAGTGTCTTCATGGCAGTCTTTACTGCCTCTGGAGGACTTCACGGTCCATTTCTGCCCCCAGGATGATGATGTCCATGGTCCTAATTGTATAAATGAAAAATAAATTAATGTTTGAAATCATTGATATTTACTACCTAGGTAATGAATGCGAAATGTATATATATATATATGCCTAATTGTGGAAAAATCTGTATGTCCACGGTGCTGATATTAAAGATAATGAGACGTTTAATGTTTGAAATAATTGATGTTAATTGATATTTACTACCTAGGTAATGAATGCGAAATGTATGTATATATATGCGAAATTGTGGAAAAATATGCATGTCCACGGTGCTGATAGTAAAGATAATGAGACGTTTAATGTTAGAAATAATTGATGTTAATTGATATTTACTTGCCTTTATGGTCCTCTGTTGGCTTCGTGGCAGTCGTCCTTCGTCCCCTTGTGTCCATGTAGTGTCTTCATGGCAGTCTTTACTGCCTCTGGAGGACTTCACGGTCCATTTCTGCCCCCAGGATGATGATGTCCATGGTCCTAATTGTATAAATGAAAAATAAATTAATGTTTGAAATCATTGATATTTACTACCTAGGTAATGAATGCGAAATGTATGTATATATATGCGAAATTGTGGAAAAATCTGTATGTCCACGGTGCTGATAGTAAAGATAATGAGACGTTTAATGTTAGAAATAATTGATGTTAATTGATATTTACTTGACTTTATGGTCCTCTGTTGGCTTCGTGGCAGTCGTCCTTTGTCCCTTTGTCTCCATGCAGTGTCTTCATGGCAGTCTTTACTGCCTCTGGAGGACTTCACGGTCCATTTCTGCCCCCAGGATGATGATGTCCACGGTGCTGATAGTAAAGATGGTGAGACGTTTAATGTTAGAAATAATTGATGTTAATTGATATTTGCTTGCCTTTATGGTCCTCTGTTGGCTTCGTGGCAGTCGTCCTTCGTCCCCTTGTGTCCATGTAGTGTCTTCATGGCAGTCTTTACTGCCTCTGGAGGACTTCACGGTCCATTTCTGCCCCCAGGATGATGATGTCCATGGTCCTAATTGTATAAATGAAAAATAAATTAATGTTTGAAATCATTGATATTTACTACCTAGGTAGTGAATACGAAATGTATGTATATATATATATGACTAATTGTGGAAAAATCTGTATGTACATGGTGCTGATAGTAAAGATAATGAGACGTTTAATGTTAGAAATAATTGATGTTAATTGATGTTTACTTGCCTTTATGGTCCTCTGTTGGCTTCGTGGCAGTCGTCCTTCGTCCCCTTGTGTCCATGCAGTGTCTTCATGGCAGTCTTTACTGCCTCTGGAGGACTTCACGGTCCATTTCTGCCCCCAGGATGATGATGTCCACGGTGCTGATAGTAAAGATGATGTGAAGTTTAATGTTAGAAATAATTGATGTTAATTGATATTTACTTGCCTTTATGGTCCTCTGTTGGTTTCGTAGCAGTCGTCCTTCGTCCCCTTGTGTCCATGTAGTGTCTTCATGGCTGTTTTTTCTGCCTCTGGAGGACTTCACGGTCCATTTCTGCCCCCAGGATGATGATGTCCATGGTCCTAATTGTATAAACGAAAAATAAATTAATGTTTGAAATCATTGATATTTACTACCTAGGTAATGAATGCGAAATGTATGTATATATATGCGAAATTGTGGAAAAATATGCATGTCCACGGTGCTGATAGTAAAGATAATGAGACGTTTAATGTTAGAAATAATTGATGTTAATTGATATTTACTTGCCTTTATGGTCCTCTGTTGGCTTCGTGGCAGTCGTCCTTCGTCCCCTTGTGTCCATGTAGTGTCTTCATGGCAGTCTTTACTGCCTCTGGAGGACTTCACGGTCCGTTTCTGCCCCCAGGATGATGATGTCCACGGTGCTGATAGTAAAGATGATGTGAAGTTTAATGTTAGAAATAATTGATGTTAATTGATATTTACTTGCCTTTATGGTCCTCTGTTGGCTTCGTGGCAGTCGTCCTTCGTCCCCTTGTGTCCATGTACTGTCTTCATGGCAGTCTTTACTGCCTCTGGAGGACTTCACGGTCCATTTCTGCCCCCAGGATGATGATGTCCATGGTCCTAATTGTATAAATGAAAAATAAATTAATGTTTGAAATCATTGATATTTACTACCTAGGTAATGAATGCGAAATGTATGTATATATATGCCTAATTGTGGAAAAATCTGTATGTCCACGGTGCTGATATTAAAGATAATGAGACGTTTAATGTTTGAAATAATTGATGTTAATTGATATTTACTACCTAGGTAATGAATGCGAAATGTATGTATATATATGCGAAATTGTGGAAAAATATGCATGTCCACGGTGCTGATAGTAAAGATAATGAGACGTTTAATGTTAGAAATAATTGATGTTAATTGATATTTACTTGCCTTTATGGTCCTCTGTTGGCTTCGTGGCAGTCGTCCTTCGTCCCCTTGTGTCCATGTAGTGTCTTCATGGCAGTCTTTACTGCCTCTGGAGGACTTCACGGTCCATTTCTGCCCCCAGGATGATGATGTCCATGGTCCTAATTGTATAAATGAAAAATAAATTAATGTTTGAAATCATTGATATTTACTACCTAGGTAATGAATGCGAAATGTATGTATATATATGCGAAATTGTGGAAAAATCTGTATGTCCACGGTGCTGATAGTAAAGATAATGAGACGTTTAATGTTAGAAATAATTGATGTTAATTGATATTTACTTGACTTTATGGTCCTCTGTTGGCTTCGTGGCAGTCGTCCTTTGTCCCTTTGTCTCCATGCAGTGTCTTCATGGCAGTCTTTACTGCCTCTGGAGGACTTCACGGTCCATTTCTGCCCCCAGGATGATGATGTCCACGGTGCTGATAGTAAAGATGGTGAGACGTTTAATGTTAGAAATAATTGATGTTAATTGATATTTGCTTGCCTTTATGGTCCTCTGTTGGCTTCGTGGCAGTCGTCCTTCGTCCCCTTGTGTCCATGTAGTGTCTTCATGGCAGTCTTTACTGCCTCTGGAGGACTTCACGGTCCATTTCTGCCCCCAGGATGATGATGTCCATGGTCCTAATTGTATAAATGAAAAATAAATTAATGTTTGAAATCATTGATATTTACTACCTAGGTAGTGAATACGAAATGTATGTATATATATATGACTAATTGTGGAAAAATCTGTATGTACATGGTGCTGATAGTAAAGATAATGAGACGTTTAATGTTAGAAATAATTGATGTTAATTGATGTTTACTTGCCTTTATGGTCCTCTGTTGGCTTCGTGGCAGTCGTCCTTCGTCCCCTTGTGTCCATGCAGTGTCTTCATGGCAGTCTTTACTGCCTCTGGAGGACTTCACGGTCCATTTCTGCCCCCAGGATGATGATGTCCACGGTGCTGATAGTAAAGATGATGTGAAGTTTAATGTTAGAAATAATTGATGTTAATTGATATTTACTTGCCTTTATGGTCCTCTGTTGGCTTCGTGGCAGTCGTCCTTCGTCCCCTTGTGTCCATGTACTGTCTTCATGGCAGTCTTTACTGCCTCTGGAGGACTTCACGGTCCATTTCTGCCCCCAGGATGATGATGTCCATGGTCCTAATTGTATAAATGAAAAATAAATTAATGTTTGAAATCATTGATATTTACTACCTAGGTAATGAATGCGAAATGTATATATATATATGCCTAATTGTGGAAAAATCTGTATGTCCACGGTGCTGATATTAAAGATAATGAGACGTTTAATGTTTGAAATAATTGATGTTAATTGATATTTACTACCTAGGTAATGAATGCGAAATGTATGTATATATATGCGAAATTGTGGAAAAATATGCATGTCCACGGTGCTGATAGTAAAGATAATGAGACGTTTAATGTTAGAAATAATTGATGTTAATTGATATTTACTTGCCTTTATGGTCCTCTGTTGGCTTCGTGGCAGTCGTCCTTCGTCCCCTTGTGTCCATGTAGTGTCTTCATGGCAGTCTTTACTGCCTCTGGAGGACTTCACGGTCCATTTCTGCCCCCAGGATGATGATGTCCATGGTCCTAATTGTATAAATGAAAAATAAATTAATGTTTGAAATCATTGATATTTACTACCTAGGTAATGAATGCGAAATGTATGTATATATATGCGAAATTGTGGAAAAATCTGTATGTCCACGGTGCTGATAGTAAAGATAATGAGACGTTTAATGTTAGAAATAATTGATGTTAATTGATATTTACTTGACTTTATGGTCCTCTGTTGGCTTCGTGGCAGTCGTCCTTTGTCCCTTTGTGTCCATGCAGTGTCTTCATGGCAGTCTTTACTGCCTCTGGAGGACTTCACGGTCCATTTCTGCCCCCAGGATGATGATGTCCACGGTGCTGATAGTAAAGATGGTGAGACGTTTAATGTTAGAAATAATTGATGTTAATTGATATTTACTTGCCTTTATGGTCCTCTGTTGGCTTCGTGGCAGTCGTCCTTCGTCCCCTTGTGTCCATGTAGTGTCTTCATGGCAGTCTTTACTGCCTCTGGAGGACTTCACGGTCCATTTCTGCCCCCAGGATGATGATGTCCATGGTCCTAATTGTATAAATGAAAAATAAATTAATGTTTGAAATCATTGATATTTACTACCTAGGTAGTGAATACGAAATGTATGTATATATATATGACTAATTGTGGAAAAATCTGTGTGTACATGGTGCTGATAGTAAAGATAATGAGACGTTTAATGTTAGAAATAATTGATGTTAATTGATGTTTACTTGCCTTTATGGTCCTCTGTTGGCTTCGTGGCAGTCGTCCTTCGTCCCCTTGTGTCCATGCAGTGTCTTCATGGCAGTCTTTACTGCCTCTGGAGGACTTCACGGTCCATTTCTGCCCCCAGGATGATGATGTCCACGGTGCTGATAGTAAAGATGATGTGAAGTTTAATGTTAGAAATAATTGATGTTAATTGATATTTACTTGCCTTTATGGTCCTCTGTTGGCTTCGTGGCAGTCGTCCTTCGTCCCCTTGTGTCCATGTACTGTCTTCATGGCAGTCTTTACTGCCTCTGGAGGACTTCACGGTCCATTTCTGCCCCCAGGATGATGATGTCCATGGTCCTAATTGTATAAACGAAAAATAAATTAATGTTTGAAATCATTGATATTTACTACCTAGGTAATGAATGCGAAATGTATGTATATATATGCGAAATTGTGGAAAAATATGCATGTCCACGGTGCTGATAGTAAAGATAATGAGACGTTTAATGTTAGAAATAATTGATGTTAATTGATATTTACTTGCCTTTATGGTCCTCTGTTGGCTTCGTGGCAGTCGTCCTTCGTCCCCTTGTGTCCATGTAGTGTCTTCATGGCAGTCTTTACTGCCTCTGGAGGACTTCACGGTCCATTTCTGCCCCCAGGATGATGATGTCCATGGTCCTAATTGTATAAACGAAAAATAAATTAATGTTTGAAATCATTGATATTTACTACCTAGGTAATGAATGCGAAATGTATGTATATATATGCGAAATTGTGGAAAAATCTGTATGTCCACGGTGCTGATAGTAAAGATAATGAGACGTTTAATGTTAGAAATAATTGATGTTAATTGATATTTACTTGCCTTTATGGTCCTCTGTTGGCTTCGTGGCAGTCGTCCTTTGTCCCCTTGTGTCCATGCAGTGTCTTCATGGCAGTCTTTACTGCCTCTGGAGGACTTCACGGTCCATTTCTGCCCCCAGGATGATGATGTCCACGGTGCTGATAGTAAAGATAATGAGAAGTTTAATGTTAGAAATAATTGATGTTAATTGATATTTACTTGCCTTTATGGTCCTCTGTTGGTTTCGTAGCAGTCGTCCTTCGTCCCCTTGTGTCCATGTAGTGTCTTCATGGCTGTCTTTACTGCCTCTGGAGGACTTCACGGTCCATTTCTGCCCCCAGGATCATGATGTCCATGGTCCTTTTTGTATAAATGAAAAATAAATTAATGTTTGAAATCATTGATATTTACTACCTAGGTAATGAATGCGAAATGTATGTATATATATGCGAAATTGTGGAAAAATATGCATGTCCACGGTGCTGATAGTAAAGATAATGAGACGTTTAATGTTAGAAATAATTGATGTTAATTGATATTTACTTGCCTTTATGGTCCTCTGTTGGCTTCGTGGCAGTCGTCCTTCGTCCCCTTGTGTCCATGTAGTGTCTTCATGGCAGTCTTTACTGCCTCTGGAGGACTTCACGGTCCATTTCTGCCCCCAGGATGATGATGTCCACGGTGCTGATAGTAAAGATGATGTGAAGTTTAATGTTAGAAATAATTGATGTTAATTGATATTTACTTGCCTTTATGGTCCTCTGTTGGCTTCGTGGCAGTCGTCCTTCGTCCCCTTGTGTCCATGTAGTGTCTTCATGGCAGTCTTTACTGCCTCTGGAGGACTTCACGGTCCATTTCTGCCCCCAGGATGATGATGTCCATGGTCCTAATTGTATAAATGAAAAATAAATTAATGTTTGAAATCATTGATATTTACTACCTAGGTAGTGAATACGAAATGTATGTATATATATATGACTAATTGTGGAAAAATCTGTGTGTACATGGTGCTGATAGTAAAGATAATGAGACGTTTAATGTTAGAAATAATTGATGTTAATTGATGTTTACTTGCCTTTATGGTCCTCTGTTGGCTTCGTGGCAGTCGTCCTTCGTCCCCTTGTGTCCATGCAGTGTCTTCATGGCAGTCTTTACTGCCTCTGGAGGACTTCACGGTCCATTTCTGCCCCCAGGATGATGATGTCCACGGTGCTGATAGTAAAGATGATGTGAAGTTTAATGTTAGAAATAATTGATGTTAATTGATATTTACTTGCCTTTATGGTCCTCTGTTGGCTTCGTGGCAGTCGTCCTTCGTCCCCTTGTGTCCATGTACTGTCTTCATGGCAGTCTTTACTGCCTCTGGAGGACTTCACGGTCCATTTCTGCCCCCAGGATGATGATGTCCATGGTCCTAATTGTATAAACGAAAAATAAATTAATGTTTGAAATCATTGATATTTACTACCTAGGTAATGAATGCGAAATGTATGTATATATATGCGAAATTGTGGAAAAATATGCATGTCCACGGTGCTGATAGTAAAGATAATGAGACGTTTAATGTTAGAAATAATTGATGTTAATTGATATTTACTTGCCTTTATGGTCCTCTGTTGGCTTCGTGGCAGTCGTCCTTCGTCCCCTTGTGTCCATGTAGTGTCTTCATGGCAGTCTTTACTGCCTCTGGAGGACTTCACGGTCCATTTCTGCCCCCAGGATGATGATGTCCATGGTCCTAATTGTATAAACGAAAAATAAATTAATGTTTGAAATCATTGATATTTACTACCTAGGTAATGAATGCGAAATGTATGTATATATATGCGAAATTGTGGAAAAATCTGTATGTCCACGGTGCTGATAGTAAAGATAATGAGACGTTTAATGTTAGAAATAATTGATGTTAATTGATATTTACTTGCCTTTATGGTCCTCTGTTGGCTTCGTGGCAGTCGTCCTTTGTCCCCTTGTGTCCATGCAGTGTCTTCATGGCAGTCTTTACTGCCTCTGGAGGACTTCACGGTCCATTTCTGCCCCCAGGATGATGATGTCCACGGTGCTGATAGTAAAGATAATGAGAAGTTTAATGTTAGAAATAATTGATGTTAATTGATATTTACTTGCCTTTATGGTCCTCTGTTGGTTTCGTAGCAGTCGTCCTTCGTCCCCTTGTGTCCATGTAGTGTCTTCATGGCTGTCTTTACTGCCTCTGGAGGACTTCACGGTCCATTTCTGCCCCCAGGATCATGATGTCCATGGTCCTTTTTGTATAAATGAAAAATAAATTAATGTTTGAAATCATTGATATTTACTACCTAGGTAATGAATGCGAAATGTATGTATATATATGCGAAATTGTGGAAAAATATGCATGTCCACGGTGCTGATAGTAAAGATAATGAGACGTTTAATGTTAGAAATAATTGATGTTAATTGATATTTACTTGCCTTTATGGTCCTCTGTTGGCTTCGTGGCAGTCGTCCTTCGTCCCCTTGTGTCCATGTAGTGTCTTCATGGCAGTCTTTACTGCCTCTGGAGGACTTCACGGTCCATTTCTGCCCCCAGGATGATGATGTCCACGGTGCTGATAGTAAAGATGATGTGAAGTTTAATGTTAGAAATAATTGATGTTAATTGATATTTACTTGCCTTTATGGTCCTCTGTTGGCTTCGTGGCAGTCGTCCTTCGTCCCCTTGTGTCCATGTAGTGTTTTCATGGCAGTCTTTACTGCCTCTGGAGGACTTCACGGTCCATTTCTGCCCCCAGGATGATGATGTCCATGGTCCTAATTGTATAAATGAAAAATAAATTAATGTTTGAAATCATTGATATTTACTACCTAGGTAGTGAATACGAAATGTATGTATATATATATGACTAATTGTGGAAAAATCTGTATGTACATGGTGCTGATAGTAAAGATAATGAGACGTTTAATGTTAGAAATAATTGATGTTAATTGATATTTACTTGCCTTTATGGTCCTCTGTTGGCTTCGTGGCAGTCGTCCTTCGTCCCCTTGTGTCCATGCAGTGTCTTCATGGCAGTCTTTACTGCCTCTGGAGGACTTCACGGTCCATTTCTGCCCCCAGGATGATGATGTCCACGGTGCTGATAGTAAAGATGATGTGAAGTTTAATGTTAGAAATAATTGATGTTAATTGATATTTACTTGCCTTTATGGTCCTCTGTTGGCTTCGTGGCAGTCGTCCTTCGTCCCCTTGTGTCCATGTAGTGTCTTCATGGCAGTCTTTACTGCCTCTGGAGGACTTCATGGTCCATTTCTGCCCCCATGATGATGATGTCCATGGTCCTAATTGTATAAATGAAGAATAAATTAATGTTTGAAATCATTGATATTTACTACCTAGGTAATGAATGCGAAATGTATATATATATATGCCTAATTGTGGAAAAATCTGTATGTCCACGGTGCTGATAGTAAAGATGAGAAGTTTAATGTTAGAAATAATTGATGTTAATTGATTTTTACTTGCCTTTATGGTCCTCTGTTGGCTTCGTGGCAGTCGTCCTTCGTCCCCTTGTGTCCATGTAGTGTCTTCATGGCAGTCTTTACTGCCTCTGGAGGACTTCACGGTCCATTTCTGCCCCCAGGATGATGATGTCCACGGTGCTGATAGTAAAGATGATGAGAAGTTTAATGTTAGAAATAATTGATGTTAATTGATATTTACTTGCCTTTATGGTCCTCTGTTGGCTTCGTGGCAGTCGTCCTTCGTCCCCTTGTGTCCATGCAGTGTCTTCATGGCAGTCTTTACTGCCTCTGGAGGACTTCACGGTCCATTTCTGCCCCCAGGATGATGATGTCCACGGTGCTGATAGTAAAGATGATGAGACGTTTAATGTTAGAAATAATTGATGTTAATTGATATTTACTTGCCTTTATGGTCCTCTGTTGGCTTCGTGGCAGTCGTCCTTCGTCCCCTTGTGTCCATGTAGTGTCTTCATGGCAGTCTTTACTGCCTCTGGAGGACTTCACGGTCCATTTCTGCCCCCAGGATGATGATGTCCATGGTCCTAATTGTATAAATGAAAAATAAATTAATGTTTGAAATCATTGATATTTACTACCTAGGTAATGAATGCGAAATGTATGTATATATATGCGAAATCGTGGAAAATATGCATGTCCACGGTGCTGATAGTAAAGATAATGAGACGTTTAATGGTAGAAATAATTGATGTTAATTGATATTTACTTGCCTTTATGGTCCTCTGTTGGCTTCGTGGCAGTCGTCCTTCGTCCCCTTGTGTCCATGCAGTGTCTTCATGGCAGTCTTTACTGCCTCTGGAGGACTTGACGGTCCATTTCTGCCCCCAGGATGATGATGTCCACGGTGCTGATAGTAAAGATGATGTGAAGTTTAATGTTAGAAATAATTGATGTTAATTGATATTTACTTGCCTTTATGGTCCTCTGTTGGCTTCGTGGCAGTCGTCCTTCGTCCCCTTGTGTCCATGTAGTGTCTTCATGGCAGTCTTTACTGCCTCTGGAGGACTTCACGGTCCATTTCTGCCCCCCGGATGATGATGTCCACGGTGCTGATAGTAAAGATGATGAGAAGTTTAATGTTAGAAATAATTGATGTTAATTGATATTTACTTGCCTTTATGGTCCTCTGTTGGCTTCGTGGCAGTCGTCCTTCGTCCACTTGTGTCCATGCAGTGTCTTCATGGCAGTCTTTACTGCCTCTGGAGGACTTCACGGTCCATTTCTGCCCCCAGGATGATGATGTCCACGGTGCTGATAGTAAAGATGATGAGACGTTTAATGTTAGAAATAATTGATGTTAATTGATATTTACTTGCCTTTATGGTCCTCTGTTGGCTTCGTGGCAGTCGTCCTTCGTCCCCTTGTGTCCATGTAGTGTCTTCATGGCAGTCTTTACTGCCTCTGGAGGACTTCACGGTCCATTTCTGCCCCCAGGATGATGATGTCCATGGTCCTAATTGTATAAATGAAAAATAAATTAATGTTTGAAATCATTGATATTTACTACCTAGGTAATGAATGCGAAATGTATGTATATATATGCGAAATCGTGGAAAATATGCATGTCCACGGTGCTGATAGTAAAGATAATGAGACGTTTAATGGTAGAAATAATTGATGTTAATTGATATTTACTTGCCTTTATGGTCCTCTGTTGGCTTCGTGGCAGTCGTCCTTCGTCCCCTTGTGTCCATGCAGTGTCTTCATGGCAGTCTTTACTGCCTCTGGAGGACTTGACGGTCCATTTCTGCCCCCAGGATGATGATGTCCACGGTGCTGATAGTAAAGATGATGTGAAGTTTAATGTTAGAAATAATTGATGTTAATTGATATTTACTTGCCTTTATGGTCCTCTGTTGGCTTCGTGGCAGTCGTCCTTCGTCCCCTTGTGTCCATGTAGTGTCTTCATGGCAGTCTTTACTGCCTCTGGAGGACTTCACGGTCCATTTCTGCCCCCAGGATGATGATGTCCATGGTCCTAATTGTATAAATGAAAAATAAATTAATGTTTGAAATCATTGATATTTACTACCTAGGTAGTGAATACGAAATGTATGTATATATATATGACTAATTGTGGAAAAATCTGTATGTCCACGGTGCTGATAGTAAAGATAATGAGACGTTTAATGTTAGAAATAATTGATGTTAATTGATATTTACTTGCCTTTATGGTCCTCTGTTGGCTTCGTGGCAGTCGTCCTTCGTCCCCTTGTGTCCATGTAGTGGCTTTATGGCAGTCTTTACTGCCTCTGGAGGACTTCACGGTCCATTTCTGCCCCCAGGATGATGATGTCCATGGTCCTAATTGTATAAATGAAAAATAAATTAATGTTTGAAATCATTGATATTTACTACCTAGGTAATGAATGCGAAATGTATGTATATATATGCGAAATTGTGGAAAAATATGCATGTCCACGGTGCTGATAGTAAAGATAATGAGACGTTTAATGTTAGAAATAATTGATGTTAATTGATATTTACTTGCCTTTATGGTCCTCTGTTGGCTTCGTGGCAGTCGTCCTTCGTCCCCTTGTGTCCATGTAGTGTCTTCATGGCAGTCTTTACTGCCTCTGGAGGACTTCACGGTCCATTTCTGCCCCCAGGATGATGATGTCCACGGTGCTGATAGTAAAGATGATGTGAAGTTTAATGTTAGAAATAATTGATGTTAATTGATATTTACTTGCCTTTATGGTCCTCTGTTGGCTTCGTGGCAGTCGTCCTTCGTCCCCTTGTGTCCATGTACTGTCTTCATGGCAGTCTTTACTGCCTCTGGAGGACTTCACGGTCCATTTCTGCCCCCAGGATGATGATGTCCATGGTCCTAATTGTATAAATGAAAAATAAATTAATGTTTGAAATCATTGATATTTACTACCTAGGTAATGAATGCGAAATGTATGTATATATATGCCTAATTGTGGAAAAATCTGTATGTCCACGGTGCTGATATTAAAGATAATGAGACGTTTAATGTTTGAAATAATTGATGTTAATTGATATTTCCTACCTAGGTAATGAATGCGAAATGTATGTATATATATGCGAAATTGTGGAAAAATATGCATGTCCACGGTGCTGATAGTAAAGATAATGAGACGTTTAATGTTAGAAATAATTGATGTTAATTGATATTTACTTGCCTTTATGGTCCTCTGTTGGCTTCGTGGCAGTCGTCCTTCGTCCCCTTGTGTCCATGTAGTGTCTTCATGGCAGTCTTTACTGCCTCTGGAGGACTTCACGGTCCATTTCTGCCCCCAGGATGATGATGTCCATGGTCCTAATTGTATAAATGAAAAATAAATTAATGTTTGAAATCATTGATATTTACTACCTAGGTAATGAATGCGAAATGTATGTATATATATGCGAAATTGTGGAAAAATCTGTATGTCCACGGTGCTGATAGTAAAGATAATGAGACGTTTAATGTTAGAAATAATTGATGTTAATTGATATTTACTTGACTTTATGGTCCTCTGTTGGCTTCGTGGCAGTCGTCCTTTGTCCCTTTGTCTCCATGCAGTGTCTTCATGGCAGTCTTTACTGCCTCTGGAGGACTTCACGGTCCATTTCTGCCCCCAGGATGATGATGTCCACGGTGCTGATAGTAAAGATGGTGAGACGTTTAATGTTAGAAATAATTGATGTTAATTGATATTTGCTTGCCTTTATGGTCCTCTGTTGGCTTCGTGGCAGTCGTCCTTCGTCCCCTTGTGTCCATGTAGTGTCTTCATGGCAGTCTTTACTGCCTCTGGAGGACTTCACGGTCCATTTCTGCCCCCAGGATGATGATGTCCATGGTCCTAATTGTATAAATGAAAAATAAATTAATGTTTGAAATCATTGATATTTACTACCTAGGTAATGAATGCGAAATGTATGTATATATATGCGAAATCGTGGAAAATATGCATGTCCACGGTGCTGATAGTAAAGATAATGAGACGTTTAATGGTAGAAATAATTGATGTTAATTGATATTTACTTGCCTTTATGGTCCTCTGTTGGCTTCGTGGCAGTCGTCCTTCGTCCCCTTGTGTCCATGCAGTGTCTTCATGGCAGTCTTTACTGCCTCTGGAGGACTTGACGGTCCATTTCTGCCCCCAGGATGATGATGTCCACGGTGCTGATAGTAAAGATGATGTGAAGTTTAATGTTAGAAATAATTGATGTTAATTGATATTTACTTGCCTTTATGGTCCTCTGTTGGCTTCGTGGCAGTCGTCCTTCGTCCCCTTGTGTCCATGTAGTGTCTTCATGGCAGTCTTTACTGCCTCTGGAGGACTTCACGGTCCATTTCTGCCCCCCGGATGATGATGTCCACGGTGCTGATAGTAAAGATGATGAGAAGTTTAATGTTAGAAATAATTGATGTTAATTGATATTTACTTGCCTTTATGGTCCTCTGTTGGCTTCGTGGCATTCGTCCTTCGTCCACTTGTGTCCATGCAGTGTCTTCATGGCAGTCTTTACTGCCTCTGGAGGACTTCACGGTCCATTTCTGCCCCCAGGATGATGATGTCCACGGTGCTGATAGTAAAGATGATGAGACGTTTAATGTTAGAAATAATTGATGTTAATTGATATTTACTTGCCTTTATGGTCCTCTGTTGGCTTCGTGGCAGTCGTCCTTCGTCCCCTTGTGTCCATGTAGTGTCTTCATGGCAGTCTTTACTGCCTCTGGAGGACTTCACGGTCCATTTCTGCCCCCAGGATGATGATGTCCATGGTCCTAATTGTATAAATGAAAAATAAATTAATGTTTGAAATCATTGATATTTACTACCTAGGTAATGAATGCGAAATGTATGTATATATATGCGAAATCGTGGAAAATATGCATGTCCACGGTGCTGATAGTAAAGATAATGAGACGTTTAATGGTAGAAATAATTGATGTTAATTGATATTTACTTGCCTTTATGGTCCTCTGTTGGCTTCGTGGCAGTCGTCCTTCGTCCCCTTGTGTCCATGCAGTGTCTTCATGGCAGTCTTTACTGCCTCTGGAGGACTTGACGGTCCATTTCTGCCCCCAGGATGATGATGTCCACGGTGCTGATAGTAAAGATGATGTGAAGTTTAATGTTAGAAATAATTGATGTTAATTGATATTTACTTGCCTTTATGGTCCTCTGTTGGCTTCGTGGCAGTCGTCCTTCGTCCCCTTGTGTCCATGTAGTGTCTTCATGGCAGTCTTTACTGCCTCTGGAGGACTTCACGGTCCATTTCTGCCCCCAGGATGATGATGTCCATGGTCCTAATTGTATAAATGAAAAATAAATTAATGTTTGAAATCATTGATATTTACTACCTAGGTAGTGAATACGAAATGTATGTATATATATATGACTAATTGTGGAAAAATCTGTATGTCCACGGTGCTGATAGTAAAGATAATGAGACGTTTAATGTTAGAAATAATTGATGTTAATTGATATTTACTTGCCTTTATGGTCCTCTGTTGGCTTCGTGGCAGTCGTTCTTCGTCCCCTTGTGTCCATGTAGTGGCTTTATGGCAGTCTTTACTGCCTCTGGAGGACTTCACGGTCCATTTCTGCCCCCAGGATGATGATGTCCATGGTCCTAATTGTATAAATGAAAAATAAATTAATGTTTGAAATCATTGATATTTACTACCTAGGTAATGAATGCGAAATGTATGTATATATATGCGAAATTGTGGAAAAATATGCATGTCCACGGTGCTGATAGTAAAGATAATGAGACGTTTAATGTTAGAAATAATTGATGTTAATTGATATTTACTTGCCTTTATGGTCCTCTGTTGGCTTCGTGGCAGTCGTCCTTCGTCCCCTTGTGTCCATGTAGTGTCTTCATGGCAGTCTTTACTGCCTCTGGAGGACTTCACGGTCCATTTCTGCCCCCAGGATGATGATGTCCACGGTGCTGATAGTAAAGATGATGTGAAGTTTAATGTTAGAAATAATTGATGTTAATTGATATTTACTTGCCTTTATGGTCCTCTGTTGGCTTCGTGGCAGTCGTCCTTCGTCCCCTTGTGTCCATGTACTGTCTTCATGGCAGTCTTTACTGCCTCTGGAGGACTTCACGGTCCATTTCTGCCCCCAGGATGATGATGTCCATGGTCCTAATTGTATAAATGAAAAATAAATTAATGTTTGAAATCATTGATATTTACTACCTAGGTAATGAATGCGAAATGTATGTATATATATGCCTAATTGTGGAAAAATCTGTATGTCCACGGTGCTGATATTAAAGATAATGAGACGTTTAATGTTTGAAATAATTGATGTTAATTGATATTTCCTACCTAGGTAATGAATGCGAAATGTATGTATATATATGCGAAATTGTGGAAAAATATGCATGTCCACGGTGCTGATAGTAAAGATAATGAGACGTTTAATGTTAGAAATAATTGATGTTAATTGATATTTACTTGCCTTTATGGTCCTCTGTTGGCTTCGTGGCAGTCGTCCTTCGTCCCCTTGTGTCCATGTAGTGTCTTCATGGCAGTCTTTACTGCCTCTGGAGGACTTCACGGTCCATTTCTGCCCCCAGGATGATGATGTCCATGGTCCTAATTGTATAAATGAAAAATAAATTAATGTTTGAAATCATTGATATTTACTACCTAGGTAATGAATGCGAAATGTATGTATATATATGCGAAATTGTGGAAAAATCTGTATGTCCACGGTGCTGATAGTAAAGATAATGAGACGTTTAATGTTAGAAATAATTGATGTTAATTGATATTTACTTGACTTTATGGTCCTCTGTTGGCTTCGTGGCAGTCGTCCTTTGTCCCTTTGTCTCCATGCAGTGTCTTCATGGCAGTCTTTACTGCCTCTGGAGGACTTCACGGTCCATTTCTGCCCCCAGGATGATGATGTCCACGGTGCTGATAGTAAAGATGGTGAGACGTTTAATGTTAGAAATAATTGATGTTAATTGATATTTGCTTGCCTTTATGGTCCTCTGTTGGCTTCGTGGCAGTCGTCCTTCGTCCCCTTGTGTCCATGTAGTGTCTTCATGGCAGTCTTTACTGCCTCTGGAGGACTTCACGGTCCATTTCTGCCCCCAGGATGATGATGTCCATGGTCCTAATTGTATAAATGAAAAATAAATTAATGTTTGAAATCATTGATATTTACTACCTAGGTAGTGAATACGAAATGTATGTATATATATATGACTAATTGTGGAAAAATCTGTATGTACATGGTGCTGATAGTAAAGATAATGAGACGTTTAATGTTAGAAATAATTGATGTTAATTGATGTTTACTTGCCTTTATGGTCCTCTGTTGGCTTCGTGGCAGTCGTCCTTCGTCCCCTTGTGTCCATGCAGTGTCTTCATGGCAGTCTTTACTGCCTCTGGAGGACTTCACGGTCCATTTCTGCCCCCAGGATGATGATGTCCACGGTGCTGATAGTAAAGATGATGTGAAGTTTAATGTTAGAAATAATTGATGTTAATTGATATTTACTTGCCTTTATGGTCCTCTGTTGGCTTCGTGGCAGTCGTCCTTCGTCCCCTTGTGTCCATGTACTGTCTTCATGGCAGTCTTTACTGCCTCTGGAGGACTTCACGGTCCATTTCTGCCCCCAGGATGATGATGTCCATGGTCCTAATTGTATAAATGAAAAATAAATTAATGTTTGAAATCATTGATATTTACTACCTAGGTAATGAATGCGAAATGTATATATATATATGCCTAATTGTGGAAAAATCTGTATGTCCACGGTGCTGATATTAAAGATAATGAGACGTTTAATGTTTGAAATAATTGATGTTAATTGATATTTACTACCTAGGTAATGAATGCGAAATGTATGTATATATATGCGAAATTGTGGAAAAATATGCATGTCCACGGTGCTGATAGTAAAGATAATGAGACGTTTAATGTTAGAAATAATTTATGTTAATTGATATTTACTTGCCTTTATGGTCCTCTGTTGGCTTCGTGGCAGTCGTCCTTCGTCCCCTTGTGTCCATGTAGTGTCTTCATGGCAGTCTTTACTGCCTCTGGAGGACTTCACGGTCCATTTCTGCCCCCAGGATGATGATGTCCATGGTCCTAATTGTATAAATGAAAAATAAATTAATGTTTGAAATCATTGATATTTACTACCTAGGTAATGAATGCGAAATGTATGTATATATATGCGAAATTGTGGAAAAATCTGTATGTCCACGGTGCTGATAGTAAAGATAATGAGACGTTTAATGTTAGAAATAATTGATGTTAATTGATATTTACTTGACTTTATGGTCCTCTGTTGGCTTCGTGGCAGTCGTCCTTTGTCCCTTTGTGTCCATGCAGTGTCTTCATGGCAGTCTTTACTGCCTCTGGAGGACTTCACGGTCCATTTCTGCCCCCAGGATGATGATGTCCACGGTGCTGATAGTAAAGATGGTGAGACGTTTAATGTTAGAAATAATTGATGTTAATTGATATTTACTTGCCTTTATGGTCCTCTGTTGGCTTCGTGGCAGTCGTCCTTCGTCCCCTTGTGTCCATGTAGTGTCTTCATGGCAGTCTTTACTGCCTCTGGAGGACTTCACGGTCCATTTCTGCCCCCAGGATGATGATGTCCATGGTCCTAATTGTATAAATGAAAAATAAATTAATGTTTGAAATCATTGATATTTACTACCTAGGTAGTGAATACGAAATGTATGTATATATATATGACTAATTGTGGAAAAATCTGTGTGTACATGGTGCTGATAGTAAAGATAATGAGACGTTTAATGTTAGAAATAATTGATGTTAATTGATGTTTACTTGCCTTTATGGTCCTCTGTTGGCTTCGTGGCAGTCGTCCTTCGTCCCCTTGTGTCCATGCAGTGTCTTCATGGCAGTCTTTACTGCCTCTGGAGGACTTCACGGTCCATTTCTGCCCCCAGGATGATGATGTCCACGGTGCTGATAGTAAAGATGATGTGAAGTTTAATGTTAGAAATAATTGATGTTAATTGATATTTACTTGCCTTTATGGTCCTCTGTTGGCTTCGTGGCAGTCGTCCTTCGTCCCCTTGTGTCCATGTACTGTCTTCATGGCAGTCTTTACTGCCTCTGGAGGACTTCACGGTCCATTTCTGCCCCCAGGATGATGATGTCCATGGTCCTAATTGTATAAACGAAAAATAAATTAATGTTTGAAATCATTGATATTTACTACCTAGGTAATGAATGCGAAATGTATGTATATATATGCGAAATTGTGGAAAAATATGCATGTCCACGGTGCTGATAGTAAAGATAATGAGACGTTTAATGTTAGAAATAATTGATGTTAATTGATATTTACTTGCCTTTATGGTCCTCTGTTGGCTTCGTGGCAGTCGTCCTTCGTCCCCTTGTGTCCATGTAGTGTCTTCATGGCAGTCTTTACTGCCTCTGGAGGACTTCACGGTCCATTTCTGCCCCCAGGATGATGATGTCCATGGTCCTAATTGTATAAACGAAAAATAAATTAATGTTTGAAATCATTGATATTTACTACCTAGGTAATGAATGCGAAATGTATGTATATATATGCGAAATTGTGGAAAAATCTGTATGTCCACGGTGCTGATAGTAAAGATAATGAGACGTTTAATGTTAGAAATAATTGATGTTAATTGATATTTACTTGCCTTTATGGTCCTCTGTTGGCTTCGTGGCAGTCGTCCTTTGTCCCCTTGTGTCCATGCAGTGTCTTCATGGCAGTCTTTACTGCCTCTGGAGGACTT
Source organism: Haliotis asinina (assembly GCF_037392515.1). NCBI lineage: Eukaryota > Metazoa > Mollusca > Gastropoda > Lepetellida > Haliotidae > Haliotis > Haliotis asinina. Next base: position 35,950,106 of record NC_090293.1, on the reverse strand, counting down.
CACGGTCCATTTCTGCCCCCAGGATGATGATGTCCACGGTGCTGATAGTAAAGATAATGAGAAGTTTAATGTTAGAAATAATTGATGTTAATTGATATTTACTTGCCTTTATGGTCCTCTGTTGGTTTCGTAGCAGTCGTCCTTCGTCCCCTTGTGTCCATGTAGTGTCTTCATGGCTGTCTTTACTGCCTCTGGAGGACTTCACGGTCCATTTCTGCCCCCAGGATCATGATGTCCATGGTCCTTTTTGTATAAATGAAAAATAAATTAATGTTTGAAATCATTGATATTTACTACCTAGGTAATGAATGCGAAATGTATGTATATATATGCGAAATTGTGGAAAAATATGCATGTCCACGGTGCTGATAGTAAAGATAATGAGACGTTTAATGTTAGAAATAATTGATGTTAATTGATATTTACTTGCCTTTATGGTCCTCTGTTGGCTTCGTGGCAGTCGTCCTTCGTCCCCTTGTGTCCATGTAGTGTCTTCATGGCAGTCTTTACTGCCTCTGGAGGACTTCACGGTCCATTTCTGCCCCCAGGATGATGATGTCCACGGTGCTGATAGTAAAGATGATGTGAAGTTTAATGTTAGAAATAATTGATGTTAATTGATATTTACTTGCCTTTATGGTCCTCTGTTGGCTTCGTGGCAGTCGTCCTTCGTCCCCTTGTGTCCATGTAGTGTCTTCATGGCAGTCTTTACTGCCTCTGGAGGACTTCACGGTCCATTTCTGCCCCCAGGATGATGATGTCCATGGTCCTAATTGTATAAATGAAAAATAAATTAATGTTTGAAATCATTGATATTTACTACCTAGGTAGTGAATACGAAATGTATGTATATATATATGACTAATTGTGGAAAAATCTGTATGTACATGGTGCTGATAGTAAAGATAATGAGACGTTTAATGTTAGAAATAATTGATGTTAATTGATATTTACTTGCCTTTATGGTCCTCTGTTGGCTTCGTGGCAGTCGTCCTTCGTCCCCTTGTGTCCATGCAGTGTCTTCATGGCAGTCTTTACTGCCTCTGGAGGACTTCACGGTCCATTTCTGCCCCCAGGATGATGATGTCCACGGTGCTGATAGTAAAGATGATGTGAAGTTTAATGTTAGAAATAATTGATGTTAATTGATATTTACTTGCCTTTATGGTCCTCTGTTGGCTTCGTGGCAGTCGTCCTTCGTCCCCTTGTGTCCATGTAGTGTCTTCATGGCAGTCTTTACTGCCTCTGGAGGACTTCATGGTCCATTTCTGCCCCCATGATGATGATGTCCATGGTCCTAATTGTATAAATGAAAAATAAATTAATGTTTGAAATCATTGATATTTACTACCTAGGTAATGAATGCGAAATGTATATATATATATGCCTAATTGTGGAAAAATCTGTATGTCCACGGTGCTGATAGTAAAGATGAGAAGTTTAATGTTAGAAATAATTGATGTTAATTGATTTTTACTTGCCTTTATGGTCCTCTGTTGGCTTCGTGGCAGTCGTCCTTCGTCCCCTTGTGTCCATGTAGTGTCTTCATGGCAGTCTTTACTGCCTCTGGAGGACTTCACGGTCCATTTCTGCCCCCAGGATGATGATGTCCACGGTGCTGATAGTAAAGATGATGAGAAGTTTAATGTTAGAAATAATTGATGTTAATTGATATTTACTTGCCTTTATGGTCCTCTGTTGGCTTCGTGGCAGTCGTCCTTCGTCCCCTTGTGTCCATGCAGTGTCTTCATGGCAGTCTTTACTGCCTCTGGAGGACTTGACGGTCCATTTCTGCCCCCAGGATGATGATGTCCACGGTGCTGATAGTAAAGATGATGAGACGTTTAATGTTAGAAATAATTGATGTTAATTGATATTTACTTGCCTTTATGGTCCTCTGTTGGCTTCGTGGCAGTCGTCCTTCGTCCCCTTGTGTCCATGTAGTGTCTTCATGGCAGTCTTTACTGCCTCTGGAGGACTTCACGGTCCATTTCTGCCCCCAGGATGATGATGTCCATGGTCCTAATTGTATAAATGAAAAATAAATTAATGTTTGAAATCATTGATATTTACTACCTAGGTAATGAATGCGAAATGTATGTATATATATGCGAAATCGTGGAAAATATGCATGTCCACGGTGCTGATAGTAAAGATAATGAGACGTTTAATGGTAGAAATAATTGATGTTAATTGATATTTACTTGCCTTTATGGTCCTCTGTTGGCTTCGTGGCAGTCGTCCTTCGTCCCCTTGTGTCCATGCAGTGTCTTCATGGCAGTCTTTACTGCCTCTGGAGGACTTCACGGTCCATTTCTGCCCCCCGGATGATGATGTCCACGGTGCTGATAGTAAAGATGATGTGAAGTTTAATGTTAGAAATAATTGATGTTAATTGATATTTACTTGCCTTTATGGTCCTCTGTTGGCTTCGTGGCAGTCGTCCTTCGTCCCCTTGTGTCCATGTAGTGTCTTCATGGCAGTCTTTACTGCCTCTGGAGGACTTCACGGTCCATTTCTGCCCCCAGGATGATGATGTCCATGGTCCTAATTGTATAAATGAAAAATAAATTAATGTTTGAAATCATTGATATTTACTACCTAGGTAGTGAATACGAAATGTATGTATATATATATGACTAATTGTGGAAAAATCTGTATGTCCACGGTGCTGATAGTAAAGATAATGAGACGTTTAATGTTAGAAATAATTGATGTTAATTGATATTTACTTGCCTTTATGGTCCTCTGTTGGCTTCGTGGCAGTCGTCCTTCGTCCCCTTGTGTCCATGTAGTGTCTTTATGGCAGTCTTTACTGCCTCTGGAGGACTTCACGGTCCATTTCTGCCCCCAGGATGATGATGTCCATGGTCCTAATTGTATAAATGAAAAATAAATTAATGTTTGAAATCATTGATATTTACTACCTAGGTAATGAATGCGAAATGTATGTATATATATGCGAAATTGTGGAAAAATATGCATGTCCACGGTGCTGATAGTAAAGATAATGAGACGTTTAATGTTAGAAATAATTGATGTTAATTGATATTTACTTGCCTTTATGGTCCTCTGTTGGCTTCGTGGCAGTCGTCCTTCGTCCCCTTGTGTCCATGTAGTGTCTTCATGGCAGTCTTTACTGCCTCTGGAGGACTTCACGGTCCATTTCTGCCCCCAGGATGATGATGTCCACGGTGCTGATAGTAAAGATGATGTGAAGTTTAATGTTAGAAATAATTGATGTTAATTGATATTTACTTGCCTTTATGGTCCTCTGTTGGCTTCGTGGCAGTCGTCCTTCGTCCCCTTGTGTCCATGTAGTGTCTTCATGGCAGTCTTTACTGCCTCTGGAGGACTTCACGGTCCATTTCTGCCCCCAGGATGATGATGTCCATGGTCCTAATTGTATAAATGAAAAATAAATTAATGTTTGAAATCATTGATATTTACTACCTAGGTAGTGAATACGAAATGTATGTATATATATATGACTAATTGTGGAAAAATCTGTATGTACATGGTGCTGATAGTAAAGATAATGAGACGTTTAATGTTAGAAATAATTGATGTTAATTGATATTTACTTGCCTTTATGGTCCTCTGTTGGCTTCGTGGCAGTCGTCCTTCGTCCCCTTGTGTCCATGCAGTGTCTTCATGGCAGTCTTTACTGCCTCTGGAGGACTTGACGGTCCATTTCTGCCCCCAGGATGATGATGTCCACGGTGCTGATAGTAAAGATGATGTGAAGTTTAATGTTAGAAATAATTGATGTTAATTGATATTTACTTGCCTTTATGGTCCTCTGTTGGCTTCGTGGCAGTCGTCCTTCGTCCCCTTGTGTCCATGTACTGTCTTCATGGCAGTCTTTACTGCCTCTGGAGGACTTCATGGTCCATTTCTGCCCCCATGATGATGATGTCCATGGTCCTAATTGTATAAATGAAAAATAAATTAATGTTTGAAATCATTGATATTTACTACCTAGGTAATGAATGCGAAATGTATGTATATATATGCGAAATTGTGGAAAAATATGCATGTCCACGGTGCTGATATTAAAGATAATGAGACGTTTAATGTTAGAAATAATTGATGTTAATTGATATTTACTTGCCTTTATGGTCCTCTGTTGGCTTCGTGGCAGTCGTCCTTCGTCCCCTTCTGTCCATGTAGTGTCTTCATGGCAGTCTTTACTGCCTCTGGAGGACTTCACGGTCCATTTCTGCCCCCAGGATGATGATGTCCATGGTCCTAATTGTATAAATGAAAAATAAATTAATGTTTGAAATCATTGACATTTACTACCTAGGTAATGAATGCGAAATGTATGTATATATATGCGGAATTGTGGAAAAATCTGTATGTCCACGGTGCTGATAGTAAAGATAATGAGACGTTTAATGTTAGAAATAATTGATGTTAATTGATGTTTACTTGCCTTTATGGTCCTCTGTTGGCTTCGTGGCAGTTGTCCTTCGTCCCCTTGTGTCCATGCAGTGTCTTCATGGCAGTCTTTACTGCCTCTGGAGGACTTCACGGTCCATTTCTGCCCCCAGGATGATGATGTCCACGGTGCTGATAGTAAAGATGAGAAGTTTAATGTTAGAAATAATTGATGTTAATTGATTTTTACTTGCCTTTATGGTCCTCTGTTGGCTTCGTGGCAGTCGTCCTTCGTCCCCTTGTGTCCATGTAGTGTCTTCATGGCAGTCTTTACTGCCTCTGGAGGACTTCACGGTCCATTTCTGCCCCCAGGATGATGATGTCCACGGTGCTGATAGTAAAGATGATGAGAAGTTTAATGTTAGAAATAATTGATGTTAATTGATATTTACTTGCCTTTATGGTCCTCTGTTGGCTTCGTGGCAGTCGTCCTTCGTCCCCTTGTGTCCATGCAGTGTCTTCATGGCAGTCTTTACTGCCTCTGGAGGACTTCACGGTCCATTTCTGCCCCCAGGATGATGATGTCCACGGTGCTGATAGTAAAGATGAGAAGTTTAATGTTAGAAATAATTGATGTTAATTGATATTTACTTGCCTTTATGGTCCTCTGTTGGCTTCGTGGCAGTCGTCCTTCGTCCCCTTGTGTCCATGCAGTGTCTTCATGGCAGTCTTTACTGCCTCTGGAGGACTTGACGGTCCATTTCTGCCCCCAGGATGATGATGTCCACGGTGCTGATAGTAAAGATGATGTGAAGTTTAATGTTAGAAATAATTGATGTTAATTGATATTTACTTGCCTTTATGGTCCTCTGTTGGCTTCGTGGCAGTCGTCCTTCGTCCCCTTGTGTCCATGTAGTGTCTTCATGGCAGTCTTTACTGCCTCTGGAGGACTTCACGGTCCATTTCTGCCCCCAGGATGATGATGTCCATGGTCCTAATTGTATAAATGAAAAATAAATTAATGTTTGAAATCATTGATATTTACTACCTAGGTAGTGAATACGAAATGTATGTATATATATATGACTAATTGTGGAAAAATCTGTATGTCCACGGTGCTGATAGTAAAGATAATGAGACGTTTAATGTTAGAAATAATTGATGTTAATTGATATTTACTTGCCTTTATGGTCCTCTGTTGGCTTCGTGGCAGTCGTCCTTCGTCCCCTTGTGTCCATGTAGTGTCTTTATGGCAGTCTTTACTGCCTCTGGAGGACTTCACGGTCCATTTCTGCCCCCAGGATGATGATGTCCATGGTCCTAATTGTATAAATGAAAAATAAATTAATGTTTGAAATCATTGATATTTACTACCTAGGTAATGAATGCGAAATGTATATATATATATGCCTAATTGTGGAAAAATATGTATGTCCACGGTGCTGATAGTAAAGATAATGAGACGTTTAATGTTAGAAATAATTGATGTTAATTGATATTTACTTGCCTTTATGGTCCTCTGTTGGCTTCGTGGCAGTTGTCCTTCGTCCCCTTGTGTCCATGTAGTGTCTTCATGGCTGTCTTTACTGCCTCTGGAGGACTTCACGGTCCATTTCTGCCCCCAGGATGATGATGTCCATGGAGCTGATAGTAAAGATAATGAGAAGTTTAATGTTTGAAATAATTGATGTTAAATGATATTTACTTGCCTTTATGGTCCTCTGTTGGCTTCGTGGCAGTCGTCCTTCGTCCCCTTGTGTCCATGTAGTGTCTTCATGGCAGTCTTTACTGCCTCTGGAGGACTTCACGGTCCATTTCTGCCCCCAGGATGATGATGTCCATGGTCCTAATTGTATAAATGAAAAATAAATTAATGTTTGAAATCATTGATATTTACTACCTAGGTAATGAATGCGAAATGTATATATATATATGCGAAATTGTGGAAAAATATGTATCTCCACGGTGCTGATAGTAAAGATAATGAGACGTTTAATGTTAGAAATAATTGATGTTAATTGATATTTACTTGCCTTTATGGTCCTCTGTTGGCTTCGTGGCAGTCGTTCTTCGTCCCCTTGTGTCCATGGAGTGTCTTCATGGCAGTCTTTACTGCCTCTGGAGGACTTCACGGTCCATTTCTGCCCCCAGGATGATGATGTCCACGGTGCTGATAGTAAAGATGATGAGAAGTTTAATGTTAGAAATAATTGATGTTAATTGATATTTACTTGCCTTTATGGTCCTCTGTTGGCTTCGTGGCAGTCGTCCTTCGTCCCCTTGTGTCCATGTAGTGTCTTCATGGCAGTCTTTACTGCCTCTGGAGGACTTCACGGTCCATTTCTGCCCCCAGGATGATGATGTCCACGGTGCTGATAGTAAAGATGATGAGAAGTTTAATGTTAGAAATAATTGATGTTAATTGATATTTACTTGCCTTTATGGTCCTCTGTTGGCTTCGTGGCAGTCGTCCTTCGTCCCCTTGTGTCCATGTAGTGTCTTCATGGCAGTCTTTACTGCCTCTGGAGGACTTCACGGTCCATTTCTGCCCCCAGGATGATGATGTCCATGGTCCTAATTGTATAAATGAAAAATAAATTAATGTTTGAAATCATTGATATTTACTACCTAGGTAATGAATGCGAAATGTATATATATATATGCCTAATTGTGGAAAAATATGTATGTCCACGGTGCTGATAGTAAAGATAATGAGACGTTTAATGGTAGAAATAATTGATGTTAATTGATATTTACTTGCCTTTATGGTCCTCTGTTGGCTTCGTGGCAGTTGTCCTTCGTCCCCTTGTGTCCATGTAGTGTCTTCATGGCTGTCTTTACTGCCTCTGGAGGACTTCACGGTCCATTTCTGCCCCCAGGATGATGATGTCCATGGAGCTGATAGTAAAGATAATGAGAAGTTTAATGTTAGAAATAATTGATGTTAATTGATATTTACTTGCCTTTATGGTCCTCTGTTGGCTTCGTGGCAGTCGTCCTTCGTCCCCTTGTGTCCATGTAGTGTCTTCATGGCAGTCTTTACTGCCTCTGGAGGACTTCACGGTCCATTTCTGCCCCCAGGATGATGATGTCCATGGTCCTAATTGTATAAATGAAAAATAAATTAATGTTTGAAATCATTGATATTTACTACCTAGGTAGTGAATACGAAATGTATGTGTATATATATGACTAATTGTGGAAAAATCTGTGTGTACATGGTGCTGATAGTAAAGATAATGAGACGTTTAATGTTAGAAATAATTGATGTTAATTGATATTTACTTGCCTTTATGGTCCTCTGTTGGCTTCGTGGCAGTCGTCCTTCGTCCCCTTGTGTCCATAGAGTGTCTTCATGGCAGTCTTTACTGCCTCTGGAGGACTTCACGGTCCATTTCTGCCCCCAGGATGATGATGTCCACGGTGCTGATAGTGAAGATGATGTGAAGTTTAATGTTAGAAATAATTGATGTTAATTGATATTTACTTGCCTTTATGGTCCTCTGTTGGCTTCGTGGCAGTCGTCCTTCGTCCCCTTGTGTCCATGTAGTGTCTTCATGGCAGTCTTTACTGCCTCTGGAGGACTTCACGGTCCATTTCTGCCCCCAGGATGATGATGTCCATGGTCCTAATTGTATAAATGAAAAATAAATTAATGTTTGAAATCATTGATATTTACTACCTAGGTAATGAATGCGGAATGTATGTATATATATGCGAAATTGTGGAAAAATCTGTATGTCCACGGTGCTGATAGTAAAGATAATGAGACGTTTAATGTTAGAAATAATTGATGTTAATTGATGTTTACTTGTCTTTATGGTCCTCTGTTGGCTTCGTGGCAGTCGTCCTTCGTCCCCTTGTGTCCATGTAGTGTCTTCATGGCAGTCTTTACTGCCTCTGGAGGACTTCACGGTCCATTTCTGCCCCCAGGATGATGATGTCCATGGTCCTAATTGTATAAATGAAAAATAAATTAATGTTTGAAATCATTCATGTTTACTACCTAGGTAATGAATGCGAAATGTATATATATATATGCCTAATTGTGGAAAAATATGTATGTCCACGGTGCTGATAGTAAAGATAATGAGACGTTTAATGTTAGAAATAATTGATGTTAATTGATATTTACTTGCCTTTATGGTCCTCTGTTGGCTTCGTGGCAGTCGTCCTTCGTCCCCTTGTGACCATGTAGTGTCTTCATGGCAGTCTATACTGCCTCTGGAGGACTTCACGGTGCATTTCTGCCCCCAGGATGATGATGTCCATGGTCCTAATTGTATAAATGAAAAATAAGTTAATGTTTGAAATCATTGATATGTACTACCTAGGTAATGAATACGAAATGTATGTATATATATGCGAAATTGTTGAAAAATATGCATGTCCACGGTGCTGATAGTAAAGATAATGAGACGTTTAATGTTAGAAATAATTGATGTTAATTGATATTTACTTGCCTTTATGGTCCTCTGTTGGCTTCGTGGCAGTCGTTCTTCGTCCCCTTGTGTCCATGTAGTGTCTTCATGGCTGTCTTTACTGCCTCTGGAGGACTTCACGGTCCATTTCTGCCCCCAGGATGATGATGTCCATGGAGCTGATAGTAAAGATAATGAGAAGTTTAATGTTAGAAATAATTGATGTTAATTGATATTTACTTGCCTTTATGGTCCTCTGTTGGCTTCGTGGCAGTTGTCCTTCGTCCCCTTGTGTCCATGTAGTGTCTTCATGGCAGTCTTTACTGCCTCTGGAGGACTTCACGGTCCATTTCTGCCCCCAGGATGATGATGTCCATGGTCCTAATTGTATAAATGAAAAATAAATTAATGTTTGAAATCATTGATATTTACTACCTAGGTAATGAATGCGAAATATATGTATATATATGCGGAATTGTGGAAAAATCTGTATGTCCACGGTGCTGATAGTAAAGATAATGAGACGTTTAATGTTAGAAATAATTGATGTTAATTGATATTTACTTGCCTTTATGGTCCTCTGTTGGCTTCGTGGCAGTTGTCCTTCGTCCCCTTGTGTCCATGTAGTGTCTTCATGGCAGTCTTTACTGCCTCTGGAGGACTTCACGGTCCATTTCTGCCCCCAGGATGATGATGTCCATGGTCCTAATTGTATAAATGAAAAATAAATTAATGTTTGAAATCATTGATATTTACTACCTAGGTAATGAATGCGAAATGTATGTATATATATGCCTAATTGTGGAAAAATCTGTATGTCCACGGTGCTGATAGTAAAGATAAAGAGACGTTTAATGTTAGAAATAATTGATGTTAATTGATATTTACTTGCCTTTATGGTCCTCTGTTGGCTTCGTGGCAGTTGTCCTTCGTCCCTTTGTGTCCATGTAGTGTCTTCATGGCAGTCTTTACTGCCTCTGGAGGACTTCACGGTCCATTTCTGCCCCCAGGATGATGATGTCCACGGAGCTGATAGTAAAGATAATGAGAAGTTTAATGTTAGAAATAATTGATGTTAATTGATATTTACTTGCCTTTATGGTCCTCTGTTGGCTTCGTGGCAGTTGTCCTTCGTCCCCTTGTGTCCATGCAGTGTCTTCATGGCAGTCTTTACTGCCTCTGGAGGACTTCACGGTCCATTTCTGCCCCCAGGATGATGATGTCCATGGTCCTAATTGTATAAATGAAAAATAAATTAATGTTTGAAATCATTGATATTTACTACCTAGGTAATGAATGCGAAATGTATGTATATATATGCCTAATTGTGGAAAAATCTGTATGTCCACGGTGCTGATAGTAAAGATAATGAGACGTTTAATGTTAGAAATAATTGATGTTAATTGATATTCACTTGCCTTTATGGTCCTCTGTTGGCTTCGTGGCAGTCGTCCTTCGTCCCCTTGTGTCCATGTAGTGTCTTCATGGCAGTCTTTACTGCCTCTGGAGGACTTCACGGTCCATTTCTGCCCCCAGGATGATGATGTCCATGGTCCTAATTGTATAAATGAAAAATAAATTAATGTTTGAAATCATTGATATTTACTACCTAGGTAATGAATGCGAAATGTATGTATATATATGCCTAATTGTGGAAAAATCTGTATGTCCACGGTGCTGATAGTAAAGATAATGAGACGTTTAATGTTAGAAATAATTGATGTTAATTGATATTTACTTGCCTTTATGGTCCTCTGTTGGCTTCGTGGCAGTTGTCCTTCGTCCCTTTGTGTCCATGTAGTGTCTTCATGGCAGTCTTTACTGCCTCTGGAGGACTTCACGGTCCATTTCTGCCCCCAGGATGATGATGTCCACGGAGCTGATAGTAAAGATAATGAGAAGTTTAATGTTAGAAATAATTGATGTTAATTGATATTTACTTGCCTTTATGGTCCTCTGTTGGCTTCGTGGCAGTTGTCCTTCGTCCCCTTGTGTCCATGCAGTGTCTTCATGGCAGTCTTTACTGCCTCTGGAGGACTTCACGGTCCATTTCTGCCCCCAGGATGATGATGTCCATGGTCCTAATTGTATAAATGAAAAATAAATTAATGTTTGAAATCATTGATATTTACTACCTAGGTAATGAATGCGAAATGTATGTATATATATGCCTAGTTGTGGAAAAATCTGTATGTCCACGGTGCTGATAGTAAAGATAATGAGACGTTTAATGTTAGAAATAATTGATGTTAATTGATATTTACTTGCCTTTATGGTCCTCTGTTGGCTTCGTGGCAGTCGTCCTTCGTCCCCTTGTGTCCATGTAGTGTCTTCATGGCAGTCTTTACTGCCTCTGGAGGACTTCACGGTCCATTTCTGCCCCCAGGATGATGATGTCCACGGAGCTGATAGTAAAGATAATGAGAAGTTTAATGTTAGAAATAATTGATGTTAATTGATATTTACTTGCCTTTATGGTCCTCTGTTGGCTTCGTGGCAGTTGTCCTTCGTCCCCTTGTGTCCATGCAGTGTCTTCATGGCAGTCTTTACTGCCTCTGGAGGACTTCACGGTCCATTTCTGCCCCCAGGATGATGATGTCCATGGTCCTAATTGTATAAATGAAAAATAAATTAATGTTTGAAATCATTGATATTTACTACCTAGGTAATGAATGCGAAATGTATGTATATATATGCCTAATTGTGGAAAAATCTGTATGTCCACGGTGCTGATAGTAAAGATAATGAGACGTTTAATGTTAGAAATAATTGATGTTAATTGATATTTACTTGCCTTCATGGTCCTCTGTTGGCTTCGTGGCAGTCGTCCTTCGTCCCCTTGTGTCCATGTAGTGTCTTCATGGCAGTCTTTACTGCCTCTGGAGGACTTCACGGTCCATTTCTGCCCCCAGGATGATGATGTCCATGGTCCTAATTGTATAAATGAAAAATAAATTAATGTTTGAAATCATTGATATTTACTACCTAGGTAATGAATGCGAAATGTATGTATATATATGCCTAATTGTGGAAAAATCTGTATGTCCACGGTGCTGATAGTAAAGATAATGAGACGTTTAATGTTAGAAATAATTGATGTTAATTGATATTTACTTGCCTTTATGGTCCTCTGTTGGCTTCGTGGCAGTCGTCCTTCGTCCCCTTGTGTCCATGTAGTGTCTTCATGGCAGTCTTTACTGCCTCTGGAGGACTTCACGGTCCATTTCTGCCCCCAGGATGATGATGTCCATGGTCCTAATTGTATAAATGAAAAATAAATTAATGTTTGAAATCATTGATATTTACTACCTAGGTAATGAATGCGAAATGTATGTATATATATGCCTAATTGTGGAAAAATCTGTATGTCCACGGTGCTGATAGTAAAGATAATGAGACGTTTAATGTTAGAAATAATTGATGTTAATTGATATTTACTTGCCTTTATGGTCCTCTGTTGGCTTCGTGGCAGTCGTCCTTCGTCCCCTTGTGTCCATGTAGTGTCTTCATGGCAGTCTTTACTGCCTCTGGAGGACTTCACGGTCCATTTCTGCCCCCAGGATGATGATGTCCATGGTCCTAATTGTATAAATGAAAAATAAATTAATGTTTGAAATCATTGATATTTACTACCTAGGTAATGAATGCGAAATGTATGTATATATATGCCTAATTGTGGAAAAATCTGTATGTCCACGGTGCTGATAGTAAAGATAATGAGACGTTTAATGTTAGAAATAATTGATGTTAATTGATATTTACTTCCCTTTATGGTCCTCTGTTGGCTTCGTGGCAGTTGTCCGTCCCCTTGTGTCCATGCAGTGTCTTCATGGCAGTCTTTACTGCCTCTGGAGGACTTCACGGTCCATTTCTGCCCCCAGGATGATGATGTCCACTGAGCTGATAGTAAAGATAATGAGAAGTTTAATGTTAGAAATAATTGATGTTAATTGATATTTACTTGCCTTTATGGTCCTCTGTTGGCTTCGTAGCAGTTGTCCTTCGTCCCCTTGTGTCCATGTAGTGTCTTCAAGGTAGTCTTTACTGCCTCTGGAGGACTTCACGGTCCATTTCTGCCCCCAGGATGATGATGTCCATGGTCCTAATTGTATAAATGAAAAATAAATTAATGTTTGAAATCATTGATATTTACTACCTAGGTAATGAATGCGAAATGTATGTATATATATGCCTAATTGTGGAAAAATCTGTATGTCCACGGTGCTGATAGTAAAGATAATGAGACGTTTAATGTTAGAAATAATTGATGTTAATTGATATTTACTTGCCTTTATGGTCCTCTGTTGACTTCGTGGCAGTCGTCCTTCGTCCCCTTGTGTCCATGTAGTGTCTTCATGGCAGTCTTTACTGCCTCTGGAGGACTTCACGGTCCATTTCTGCCCCCAGGATGATGATGTCCATGGTCCTAATTGTATAAATGAAAAATAAATTAATGTTTGAAATCATTGATATTTACTACCTAGGTAATGAATGCGAAATGTATGTATATATATGCCTAATTGTGGAAAAATCTGTATGTCCACGGTGCTGATAGTAAAGATAATGAGACGTTTAATGTTAGAAATAATTGATGTTAATTGATATTTACTTCCCTTTATGGTCCTCTGTTGGCTTCGTGGCAGTTGTCCGTCCCCTTGTGTCCATGCAGTGTCTTCATGGCAGTCTTTACTGCCTCTGGAGGACTTCACGGTCCATTTCTGCCCCCAGGATGATGATGTCCACGGAGCTGATAGTAAAGATAATGAGAAGTTTAATGTTAGAAATAATTGATGTTAATTGATATTTACTTGCCTTTATGGTCCTCTGTTGGCTTCGTGGCAGTTGTCCTTCGTCCCCTTGTGTCCATGTAGTGTCTTCATGGCAGTCTTTACTGCCTCTGGAGGACTTCACGGTCCATTTCTGCCCCCAGGATGATGATGTCCATGGTCCTAATTGTATAAATGAAAAATAAATTAATGTTTGAAATCATTGATATTTACTACCTAGGTAATGAATGCGAAATGTATGTATATATATGCCTAATTGTGGAAAAATCTGTATGTCCACGGTGCTGATAGTAAAGATAATGAGACGTTTAATGTTAGAAATAATTGATGTTAATTGATATTTACTTGCCTTCATGGTCCTCTGTTGGCTTCGTGGCAGTCGTCCTTCGTCCCCTTGTGTCCATGTAGTGTCTTCATGGCAGTCTTTACTGCCTCTGGAGGACTTCACGGTCCATTTCTGCCCCCAGGATGATGATGTCCATGGTCCTAATTGTATAAATGAAAAATAAATTAATGTTTGAAATCATTGATATTTACTACCTAGGTAATGAATGCGAAATGTATGTATATATATGCCTAATTGTGGAAAAATCTGTATGTCCACGGTGCTGATAGTAAAGATAATGAGACGTTTAATGTTAGAAATAATTGATGTTAATTGATATTTACTTCCCTTTATGGTCCTCTGTTGGCTTCGTGGCAGTTGTCCGTCCCCTTGTGTCCATGCAGTGTCTTCATGGCAGTCTTTACTGCCTCTGGAGGACTTCACGGTCCATTTCTGCCCCCAGGATGATGATGTCCACGGAGCTGATAGTAAAGATAATGAGAAGTTTAATGTTAGAAATAATTGATGTTAATTGATATTTACTTGCCTTTATGGTCCTCTGTTGGCTTCGTGGCAGTTGTCCTTCGTCCCCTTGTGTCCATGTAGTGTCTTCATGGCAGTCTTTACTGCCTCTGGAGGACTTCACGGTCCATTTCTGCCCCCAGGATGATGATGTCCATGGTCCTAATTGTATAAATGAAAAATAAATTAATGTTTGAAATCATTGATATTTACTACCTAGGTAATGAATGCGAAATGTATGTATATATATGCCTAATTGTGGAAAAATCTGTATGTCCACGGTGCTGATAGTAAAGATAATGAGACGTTTAATGTTAGAAATAATTGATGTTAATTGATATTTACTTGCCTTTATGGTCCTCTGTTGGCTTCGTGGCAGTCGTCCTTCGTCCCCTTGTGTCCATGTAGTGTCTTCATGGCAGTCTTTACTGCCTCTGGAGGACTTCACGGTCCATTTCTGCCCCCAGGATGATGATGTCCATGGTCCTAATTGTATAAATGAAAAATAAATTAATGTTTGAAATCATTGATATTTACTACCTAGGTAATGAATGCGAAATGTATGTATATATATGCCTAATTGTGGAAAAATCTGTATGTCCACGGTGCTGATAGTAAAGATAATGAGACGTTTAATGTTAGAAATAATTGATGTTAATTGATATTTACTTCCCTTTATGGTCCTCTGTTGGCTTCGTGGCAGTTGTCCGTCCCCTTGTGTCCATGCAGTGTCTTCATGGCAGTCTTTACTGCCTCTGGAGGACTTCACGGTCCATTTCTGCCCCCAGGATGATGATGTCCACGGAGCTGATAGTAAAGATAATGAGAAGTTTAATGTTAGAAATAATTGATGTTAATTGATATTTACTTGCCTTTATGGTCCTCTGTTGGCTTCGTGGCAGTTGTCCTTCGTCCCCTTGTGTCCATGTAGTGTCTTCATGGCAGTCTTTACTGCCTCTGGAGGACTTCACGGTCCATTTCTGCCCCCAGGATGATGATGTCCATGGTCCTAATTGTATAAATGAAAAATAAATTAATGTTTGAAATCATTGATATTTACTACCTAGGTAATGAATGCGAAATGTATGTATATATATGCCTAATTGTGGAAAAATCTGTATGTCCACGGTGCTGATAGTAAAGATAATGAGACGTTTAATGTTAGAAATAATTGATGTTAATTGATATTTACTTCCCTTTATGGTCCTCTGTTGGCTTCGTGGCAGTTGTCCGTCCCCTTGTGTCCATGCAGTGTCTTCATGGCAGTCTTTACTGCCTCTGGAGGACTTCACGGTCCATTTCTGCCCCCAGGATGATGATGTCCACTGATCTGATAGTAAAGATAATGAGAAGTTTAATGTTAGAAATAATTGATGTTAATTGATATTTACTTGCCTTTATGGTCCTCTGTTGGCTTCGTGGCAGTCGTCCTTCGTCCCCTTGTGTCCATGTAGTGTCTTCATGGCAGTCTTTACTGCCTCTGGAGGACTTCACGGTCCATTTCTGCCCCCAGGATGATGATGTCCATGGTCCTAATTGTATAAATGAAAAATAAATTAATGTTTGAAATCATTGATATTTACTACCTAGGTAATGAATGCGAAATGTATGTATATATATGCCTAATTGTGGAAAAATCTGTATGTCCACGGTGCTGATAGTAAAGATAATGAGACGTTTAATGTTAGAAATAATTGATGTTAATTGATATTTACTTGCCTTTATGGTCCTCTGTTGGCTTCGTGGCAGTCGTCCTTCGTCCCCTTGTGTCCATGTAGTGTCTTCATGGCAGTCTTTACTGCCTCTGGAGGACTTCACGGTCCATTTCTGCCCCCAGGATGATGATGTCCATGGTCCTAATTGTATAAATGAAAAATAAATTAATGTTTGAAATCATTGATATTTACTACCTAGGTAATGAATGCGAAATGTATGTATATATATGCCTAATTGTGGAAAAATCTGTATGTCCACGGTGCTGATAGTAAAGATAATGAGACGTTTAATGTTAGAAATAATTGATGTTAATTGATATTTACTTGCCTTTATGGTCCTCTGTTGGCTTCGTGGCAGTTGTCCGTCCCCTTGTGTCCATGCAGTGTCTTCATGGCAGTCTTTACTGCCTCTGGAGGACTTCACGGTCCATTTCTGCCCCCAGGATGATGATGTCCACGGAGCTGATAGTAAAGATAATGAGAAGTTTAATGTTAGAAATAATTGATGTTAATTGATATTTACTTGCCTTTATGGTCCTCTGTTGGCTTCGTGGCAGTTGTCCTTCGTCCCCTTGTGTCCATGTAGTGTCTTCATGGCAGTCTTTACTGCCTCTGGAGGACTTCACGGTCCATTTCTGCCCCCAGGATGATGATGTCCATGGTCCTAATTGTATAAATGAAAAATAAATTAATGTTTGAAATCATTGATATTTACTACCTAGGTAATGAATGCGAAATGTATGTATATATATGCCTAATTGTGGAAAAATCTGTATGTCCACGGTGCTGATAGTAAAGATAATGAGACGTTTAATGTTAGAAATAATTGATGTTAATTGATATTTACTTCCCTTTATGGTCCTCTGTTGGCTTCGTGGCAGTTGTCCGTCCCCTTGTGTCCATGCAGTGTCTTCATGGCAGTCTTTACTGCCTCTGGAGGACTTCACGGTCCATTTCTGCCCCCAGGATGATGATGTCCACTGATCTGATAGTAAAGATAATGAGAAGTTTAATGTTAGAAATAATTGATGTTAATTGATATTTACTTGCCTTTATGGTCCTCTGTTGGCTTCGTGGCAGTCGTCCTTCGTCCCCTTGTGTCCATGTAGTGTCTTCATGGCAGTCTTTACTGCCTCTGGAGGACTTCACGGTCCATTTCTGCCCCCAGGATGATGATGTCCATGGTCCTAATTGTATAAATGAAAAATAAATTAATGTTTGAAATCATTGATATTTACTACCTAGGTAATGAATGCGAAATGTATGTATATATATGCCTAATTGTGGAAAAATCTGTATGTCCACGGTGCTGATAGTAAAGATAATGAGACGTTTAATGTTAGAAATAATTGATGTTAATTGATATTTACTTGCCTTTATGGTCCTCTGTTGGCTTCGTGGCAGTCGTCCTTCGTCCCCTTGTGTCCATGTAGTGTCTTCATGGCAGTCTTTACTGCCTCTGGAGGACTTCACGGTCCATTTCTGCCCCCAGGATGATGATGTCCATGGTCCTAATTGTATAAATGAAAAATAAATTAATGTTTGAAATCATTGATATTTACTACCTAGGTAATGAATGCGAAATGTATGTATATATATGCCTAATTGTGGAAAAATCTGTATGTCCACGGTGCTGATAGTAAAGATAATGAGACGTTTAATGTTAGAAATAATTGATGTTAATTGATATTTACTTGCCTTTATGGTCCTCTGTTGGCTTCGTGGCAGTTGTCCGTCCCCTTGTGTCCATGCAGTGTCTTCATGGCAGTCTTTACTGCCTCTGGAGGACTTCACGGTCCATTTCTGCCCCCAGGATGATGATGTCCACGGAGCTGATAGTAAAGATAATGAGAAGTTTAATGTTAGAAATAATTGATGTTAATTGATATTTACTTGCCTTTATGGTCCTCTGTTGGCTTCGTGGCAGTTGTCCTTCGTCCCCTTGTGTCCATGTAGTGTCTTCATGGCAGTCTTTACTGCCTCTGGAGGACTTCACGGTCCATTTCTGCCCCCAGGATGATGATGTCCATGGTCCTAATTGTATAAATGAAAAATAAATTAATGTTTGAAATCATTGATATTTACTACCTAGGTAATGAATGCGAAATGTATGTATATATATGCGGAATTGTGGAAAAATCTGTATGTCCACGGTGCTGATAGTAAAGATAATGAGACGTTTAATGTTAGAAATAATTGATGTTAATTGATATTTACTTGCCTTTATGGTCCTCTGTTGGCTTCGTGGCAGTTGTCCGTCCCCTTGTGTCCATGCAGTGTCTTCATGGCAGTCTTTAGTGCCTCTGGAGGACTTCACGGTCCATTTCTGCCCCCAGGATGATGATGTCCATGGTCCTAATTGTATAAATGAAAAATAAATTAATGTTTGAAATCATTGATATTTACTACCTAGGTAATGAATGCGAAATGTATGTATATATATGCGGAATTGTGGAAAAATCTGTATGTCCACGGTGCTGATAGTAAAGATAATGAGACGTTTAATGTTAGAAATAATTGATGTTAATTGATATTTACTTGCCTTTATGGTCCTCTGTTGGCTTCGTGGCAGTTGTCCGTCCCCTTGTGTCCATGCAGTGTCTTCATGGCAGTCTTTAGTGCCTCTGGAGGACTTCACGGTCCATTTCTGCCCCCAGGATGATGATGTCCACGGAGCTGATAGTAAAGATAATGAGAAGTTTAATGTTCGAAATAATTGATGTTAATTGATATTTACTTGCCTTTATGGTCCTCTGTTGGCTTCGTGGCAGTCGTCCTTCGTCCCCTTGTGTCCATGTAGTGTCTTCATGGCAGTCTTTACTGCCTCTGGAGGACTTCACGGTCCATTTCTGCCCCCAGGATGATGATGTCCATGGTCCTAATTGTATAAATGAAAAATAAATTCATGTTTGAAATCATTGATATTTACTACCTAGGTAATGAATGCGAAATGTATGTATATATATGCCTAATTGTGGAAAAATCTGTATGTCCACGGTGCTGATAGTAAAGATAATGAGACGTTTAATGTTAGAAATAATTGATGTTAATTGATATTTACTTGCCTTTATGGTCCTCTGTTGGCTTCGTGGCAGTTGTCCTTCGTCCCCTTTTGTCCAGGTAGTGTCTTCATGGCAGTCTTTGCTGCCTCTGGAGGACTTCACGGTCCATTTCTGCCCCCAGGATGATGATGTCCACGGAGCTGATAGTAAAGATAATGAGAAGTTTAATGTTAGAAATAATTGATGTTAATTGATATTTACTTGCCTTTATGGTCCTCTGTTGGCTTCGTGGCAGTCGTCCTTCGTCCCCTTGTGTCCATGTAGTGTCTTCATGGCAGTCTTTGCTGCCTCTGGAGGACTTCACGGTCCATTTCTGCCCCCAGGATGATGATGTCCATGGTCCTAATTGTATAAATGAAAAATAAATTAATGTTTGAAATCATTGATATTTACTACCTAGGTAATGAATGCGAAATGTATGTATATATATGCCTAATTGTGGAAAAATCTGTATGTCCACGGTGCTGATAGTAAAGATAATGAGACGTTTAATGTTAGAAATAATTGATGTTAATTGATATTTACTTGCCTTTATGGTCCTCTGTTGGCTTCGTGGCAGTTGTCCGTCCCCTTGTGTCCATGCAGTGTCTTCATGGCAGTCTTTACTGCCTCTGGAGGACTTCACGGTCCATTTCTGCCCCCAGGATGATGATGTCCACGGAGCTGATAGTAAAGATAATGAGAAGTTTAATGTTCGAAATAATTGATGTTAATTGATATTTACTTGCCTTTATGGTCCTCTGTTGGCTTCGTGGCAGTTGTCCTTCGTCCCCTTGTGTCCATGTAGTGTCTTCATGGCAGTCTTTACTGCCTCTGGAGGACTTCACGGTCCATTTCTGCCCCCAGGATGATGATGTCCATGGTCCTAATTGTATAAATGAAAAATAAATTAATGTTTGAAATCATTGATATTTACTACCTAGGTAATGAATGCGAAATGTATGTATATATATGCGGAATTGTGGAAAAATCTGTATGTCCACGGTGCTGATAGTAAAGATAATGAGACGTTTAATGTTAGAAATAATTGATGTTAATTGATATTTACTTGCCTTTATGGTCCTCTGTTGGCTTCGTGGCAGTTGTCCGTCCCCTTGTGTCCATGCAGTGTCTTCATGGCAGTCTTTACTGCCTCTGGAGGACTTCACGGTCCATTTCTGCCCCCAGGATGATGATGTCCACGGAGCTGATAGTAAAGATAATGAGAAGTTTAATGTTCGAAATAATTGATGTTAATTGATATTTACTTGCCTTTATGGTCCTCTGTTGGCTTCGTGGCAGTCGTCCTTCGTCCCCTTGTGTCCATGTAGTGTCTTCATGGCAGTCTTTACTGCCTCTGGAGGACTTCACGGTCCATTTCTGCCCCCAGGATGATGATGTCCATGGTCCTAATTGTATAAATGAAAAATAAATTCATGTTTGAAATCATTGATATTTACTACCTAGGTAATGAATGCGAAATGTATGTATATATATGCCTAATTGTGGAAAAATCTGTATGTCCACGGTGCTGATAGTAAAGATAATGAGACGTTTAATGTTAGAAATAATTGATGTTAATTGATATTTACTTGCCTTTATGGTCCTCTGTTGGCTTCGTGGCAGTTGTCCTTCGTCCCCTTGTGTCCATGCAGTGTCTTCATGGCAGTCTTTACTGCCTCTGGAGGACTTCACGGTCCATTTCTGCCCCCAGGATGATGATGTCCACGGAGCTGATAGTAAAGATAATGAGAAGTTTAATGTTAGAAATAATTGATGTTAATTGATATTTACTTGCCTTTATGGTCCTCTGTTGGCTTCGTGGCAGTTGTCCTTCGTCCCCTTGTGTCCATGTAGTGTCTTCATGGCAGTCTTTACTGCCTCTGGAGGACTTCACGGTCCATTTCTGCCCCCAGGATGATGATGTCCATGGTCCTAATTGTATAAATGAAAAATAAATTAATGTTTGAAATCATTGATATTTACTACCTAGGTAATGAATGCGAAATGTATGTATATATATGCGGAATTGTGGAAAAATCTGTATGTCCACGGTGCTGATAGTAAAGATAATGAGACGTTTAATGTTAGAAATAATTGATGTTAATTGATATTTACTTGCCTTTATGGTCCTCTGTTGGCTTCGTGGCAGTTGTCCGTCCCCTTGTGTCCATGCAGTGTCTTCATGGCAGTCTTTACTGCCTCTGGAGGACTTCACGGTCCATTTCTGCCCCCAGGATGATGATGTCCACGGAGCTGATAGTAAAGATAATGAGAAGTTTAATGTTCGAAATAATTGATGTTAATTGATATTTACTTGCCTTTATGGTCCTCTGTTGGCTTCGTGGCAGTCGTCCTTCGTCCCCTTGTGTCCATGTAGTGTCTTCATGGCAGTCTTTACTGCCTCTGGAGGACTTCACGGTCCATTTCTGCCCCCAGGATGATGATGTCCATGGTCCTAATTGTATAAATGAAAAATAAATTCATGTTTGAAATCATTGATATTTACTACCTAGGTAATGAATGCGAAATGTATGTATATATATGCCTAATTGTGGAAAAATCTGTATGTCCACGGTGCTGATAGTAAAGATAATGAGACGTTTAATGTTAGAAATAATTGATGTTAATTGATATTTACTTGCCTTTATGGTCCTCTGTTGGCTTCGTGGCAGTTGTCCTTCGTCCCCTTTTGTCCAGGTAGTGTCTTCATGGCAGTCTTTGCTGCCTCTGGAGGACTTCACGGTCCATTTCTGCCCCCAGGATGATGATGTCCACGGAGCTGATAGTAAAGATAATGAGAAGTTTAATGTTAGAAATAATTGATGTTAATTGATATTTACTTGCCTTTATGGTCCTCTGTTGGCTTCGTGGCAGTCGTCCTTCGTCCCCTTGTGTCCATGTAGTGTCTTCATGGCAGTCTTTGCTGCCTCTGGAGGACTTCACGGTCCATTTCTGCCCCCAGGATGATGATGTCCATGGTCCTAATTGTATAAATGAAAAATAAATTCATGTTTGAAATCATTGATATTTACTACCTAGGTAATGAATGCCAAATATATGTATATATATGCGGAATTGTGGAAAAATCTGTATGTCCACGGTGCTGATAGTAAAGATAATGAGAAGTTTAATGTTAGAAATAATTGATGTTAATTGATATTTACTTGCCTTTATGGTCCTCTGTTGGCTTCGTGACAGTTGTCCTTCGTCCCCTTGTGTCCATGCAGTGTCTTCATGGCAGTCTTTACTGCCTCTGGAGGACTTCACGGTCCATTTCTGCCCCCAGGATGATGATGTCCACGGAGCTGATAGTAAAGATAATGAGAAGTTTAATGTTAGAAATAATTGATGTTAATTGATATTTACTTGCCTTTATGGTCCTCTGTTGGCTTCGTGGCAGTTGTCCTTCGTCCCCTTGTGTCCATGTAGTGTCTTCATGGCAGTCTTTACTGCCTCTGGAGGACTTCACGGTCCATTTCTGCCCCCAGGATGATGATGTCCATGGTCCTAATTGTATAAATGAAAAATAAATTAATGTTTGAAATCATTGATATTTACTACCTAGGTAATGAATGCGAAATGTATGTATATATATGCGGAATTGTGGAAAAATCTGTATGTCCACGGTGCTGATAGTAAAGATAATGAGACGTTTAATGTTAGAAATAATTGATGTTAATTGATATTTACTTGCCTTTATGGTCCTCTGTTGGCTTCGTGGCAGTTGTCCGTCCCCTTGTGTCCATGCAGTGTCTTCATGGCAGTCTTTACTGCCTCTGGAGGACTTCACGGTCCATTTCTGCCCCCAGGATGATGATGTCCACGGAGCTGATAGTAAAGATAATGAGAAGTTTAATGTTCGAAATAATTGATGTTAATTGATATTTACTTGCCTTTATGGTCCTCTGTTGGCTTCGTGGCAGTCGTCCTTCGTCCCCTTGTGTCCATGTAGTGTCTTCATGGCAGTCTTTACTGCCTCTGGAGGACTTCACGGTCCATTTCTGCCCCCAGGATGATGATGTCCATGGTCCTAATTGTATAAATGAAAAATAAATTCATGTTTGAAATCATTGATATTTACTACCTAGGTAATGAATGCGAAATGTATGTATATATATGCCTAATTGTGGAAAAATCTGTATGTCCACGGTGCTGATAGTAAAGATAATGAGACGTTTAATGTTAGAAATAATTGATGTTAATTGATATTTACTTGCCTTTATGGTCCTCTGTTGGCTTCGTGGCAGTTGTCCTTCGTCCCCTTTTGTCCAGGTAGTGTCTTCATGGCAGTCTTTGCTGCCTCTGGAGGACTTCACGGTCCATTTCTGCCCCCAGGATGATGATGTCCACGGAGCTGATAGTAAAGATAATGAGAAGTTTAATGTTAGAAATAATTGATGTTAATTGATATTTACTTGCCTTTATGGTCCTCTGTTGGCTTCGTGGCAGTCGTCCTTCGTCCCCTTGTGTCCATGTAGTGTCTTCATGGCAGTCTTTGCTGCCTCTGGAGGACTTCACGGTCCATTTCTGCCCCCAGGATGATGATGTCCATGGTCCTAATTGTATAAATGAAAAATAAATTCATGTTTGAAATCATTGATATTTACTACCTAGGTAATGAATGCCAAATATATGTATATATATGCGGAATTGTGGAAAAATCTGTATGTCCACGGTGCTGATAGTAAAGATAATGAGAAGTTTAATGTTAGAAATAATTGATGTTAATTGATATTTACTTCCCTTTATGGTCCTCTGTTGGTTTCGTGGCAGTCGTCCTTCGTCCCCTTGTGTCCATGCAGTGTGTTCATGGCAGTGTTTACTGCCTCTGGAGGACTTCACGGTCCATTTCTGCCCCCAGGATGATGATGTCCACGGTGCTGATAGTAAAGGAAATGAGAAGTTTAATGTTAGAAATAATTGATGTTAATTGATATTTACTTGCCTTTATGGTCCTCTGTTGGCTTCGTGGCAGTTGTCCTTCGTCCCCTTTTGTCCAGGTAGTGTCTTCATGGCAGTCTTTGCTGCCTCTGGAGGACTTCACGGTCCATTTCTGCCCCCAGGATGATGATGTCCACGGAGCTGATAGTAAAGATAATGAGAAGTTTAATGTTAGAAATAATTGATGTTAATTGATATTTACTTGCCTTTATGGTCCTCTGTTGGCTTCGTGGCAGTCGTCCTTCGTCCCCTTGTGTCCATGTAGTGTGTTCATGGCAGTCTTTGCTGCCTCTGGAGGACTTCACGGTCCATTTCTGCCCCCAGGATGATGATGTCCATGGTCCTAATTGTATAAATGAAAAATAAATTAATGTTTGAAATCATTGATATTTACTACCTAGGTAATGAATGCCAAATATATGTATATATATGCGGAATTGTGGAAAAATCTGTATGTCCACGGTGCTGATAGTAAAGATAATGAGAAGTTTAATGTTAGAAATAATTGATGTTAATTGATATTTACTTCCCTTTATGGTCCTCTGTTGGTTTCGTGGCAGTCGTCCTTCATCCCCTTGTGTCCATGCAGTGTGTTCATGGCAGTGTTTACTGCCTCTGGAGGACTTCACGGTCCATTTCTGCCCCCAGGATGATGATGTCCACGGTGCTGATAGTAAAGGAAATGAGAAGTTTAATGTTAGAAATAATTGATGTTAATTGATATTTACTTGCCTTTATGGTCCTCTGTTGGCTTCGTGGCAGTTGTCCTTCGTCCCCTTGTGTCCATGTAGTGTCTTCATGGCAGTCTTTACTGCCTCTGGAGGACTTCACGGTCCATTTCTGCCCCCAGGATGATGATGTCCATGGTCCTAATTGTATAAATGAAAAATAAATTAATGTTTGAAATCATTGATATTTACTACCTAGGTAATGAATGCGAAATGTATGTATATATATGCCTAATTGTGGAAAAATCTGTATGTCCACGGTGCTGATAGTAAAGATAATGAGACGTTTAATGTTAGAAATAATTGATGTTAATTGATATTTACTTGCCTTTATGGTCCTCTGTTGGCTTCGTGGCAGTTGTCCGTCCCCTTGTGTCCATGCAGTGTCTTCATGGCAGTCTTTACTGCCTCTGGAGGACTTCACGGTCCATTTCTGCCCCCAGGATGATGATGTCCACGGAGCTGATAGTAAAGATAATGAGAAGTTTAATGTTCGAAATAATTGATGTTAATTGATATTTACTTGCCTTTATGGTCCTCTGTTGGCTTCGTGGCAGTCGTCCTTCGTCCCCTTGTGTCCATGTAGTGTCTTCATGGCAGTCTTTACTGCCTCTGGAGGACTTCACGGTCCATTTCTGCCCCCATGATGATGATGTCCATGGTCCTAATTGTATAAATGAAAAATAAATTCATGTTTGAAATCATTGATATTTACTACCTAGGTAATGAATGCGAAATGTATGTATATATATGCCTAATTGTGGAAAAATCTGTATGTCCACGGTGCTGATAGTAAAGATAATGAGACGTTTAATGTTAGAAATAATTGATGTTAATTGATATTTACTTGCCTTTATGGTCCTCTGTTGGCTTCGTGGCAGTTGTCCTTCGTCCCCTTTTGTCCAGGTAGTGTCTTCATGGCAGTCTTTGCTGCCTCTGGAGGACTTCACGGTCCATTTCTGCCCCCATGATGATGATGTCCACGGAGCTGATAGTAAAGATAATGAGAAGTTTAATGTTAGAAATAATTGATGTTAATTGATATTTACTTGCCTTTATGGTCCTCTGTTGGCTTCGTGGCAGTCGTCCTTCGTCCCCTTGTGTCCATGTAGTGTGTTCATGGCAGTCTTTGCTGCCTCTGGAGGACTTCACGGTCCATTTCTGCCCCCAGGATGATGATGTCCATGGTCCTAATTGTATAAATGAAAAATAAATTAATGTTTGAAATCATTGATATTTACTACCTAGGTAATGAATGCCAAATATATGTATATATATGCGGAATTGTGGAAAAATCTGTATGTCCACGGTGCTGATAGTAAAGATAATGAGAAGTTTAATGTTAGAAATAATTGATGTTAATTGATGTTTACTTCCCTTTATGGTCCTCTGTTGGTTTCGTGGCAGTCGTCCTTCATCCCCTTGTGTCCATGCAGTGTGTTCATGGCAGTGTTTACTGCCTCTGGAGGACTTCACGGTCCATTTCTGCCCCCAGGATGATGATGTCCACGGTGCTGATAGTAAAGGAAATGAGAAGTTTAATGTTAGAAATAATTGATGTTAATTGATATTTACTTGCCTTTATGGTCCTCTGTTGGCTTCGTGGCAGTTGTCCTTCGTCCCCTTGTGTCCATGTAGTGTCTTCATGGCAGTCTTTACTGCCTCTGGAGGACTTCACGGTCCATTTCTGCCCCCAGGATGATGATGTCCATGGTCCTAATTGTATAAATGAAAAATAAATTAATGTTTGAAATCATTGATATTTACTACCTAGGTAATGAATGCGAAATGTATGTATATATATGCCTAATTGTGGAAAAATCTGTATGTCCACGGTGCTGATAGTAAAGATAATGAGACGTTTAATGTTAGAAATAATTGATGTTAATTGATATTTACTTGCCTTTATGGTCCTCTGTTGGCTTCGTGGCAGTTGTCCGTCCCCTTGTGTCCATGCAGTGTCTTCATGGCAGTCTTTACTGCCTCTGGAGGACTTCACGGTCCATTTCTGCCCCCAGGATGATGATGTCCACGGAGCTGATAGTAAAGATAATGAGAAGTTTAATGTTCGAAATAATTGATGTTAATTGATATTTACTTGCCTTTATGGTCCTCTGTTGGCTTCGTGGCAGTCGTCCTTCGTCCCCTTGTGTCCATGTAGTGTCTTCATGGCAGTCTTTACTGCCTCTGGAGGACTTCACGGTCCATTTCTGCCCCCATGATGATGATGTCCATGGTCCTAATTGTATAAATGAAAAATAAATTAATGTTTGAAATCATTGATATTTACTACCTAGGTAATGAATGCGAAATGTATGTATATATATGCCTAATTGTGGAAAAATCTGTATGTCCACGGTGCTGATAGTAAAGATAATGAGACGTTTAATGTTAGAAATAATTGATGTTAATTGATATTTACTTGCCTTTATGGTCCTCTGTTGGCTTCGTGGCAGTTGTCCTTCGTCCCCTTTTGTCCAGGTAGTGTCTTCATGGCAGTCTTTGCTGCCTCTGGAGGACTTCACGGTCCATTTCTGCCCCCAGGATGATGATGTCCACGGAGCTGATAGTAAAGATAATGAGAAGTTTAATGTTAGAAATAATTGATGTTAATTGATATTTACTTGCCTTTATGGTCCTCTGTTGGCTTCGTGGCAGTCGTCCTTCGTCCCCTTGTGTCCATGTAGTGTGTTCATGGCAGTCTTTGCTGCCTCTGGAGGACTTCACGGTCCATTTCTGCCCCCAGGATGATGATGTCCATGGTCCTAATTGTATAAATGAAAAATAAATTAATGTTTGAAATCATTGATATTTACTACCTAGGTAATGAATGCCAAATATATGTATATATATGCGGAATTGTGGAAAAATCTGTATGTCCACGGTGCTGATAGTAAAGATAATGAGAAGTTTAATGTTAGAAATAATTGATGTTAATTGATATTTACTTCCCTTTATGGTCCTCTGTTGGTTTCGTGGCAGTCGTCCTTCATCCCCTTGTGTCCATGCAGTGTGTTCATGGCAGTGTTTACTGCCTCTGGAGGACTTCACGGTCCATTTCTGCCCCCAGGATGATGATGTCCACGGTGCTGATAGTAAAGGAAATGAGAAGTTTAATGTTAGAAATAATTGATGTTAATTGATATTTACTTGCCTTTATGGTCCTCTGTTGGCTTCGTGGCAGTTGTCTTTCGTCCCCTTGTGTCCATGTAGTGTCTTCATGGCAGTCTTTACTGCCTCTGGAGGACTTCACGGTCCATTTCTGCCCCCAGGATGATGATGTCCATGGTCCTAATTGTATAAATGAAAAATAAATTAATGTTTGAAATCATTGATATTTACTACCTAGGTAATGAATGCGAAATGTATGTATATATATGCCTAATTGTGGAAAAATCTGTATGTCCACGGTGCTGATAGTAAAGATAATGAGACGTTTAATGTTAGAAATAATTGATGTTAATTGATATTTACTTGCCTTTATGGTCCTCTGTTGGCTTCGTGGCAGTCGTCCTTCGTCCCCTTGTGTCCATGTAGTGTCTTCATGGCAGTCTTTACTGCCTCTGGAGGACTTCACGGTCCATTTCTGCCCCCATGATGATGATGTCCATGGTCCTAATTGTATTAATGAAAAATAAATTCATGTTTGAAATCATTGATATTTACTACCTAGGTAATGAATGCGAAATGTATGTATATATATGCCTAATTGTGGAAAAATCTGTATGTCCACGGTGCTGATAGTAAAGATAATGAGACGTTTAATGTTAGAAATAATTGATGTTAATTGATATTTACTTGCCTTTATGGTCCTCTGTTGGCTTCGTGGCAGTTGTCCTTCGTCCCCTTTTGTCCAGGTAGTGTCTTCATGGCAGTCTTTGCTGCCTCTGGAGGACTTCACGGTCCATTTCTGCCCCCATGATGATGATGTCCACGGAGCTGATAGTAAAGATAATGAGAAGTTTAATGTTAGAAATAATTGATGTTAATTGATATTTACTTGCC
Organism: Haliotis asinina; assembly: GCF_037392515.1. NCBI lineage: Eukaryota > Metazoa > Mollusca > Gastropoda > Lepetellida > Haliotidae > Haliotis > Haliotis asinina. Next base: position 35,921,235 of record NC_090293.1, on the reverse strand, counting down.
TTTATGGTCCTCTGTTGGCTTCGTGGCAGTCGTCCTTCGTCCCCTTGTGTCCATGTAGTGTGTTCATGGCAGTCTTTGCTGCCTCTGGAGGACTTCACGGTCCATTTCTGCCCCCAGGATGATGATGTCCATGGTCCTAATTGTATAAATGAAAAATAAATTAATGTTTGAAATCATTGATATTTACTACCTAGGTAATGAATGCCAAATATATGTATATATATGCGGAATTGTGGAAAAATCTGTATGTCCACGGTGCTGATAGTAAAGATAATGAGAAGTTTAATGTTAGAAATAATTGATGTTAATTGATGTTTACTTCCCTTTATGGTCCTCTGTTGGTTTCGTGGCAGTCGTCCTTCATCCCCTTGTGTCCATGCAGTGTGTTCATGGCAGTGTTTACTGCCTCTGGAGGACTTCACGGTCCATTTCTGCCCCCAGGATGATGATGTCCACGGTGCTGATAGTAAAGGAAATGAGAAGTTTAATGTTAGAAATAATTGATGTTAATTGATATTTACTTGCCTTTATGGTCCTCTGTTGGCTTCGTGGCAGTTGTCCTTCGTCCCCTTGTGTCCATGTAGTGTCTTCATGGCAGTCTTTACTGCCTCTGGAGGACTTCACGGTCCATTTCTGCCCCCAGGATGATGATGTCCATGGTCCTAATTGTATAAATGAAAAATAAATTAATGTTTGAAATCATTGATATTTACTACCTAGGTAATGAATGCGAAATGTATGTATATATATGCCTAATTGTGGAAAAATCTGTATGTCCACGGTGCTGATAGTAAAGATAATGAGACGTTTAATGTTAGAAATAATTGATGTTAATTGATATTTACTTGCCTTTATGGTCCTCTGTTGGCTTCGTGGCAGTTGTCCGTCCCCTTGTGTCCATGCAGTGTCTTCATGGCAGTCTTTACTGCCTCTGGAGGACTTCACGGTCCATTTCTGCCCCCAGGATGATGATGTCCACGGAGCTGATAGTAAAGATAATGAGAAGTTTAATGTTCGAAATAATTGATGTTAATTGATATTTACTTGCCTTTATGGTCCTCTGTTGGCTTCGTGGCAGTCGTCCTTCGTCCCCTTGTGTCCATGTAGTGTCTTCATGGCAGTCTTTACTGCCTCTGGAGGACTTCACGGTCCATTTCTGCCCCCATGATGATGATGTCCATGGTCCTAATTGTATAAATGAAAAATAAATTAATGTTTGAAATCATTGATATTTACTACCTAGGTAATGAATGCGAAATGTATGTATATATATGCCTAATTGTGGAAAAATCTGTATGTCCACGGTGCTGATAGTAAAGATAATGAGACGTTTAATGTTAGAAATAATTGATGTTAATTGATATTTACTTGCCTTTATGGTCCTCTGTTGGCTTCGTGGCAGTTGTCCTTCGTCCCCTTTTGTCCAGGTAGTGTCTTCATGGCAGTCTTTGCTGCCTCTGGAGGACTTCACGGTCCATTTCTGCCCCCAGGATGATGATGTCCACGGAGCTGATAGTAAAGATAATGAGAAGTTTAATGTTAGAAATAATTGATGTTAATTGATATTTACTTGCCTTTATGGTCCTCTGTTGGCTTCGTGGCAGTCGTCCTTCGTCCCCTTGTGTCCATGTAGTGTGTTCATGGCAGTCTTTGCTGCCTCTGGAGGACTTCACGGTCCATTTCTGCCCCCAGGATGATGATGTCCATGGTCCTAATTGTATAAATGAAAAATAAATTAATGTTTGAAATCATTGATATTTACTACCTAGGTAATGAATGCCAAATATATGTATATATATGCGGAATTGTGGAAAAATCTGTATGTCCACGGTGCTGATAGTAAAGATAATGAGAAGTTTAATGTTAGAAATAATTGATGTTAATTGATATTTACTTGCCTTTATGGTCCTCTGTTGGTTTCGTGGCAGTCGTCCTTCATCCCCTTGTGTCCATGCAGTGTGTTCATGGCAGTGTTTACTGCCTCTGGAGGACTTCACGGTCCATTTCTGCCCCCAGGATGATGATGTCCACGGTGCTGATAGTAAAGGAAATGAGAAGTTTAATGTTAGAAATAATTGATGTTAATTGATATTTACTTGCCTTTATGGTCCTCTGTTGGCTTCGTGGCAGTTGTCCTTCGTCCCCTTGTGTCCATGTAGTGTCTTCATGGCAGTCTTTACTGCCTCTGGAGGACTTCACGGTCCATTTCTGCCCCCAGGATGATGATGTCCATGGTCCTAATTGTATAAATGAAAAATAAATTAATGTTTGAAATCATTGATATTTACTACCTAGGTAATGAATGCGAAATATATGTATATATATGCCTAATTGTGGAAAAATCTGTATGTCCACGGTGCTGATAGTAAAGATAATGAGACGTTTAATGTTAGAAATAATTGATGTTAATTGATATTTACTTGCCTTTATGGTCCTCTGTTGGCTTCGTGGCAGTCGTCCTTCGTCCCCTTGTGTCCATGTAGTGTCTTCATGGCAGTCTTTACTGCCTCTGGAGGACTTCACGGTCCATTTCTGCCCCCAGGATGATGATGTCCATGGTCCTAATTGTATAAATGAAAAATAAATTAATGTTTGAAATCATTGATATTTACTACCTAGGTAATGAATGTGAAATGTATGTATATATATGCCTAATTGTGGAAAAATCTGTATGTCCACGGTGCTGATAGTAAAGATAATGAGACGTTTAATGTTAGAAATAATTGATGTTAATTGATATTTACTTGCCTTTATGGTCCTCTGTTGGCTTCGTGGCAGTTGTCCTTCGTCCCCTTTTGTCCAGGTAGTGTCTTCATGGCAGTCTTTGCTGCCTCTGGAGGACTTCACGGTCCATTTCTGCCCCCAGGATGATGATGTCCACGGAGCTGATAGTAAAGATAATGAGAAGTTTAATGTTAGAAATAATTGATGTTAATTGATATTTACTTGCCTTTATGGTCCTCTGTTGGCTTCGTGGCAGTCGTCCTTCGTCCCCTTGTGTCCATGTAGTGTCTTCATGGCAGTCTTTACTGCCTCTGGAGGACTTCACGGTCCATTTCTGCCCCCAGGATGATGATGTCCATGGTCCTAATTGTATAAATGAAAAATAAATTAATGTTTGAAATCATTGATATTTACTACCTAGGTAATGAATGCCAAATATATGTAGATATATGCGGAATTGTGGAAAAATCTGTATGTCCACGGTGCTGATAGTAAAGATAATGAGAAGTTTAATGTTAGAAATAATTGATGTTAATTGATATTTACTTGCCTTTATGGTCCTCTGTTGGCTTCGTGGCAGTTGTCCGTCCCCTTGTGTCCATGCAGTGTCTTCATGGCAGTCTTTACTGCCTCTGGAGGACTTCACGGTCCATTTCTGCCCCCAGGATGATGATGTCCACGGAGCTGATAGTAAAGATAATGAGAAGTTTAATGTTCGAAATAATTGATGTTAATTGATATTTACTTGCCTTTATGGTCCTCTGTTGGCTTCGTGGCAGTCGTCCTTCGTCCCCTTGTGTCCATGTAGTGTCTTCATGGCAGTCTTTACTGCCTCTGGAGGACTTCACGGTCCATTTCTGCCCCCATGATGATGATGTCCATGGTCCTAATTGTATAAATGAAAAATAAATTCATGTTTGAAATCATTGATATTTACTACCTAGGTAATGAATGCGAAATGTATGTATATATATGCCTAATTGTGGAAAAATCTGTATGTCCACGGTGCTGATAGTAAAGATAATGAGACGTTTAATGTTAGAAATAATTGATGTTAATTGATATTTACTTGCCTTTATGGTCCTCTGTTGGCTTCGTGGCAGTTGTCCTTCGTCCCCTTTTGTCCAGGTAGTGTCTTCATGGCAGTCTTTGCTGCCTCTGGAGGACTTCACGGTCCATTTCTGCCCCCAGGATGATGATGTCCACGGAGCTGATAGTAAAGATAATGAGAAGTTTAATGTTAGAAATAATTGATGTTAATTGATATTTACTTGCCTTTATGGTCCTCTGTTGGCTTCGTGGCAGTCGTCCTTCGTCCCCTTGTGTCCATGTAGTGTCTTCATGGCAGTCTTTGCTGCCTCTGGAGGACTTCACGGTCCATTTCTGCCCCCAGGATGATGATGTCCATGGTCCTAATTGTATAAATGAAAAATAAATTAATGTTTGAAATCATTGATATTTACTACCTAGGTAATGAATGCCAAATATATGTATATATATGCGGAATTGTGGAAAAATCTGTATGTCCACGGTGCTGATAGTAAAGATAATGAGAAGTTTAATGTTAGAAATAATTGATGTTAATTGATATTTACTTCCCTTTATGGTCCTCTGTTGGTTTCGTGGCAGTCGTCCTTCATCCCCTTGTGTCCATGCAGTGTGTTCATGGCAGTGTTTACTGCCTCTGGAGGACTTCACGGTCCATTTCTGCCCCCAGGATGATGATGTCCACGGTGCTGATAGTAAAGGAAATGAGAAGTTTAATGTTAGAAATAATTGATGTTAATTGATATTTACTTGCCTTTATGGTCCTCTGTTGGCTTCGTGGCAGTTGTCCTTCGTCCCCTTGTGTCCATGTAGTGTCTTCATGGCAGTCTTTACTGCCTCTGGAGGACTTCACGGTCCATTTCTGCCCCCAGGATGATGATGTCCATGGTCCTAATTGTATAAATGAAAAATAAATTAATGTTTGAAATCATTGATATTTACTACCTAGGTAATGAATGCGAAATGTATGTATATATATGCCTAATTGTGGAAAAATCTGTATGTCCACGGTGCTGATAGTAAAGATAATGAGACGTTTAATGTTAGAAATAATTGATGTTAATTGATATTTACTTGCCTTTATGGTCCTCTGTTGGCTTCGTGGCAGTCGTCCTTCGTCCCCTTGTGTCCATGTAGTGTCTTCATGGCAGTCTTTACTGCCTCTGGAGGACTTCACGGTCCATTTCTGCCCCCAGGATGATGATGTCCATGGTCCTAATTGTATAAATGAAAAATAAATTAATGTTTGAAATCATTGATATTTACTACCTAGGTAATGAATGCGAAATGTATGTATATATATGCCTAATTGTGGAAAAATCTGTATGTCCACGGTGCTGATAGTAAAGATAATGAGACGTTTAATGTTAGAAATAATTGATGTTAATTGATATTTACTTGCCTTTATGGTCCTCTGTTGGCTTCGTGGCAGTTGTCCTTCGTCCCCTTTTGTCCATGTAGTGTCTTCATGGCAGTCTTTGCTGCCTCTGGAGGACTTCACGGTCCATTTCTGCCCCCAGGATGATGATGTCCACGGAGCTGATAGTAAAGATAATGAGAAGTTTAATGTTAGAAATAATTGATGTTAATTGATATTTACTTGCCTTTATGGTCCTCTGTTGGCTTCGTGGCAGTCGTCCTTCGTCCCCTTGTGTCCATGTAGTGTCTTCATGGCAGTCTTTACTGCCTCTGGAGGACTTCACGGTCCATTTCTGCCCCCAGGATGATGATGTCCATGGTCCTAATTGTATAAATGAAAAATAAATTAATGTTTGAAATCATTGATATTTACTACCTAGGTAATGAATGCGAAATGTATGTATATATATGCCTAATTGTGGAAAAATCTGTATGTCCACGGTGCTGATAGTAAAGATAATGAGACGTTTAATGTTAGAAATAATTGATGTTAATTGATATTTACTTGCCTTTATGGTCCTCTGTTGGCTTCGTGGCAGTCGTCCTTCGTCCCCTTGTGTCCATGTAGTGTCTTCATGGCAGTCTTTACTGCCTCTGGAGGACTTCACGGTCCATTTCTGCCCCCAGGATGATGATGTCCATGGTCCTAATTGTATAAATGAAAAATAAATTAATGTTTGAAATCATTGATATTTACTACCTAGGTAATGAATGCGAAATGTATGTATATATATGCCTAATTGTGGAAAAATCTGTATGTCCACGGTGCTGATAGTAAAGATAATGAGACGTTTAATGTTAGAAATAATTGATGTTAATTGATATTTACTTGCCTTTATGGTCCTCTGTTGGCTTCGTGGCAGTTGTCCTTCGTCCCCTTTTGTCCATGTAGTGTCTTCATGGCAGTCTTTGCTGCCTCTGGAGGACTTCACGGTCCATTTCTGCCCCCAGGATGATGATGTCCACGGAGCTGATAGTAAAGATAATGAGAAGTTTAATGTTAGAAATAATTGATGTTAATTGATATTTACTTGCCTTTATGGTCCTCTGTTGGCTTCGTGGCAGTCGTCCTTCGTCCCCTTGTGTCCATGTAGTGTCTTCATGGCAGTCTTTACTGCCTCTGGAGGACTTCACGGTCCATTTCTGCCCCCAGGATGATGATGTCCATGGTCCTAATTGTATAAATGAAAAATAAATTAATGTTTGAAATCATTGATATTTACTACCTAGGTAATGAGTGCCAAATATATGTAGATATATGCGGAATTGTGGAAAAATCTGTATGTCCACGGTGCTGATAGTAAAGATAATGAGAAGTTTAATGTTAGAAATAATTGATGTTAATTGATATTTACTTCCCTTTATGGTCCTCTGTTGGTTTCGTGGCAGTCGTCCTTCGTCCCCTTGTGTCCATGCAGTGTGTTCATGGCAGTGTTTACTGCCTCTGGAGGACTTCACGGTCCATTTCTGCCCCCAGGATGATGATGTCCACGGTGCTGATAGTAAAGGAAATGAGAAGTTTAATGTTAGAAGTAATTGATGTTAATTGATATTTACTTGCCTTTATGGTCCTCTGTTGGCTTCGTGGCAGTCGTCCTTCGTCCCCTTGTGTCCATGTAGTGTCTTCATGGCAGTCTTTGCTGCCTCTGGAGGACTTCACGGTCCATTTCTGCCCCCAGGATGATGATGTCCATGGTCCTAATTGTATAAATGAAAAATAAATTAATGTTTGAAATCATTGATATTTACTACCTAGGTAATGAATGCCAAATATATGTATATATATGCGGAATTGTGGAAAAATCTGTTTGTCCACGGTGCTGATAGTAAAGATAATGAGAAGTTTAATGTTAGAAATAATTGATGTTAATTGATATTTACTTCCCTTTATGGTCCTCTGTTGGTTTCGTGGCAGTCGTCCTTCGTCCCCTTGTGTCCATGCAGTGTGTTCATGGCAGTGTTTACTGCCTCTGGAGGACTTCACGGTCCATTTCTGCCCCCAGGATGATGATGTCCACGGTGCTGATAGTAAAGGAAATGAGAAGTTTAATGTTAGAAATAATTGATGTTAATTGATATTTACTTGCCTTTATGGTCCTCTGTTGGCTTCGTGGCAGTTGTCCTTCGTCCCCTTGTGTCCATGTAGTGTCTTCATGGCAGTCTTTACTGCCTCTGGAGGACTTCACGGTCCATTTCTGCCCCCAGGATGATGATGTCCATGGTCCTAATTGTATAAATGAAAAATAAATTAATGTTTGAAATCATTGATATTTACTACCTAGGTAATGAATGCGAAATGTATGTATATATATGCCTAATTGTGGAAAAATCTGTATGTCCACGGTGCTGATAGTAAAGATAATGAGACGTTTAATGTTAGAAATAATTGATGTTAATTGATATTTACTTGCCTTTATGGTCCTCTGTTGGCTTCGTGGCAGTTGTCCGTCCCCTTGTGTCCATGCAGTGTCTTGATGGCAGTCTTTACTGCCTCTGGAGGACTTCACGGTCCATTTCTGCCCCCAGGATGATGATGTCCACGGAGCTGATAGTAAAGATAATGAGAAGTTTAATGTTAGAAATAATTGATGTTAATTGATATTTACTTGCCTTTATGGTCCTCTGTTGGCTTCGTGGCAGTCGTCCTTCGTCCCCTTGTGTCCATGTAGTGTCTTCATGGCAGTCTTTACTGCCTCTGGAGGACTTCACGGTCCATTTCTGCCCCCATGATGATGATGTCCATGGTCCTAATTGTATAAATGAAAAATAAATTCATGTTTGAAATCATTGATATTTACTACCTAGGTAATGAATGCGAAATGTATGTATATATATGCCTAATTGTGGAAAAATCTGTATGTCCACGGTGCTGATAGTAAAGATAATGAGACGTTTAATGTTAGAAATAATTGATGTTAATTGATATTTACTTGCCTTTATGGTCCTCTGTTGGCTTCGTGGCAGTTGTCCTTCGTCCCCTTTTGTCCAGGTAGTGTCTTCATGGCAGTCTTTGCTGCCTCTGGAGGACTTCACGGTCCATTTCTGCCCCCAGGATGATGATGTCCACGGAGCTGATAGTAAAGATAATGAGAAGTTTAATGTTAGAAATAATTGATGTTAATTGATATTTACTTGCCTTTATGGTCCTCTGTTGGCTTCGTGGCAGTTGTCCTTCGTCCCCTTGTGTCTATGTAGTGTCTTCATGGCAGTCTTTACTGCCTCTGGAGGACTTCACGGTCCATTTCTGCCCCCAGGATGATGATGTCCATGGTCCTAATTGTATAAATGAAAAATAAATTAATGTTTGAAATCATTGATATTTACTACCTAGGTAATGAATGCGAAATGTATGTATATATATGCCTAATTGTGGAAAAATCTGTATGTCCACGGTGCTGATAGTAAAGATAATGAGACGTTTAATGTTAGAAATAATTGATGTTAATTGATATTTACTTGCCTTTATGGTCCTCTGTTGGCTTCGTGGCAGTTGTCCTTCGTCCCCTTGTGTCCATGCAGTGTCTTCATGGCAGTCTTTACTGCCTCTGGAGGACTTCACGGTCCATTTCTGCCCCCAGGATGATGATGTCCACGGAGCTGATAGTAAAGATAATGAGAAGTTTAATGTTAGAAATAATTGATGTTAATTGATATTTACTTGCCTTTATGGTCCTCTGTTGGCTTCGTGGCAGTCGTCCTTCGTCCCCTTGTGTCCATGTAGTGTCTTCATGGCAGTCTTTACTGCCTCTGGAGGACTTCACGGTCCATTTCTGCCCCCAGGATGATGATGTCCACGATGCTGATAGTAAAGGAAATGAGAAGTTTAATGTTAGAAATAATTGATGTTAATTGATATTTACTTGCCTTTATGGTCCTCTGTTGGCTTCGTGGCAGTCATCCTTCGTCCCCTTGTGTCCATGCAGTGTCTTGATGGCAGTCTTTACTGCCTCTGGAGGACTTCACGGTCCATTTCTGCCCCCAGGATGATGATGTCCACGGTGCTGATAGTAAAGGAAATGAGAAGTTTAATGTTAGAAATAATTGATGTTAATTGATATTTACTTGCCTTTATGGTGCTCTGTTGGCTTCGTGGCAGTCATCCTTCGTCCCCTTGTGTCCATGCAGTGTCTTCATGGCAGTCTTTACTGCCTCTGGAGGACTTCACGGTCCATTTCTGCCCCCAGGATGATGTCCATGGTCCTAATTGTATAAATGAAAAATAAATTAATGTTTGAAATCATTGATATTTACTACCTAGGTAATGAATGCGAAATGTATGTATATATATGCCTCCTTGTGGAAAACTCTGTATGTCCACGGTGCTGATAGTAAAGATAATGAGACGTTTAATGTTATAAATAATTGATGTTAATTGATATTTACTTGCCTTTATGGTCCTCTGTTGGCTTCGTGGCAGTTGTCCTTTGTCCCATTCTGTCCATGCAGTGTGTTCATGGCAGTCTTTACTGCCTCTGGAGGACTTCATGGTCCATTTCTGCCCCCAGGATGATGATGTCCACGGTGCTGATAGTAAAGTAAATGAGAAGTTTAATGTTAGAAATAATTGATGTTAATTGATATTTACTTGCCTTTATGGTCCTCTGTTGGCTTCGTGGCAGTCGTCCTTCGTCCCCTTGTGTCCATGTAGTGTCTTCATGGCAGTCTTTACTGCCTCTGGAGGACTTCACGGTCCATTTCTGCTCCCAGGATGATGATGTCCATGGTCCTAATTGTATAAATGAAAAACAAATTAATGTTTGAAATCATTGATATTCACTACCTAGGTAATGAATGCGAAATGTATGTATATATATGCCTAATTGTGGAAAACTCTGTATGTCCACGGTGCTGATAGTAAAGATAATGAGAAGTTTATTGTTAGAAATAATTGATGTTAATTGATATTTACTTGCCTTTATGGTCCTCTGTTGTCTTCTTGGCAGTCGTGCTTAGTCCCCTTGTGTCCATGTAGTGTCTTCATGGCAGTCTTTACTGCCTCTGGAGGACTTCACGGTCCATTTCTGCCCCCAGGATTATGATGTCCATGGACCTAATTGTATAAATGAAAAATAAATTAATGTTTGAAATCATTGATGTTTACTACCTAGGTAATGAATGCCAAATATATGTATATATATGCGGAATTGTGTAAAAATCTGTATGTCCACGGTGCTGATAGTAAAGATAATGAGAAGTTTAATGTTCGAAATAATTGATGTTAATTGATGTTTACTTGCCTTTATGGTCCTCTGTTGGCTTCGTGGCAGTCGTCCTTCGTCCCCTTGTGTCCATGTAGTGTGTTCATGGCAGTCTTTACTGCCTCTGGAGGACTTCACGGTCCATTTCTGCCCCCAGGATGATGATGTCCATGGTCCTAATTGTATATATGAAAAATAAATTAATGTTTGAAATCATTGATATTTACTACCTAGGTAATGAATGCGAAATGTATGTATATTTATGCGGAATTGTGGAAAAATCTGTATGTTCACTGAGCTGATAGTAAAGATAATGAGACGTTTAATGTTAGAAATAATTGATGTTAATTGATGTTTACTTGCCTTTATGGTCCTCTGTTGGCTTCGTGGCAGTCGTCCTTCGTCCCCTTGTGTCCATGTAGTGTCTTCATGGCAGTCTTTACTGCCTCTGGAGGACTTCACGGTCCACTTCTGCCCCCAGGATGATGATGTCCATGGTCCTAATTGTATAAATGAAAAATAAATTAATGTTTGAAATCATTGATATTTACTACCTAGGTAATGAATTCGAAATGTATGTATATTTATGTGGAATTGTGGAAAAATCTGTATGTCCACGGTGCTGATAGTAAAGATAATGAGAAGTTTAATGTTAGAAATAATTGATGTTAATTGATATTTACTTGCCTTTATGGTCCTCTGTTGGCTTCGTGGCAGTCGTCCTTCGTCCCCTTGTGTCCATGCAGTGTGTTTATGGCAGTGTTTACTGCCTCTGGAGGACTTCACGGTCCATTTCTGCCCCCAGGATGATGATGTCCACGGTGCTGATAGTAAAGATGATAACTTTAATCTTAAAAATAATTGATGTTAATTGATATCTACTTGCCTTTATGGTCCTCTGTTGGCTTCGTGGCAGTCGTCCTTCGTCCCCTTGTGTCCATGCAGTGTCTTCATGGCAGTGTTTACTGCCTCTGGAGGACTTCACGGTCCATTTCTGCCCCCAGGATGATGATGTCCACGGAGCTGATAGTAAAGATAATGAGAATTTTAATGTTAGAAATAATTGATGTTATTTGATATTTACTTGCCTTTATGGTCCTCTGTTGACTTCTTGGCAGTCGTCCTTCGTCCCCTTGTGTCCATGCAGTGTCTTCATGGCAGTGTTTACTGCGTCTGGATTACTTCACGGTCCACTTCTGCCCCCAGGATGATGATGTCCATGGTCCTAATTGTATAAATGAAAAATAAATTAATGTTTGAAATCATTGATATTTACTACCTAGGTAATGAATGCTAAATGTATGTATATTTATGCGGAATTGTGGAAAAATCTGTATGTTCACTGAGCTGATAGTAAAGATAATGAGACGTTTAATGTTAGAAATAATTGATGTTAATTGATGTTTACTTGCCTTTATGGTCCTCTGTTGGCTTCGTGGCAGTCGTCCTTCGTCCCCTTGTGTCCATGTAGTGTCTTCATGGCAGTCTTTACTGCCTCTGGAGGACTTCACGGTCCACTTCTGCCCCCAGGATGATGATGTCCATGGTCCTAATTGTATAAATGAAAAATAAATTAATGTTTGAAATCATTGATATTTACTACCTAGGTAATGAATTCGAAATGTATGTATATTTATGTGGAATTGTGGAAAAATCTGTATGTCCACGGTGCTGATAGTAAAGATAATGAGAAGTTTAATGTTAGAAATAATTGATGTTAATTGATATTTACTTGCCTTTATGGTCCTCTGTTGGCTTCGTGGCAGTCGTCCTTCGTCCCCTTCTGTCCATGCAGTGTGTTTATGGCAGTCTTTACTGCCTCTGGAGGACTTCACGGTCCATTTCTGCCCCCAGGATGATGATGTCCACGGAGCTGATAGTAAAGATAATGAGAATTTTAATGTTAGAAATAATTGATGTTATTTGATATTTACTTGCCTTTATGGTCCTCTGTTGGTTTCGTGGCAGTCGTCCTTCGTCCCCTTGTGTCCATGCAGTGTGTTCATGGCAGTGTTTACTGCCTCTGGAGGACTTCACAGTCCATTTCTGCCCCCAGGATGATGATGTCCACGGTGCTGATAGTAAAGGAAATGAGAAGTTTAATGTTAGAAGTAATTGATGTTAATTGATATTTACTTGCCTTTATGGTCCTCTGTTGGCTTCGTGGCAGTCGTCCTTCGTCCCCTTGTGTCCATGCAGTGTCTTGATGGCAGTCTTTACTGCCTCTGGAGGACTTCACGGTCCATTTCTGCCCCCAGGATGATGATGTCCACTGTGCTGATAGTAAAGGAAATGAGAAGTTTAATGTTAGAAATAATTGATGTTAATTGATATTTACTTGCCTTTATGGTCCTCTGTTGGCTTCTTGGCAGTCGTCCTTCGTCCCCTTGTGTCTATGTAGTGTCTTCATGGCAGTCTTTACTGCCTCTGGAGGACTTCACGGTCCATTTCTGCCCCCAGGATGATGTCCATGGTCCTAATTGTATAAATGAAAAATAAATTAATGTTTGAAATCATTGATATTTACTACCTAGGTAATGAATGCGAAATGTATGTATATATATGCCTACTTGTGGAAAACTCTGTATGTCCACGGTGCTGATAGTAAAGATAATGAGACGTTTAATGTTAGAAATAATTGATGTTAATTGATATTTACTTGCCTTTATGGTCCTCTGTTGGCTTCGTGGCAGTTGTCCTTTGTCCCCTTCTGTCCATGCAGTGTGTTCATGGCAGTCTTTACTGCCTCTGGAGGACTTCATGGTCCATTTCTGCCCCCAGGATGATGATGTCCACGGTGCTGATAGTAAAGTAAATGAGAAGTTTAATGTTAGAAATAATTGATGTTAATTGATATTTACTTGCCTTTATGGTCCTCTGTTGGCTTCGTGGCTGTCGTCCTTCGTCCCCTTGTGTCCATGTAGTGTCTTCATGGCAGTCTTTACTGCCTCTGGAGGACTTCACGGTCCATTTCTGCTCCCAGGATGATGATGTCCATGGTCCTAATTGTATAAATGAAAAATAAATTAATGTTTGAAATCATTGATATTCACTACCTAGGTAATGAATGCGAAATGTATGTATATATATGCCTAATTGTGGAAAAATCTGTATGTCCACGGTGCTGATAGTAAAGATAATGAGAAGTTTAATGTTAGAAATAATTGATGTTAATTGATATTTACTTGCCTTTATGGTCCTCTGTTGGCTTCGTGGCAGTCGTCCTTCGTCCCCTTGTGTCCATGCAGTGTGTTCATGGCAGTGTTTACTGCCTCTGGAGGACTTCACGGTCCATTTCTGCCCCCAGGATGATGATGTCCACGGTGCTGATAGTAAAGTAAATGAGAAGTTTAATGTTAGAAATAATTGATGTTAATTGATATTTACTTGCCTTTATGGTCCTTTGTTGGCTTCGTGGCAGTCGTCCTTCGTCACCTTGTGTCCATGTAGTGTCTTCATGGCAGTCTTTACTGCCTCTGGAGGACTTCACGGTCCATTTCTGCTCCCAGGATGATGATGTCCATGGTCCTAATTGTATAAATGAAAAATAAATTAATGTTTGAAATCATTGATATTTACTACCTATGTAATGAATGCGAAATGTATGTATATATATGCCTAATTGTGGAAAAATCTGTATGTCCACGGTGCTGATAGTAAAGATAATGAGACGTTTAATGTTAGAAATAATTGATGTTAATTGATATTTACTTGCCTTTATGGTCCTCTGTTGGCTTCGTGGCAGTTGTCCTTCGTCCCCTTTTGTCCAGGTAGTGTCTTCATGGCAGTCTTTACTGCCTCTGGAGGACTTCACGGTCCATTTCTGCCCCCAGGATGATGATGTCCACGGAGCTGATAGTAAAGATAATGAGAAGTTTAATGTTAGAAATAATTGATGTTAATTGATATTTACTTGCCTTTATGGTCCTCTGTTGGCTTCGTGGCAGTCGTCCTTCGTCCCCTTGTGTCCATGTAGTGTCTTCATGGCAGTCTTTACTGCCTCTGGAGGACTTCACGGTCCATTTCTGCCCCCAGGATGATGATGTCCATGGTCCTAATTGTATAAATGAAAAATAAATTAATGTTTGAAATCATTCATATTTACTACCTAGGTAATGAATGCGAAATGTATGTATATATATGCGGAATTGTGGAAAACTCTGTATGTCCACGGTGCTGATAGTAAAGATAATGAGAAGTTTATTGTTAGAAATAATTGATGTTAATTGATATTTACTTGCCTTTATGGTCCTCTGTTGTCTTCTTGGCCGTCGTGCTTAGTCCCCTTGTGTCCATGTAGTGTCTTCATGGCAGTCTTTACTGCCTCTGGAGGACTTCACGGTCCATTTCTGCCCCCAGGATGATGATGTCCATGGACCTAATTGTATAAATGAAAAATAAATTAATGTTTGAAATCATTGATGTTTACTACCTAGGTAATGAATGCCAAATATATGTATATATATGCGGAATTGTGTAAAAATCTGTATGTCCACGGTACTGATAGTAAAGATAATGAGAAGTTTAATGTTCGAAATAATTGATGTTAATTGATGTTTACTTGCCTTTATGGTCCTCTGTTGGCTTCGTGGCAGTCGTCCTTCGTCCCCTTGTGTCCATGTAGTGTCTTCATGGCAGTCTTTACTGCCTCTGGAGGACTTCACGGTCCATTTCTGCCCCCAGGATGATGATGTCCACGGTGCTGATAGTAAAGATGATAACTTTAATCTTAAAAATAATTGATGTTAATTGATATTTACTTGCCTTTATGGTCCTCTGTTGGCTTCGTGGCAGTCGTCCTTCGTCCCCTTGTGTCCATGCAGTGTCTTCATGGCAGTCTTTACTGCCTCTGGAGGACTTCACGGTCCATTTCTGCCCCCAGGATGATGATGTCCACGGAGCTGATAGTAAAGATAATGAGAATTTTAATGTTAGAAATAATTGATGTTATTTGATATTTACTTGCCTTTATGGTCCTCTGTTGGCTTCTTGGCAGTCGTCCTTCGTCCCCTTGTGTCCATGCAGTGTCTTCATGGCAGTGTTTACTGCGTCTGGATTACTTCACGGTCCACTTCTGCCCCCAGGATGATGATGTCCATGGTCCTAATTGTATAAATGAAAAATAAATTAATGTTTGAAATCATTGATATTTACTATCTAGGTAATGAATTCGAAATGTATGTATATTTATGTGGAATTGTGGAAAAATCTGTATGTTCACTGAGCTGATAGTAAAGATAATGAGAAGTTTAATGTTAGAAATAATTGATGTTAATTGATATTTACTTGCCTTTATGGTCCTCTGTTGGCTTCGTGGCAGTCGTCCTTCGTCCCCTTCTGTCCATGCAGTGTGTTTATGGCAGTGTTTACTGCCTCTGGAGGACTTCAGGGTCCATTTCTGCCCCCAGGATGATGATGTCCACGGTGCTGATAGTAAAGATGATAACTTTAATCTTAAAAATAATTGATGTTAATTGATATTTACTTGCCTTTATGGTCCTCTGTTGGCTTCGTGGCAGTCGTCCTTCGTCCCCTTGTGTCCATGCAGTGTGTTCATGGCAGTGTTTACTGCCTCTGGAGGACTTCACAGTCCATTTCTGCCCCCAGGATGATGATGTCCACGGTGCTGATAGTAAAGGAAATGAGAAGTTTTATGTTAGAAGTAATTGATGTTAATTGATATTTACTTGCCTTTATGGTCCTCTGTTGGCTTCGTGGCAGTCGTCCTTCGTCCCCTTGTGTCCATGCAGTGTCTTGATGGCAGTCTTTACTGCCTCTGGAGGACTTCACGGTCCATTTCTGCCCCCAGGATGATGATGTCCACTGTGCTGATAGTAAAGGAAATGAGAAGTTTAATGTTAGAAATAATTGATGTTAATTGATATTTACTTGCCTTTATGGTCCTCTGTTGGCTTCGTGGCAGTCGTCCTTCGTCCCCTTGTGTCCATGCAGTGTCTTCATGGCAGTCTTTACTGCCTCTGGAGGACTTCACGGTCCATTTCTGCCCCCAGGATGATGTCCATGGTCCTAATTGTATAAATGAAAAATAAATTAATGTTTGAAATCATTGATGTTTACTACCTAGGTAATGAATGCGAAATGTATGTATATATATGCCTACTTGTGGAAAACTCTGTATGTCCACGGTGCTGATAGTAAAGATAATGAGACGTTTAATGTTAGAAATAATTGATGTTAATTGATATTTACTTGCCTTTATGGTCCTCTGTTGGCTTCGTGGCAGTTGTCCTTTGTCCCCTTCTGTCCATGCAGTGTGTTCATGGCAGTCTTTACTGCCTCTGGAGGACTTCATGGTCCATTTCTGCCCCCAGGATGATGATGTCCACGGTGCTGATAGTAAAGTAAATGAGAAGTTTAATGTTAGAAATAATTGATGTTAATTGATATTTACTTGCCTTTATGGTCCTCTGTTGGCTTCTTGGCAGTCGTCCTTCGTCCCCTTGTGTCCATGTAGTGTCTTCATGGCAGTCTTTACTGCCTCTGGAGGACTTCACGGTCCATTTCTGCTCCCAGGATGATGATGTCCATGGTCCTAATTGTATAAATGAAAAATAAATTAATGTTTGAAATCATTGATATTCACTACCTAGGTAATGAATGCGAAATGTATGTATATATATGCCTCCTTGTGGAAAACTCTGTATGTCCACGGTGCTGATAGTAAAGATAATGAGAAGTTTAATGTTAGAAATAATTGATGTTAATTGATATTTACTTGCCTTTATGGTCCTCTGTTGGCTTCGTGGCAGTCGTCCTTCGTCCCCTTGTGTCCATGCAGTGTGTTCATGGCAGTGTTTACTGCCTCTGGAGGACTTCACGGTCCATTTCTGCCCCCAGGATGATGATGTCCACGGTGCTGATAGTAAAGTAAATGAGAAGTTTAATGTTAGAAATAATTGATGTTAATTGATATTTACTTGCCTTTATGGTCCTTTGTTGGCTTCGTGGCAGTCGTCCTTCGTCACCTTGTGTCCATGTAGTGTCTTCATGGCAGTCTTTGCTGCCTCTGGAGGACTTCACGGTCCATTTCTGCTCCCAGGATGATGATGTCCATGGTCCTAATTGTATAAATGAAAAATAAATTAATGTTTGAAATCATTGATATTTACTACCTAGGTAATGAATGCGAAATGTATGTATATATATGCCTAATTGTGGAAAAATCTGTATGTCCACGGTGCTAATAGTAAAGATAATGAGACGTTTAATGTTAGAAATAATTGATGTTAATTGATATTTACTTGCCTTTATGGTCCTCTGTTGGCTTCGTGGCAGTTGTCCTTCGTCCCCTTTTGTCCAGGTAGTGTCTTCATGGCAGTCTTTACTGCCTCTGGAGGACTTCACGGTCCATTTCTGCCCCCAGGATGATGATGTCCACGGAGCTGATAGTAAAGATAATGAGAAGTTTAATGTTAGAAATAATTGATGTTAATTGATATTTACTTGCCTTTATGGTCCTCTGTTGGCTTCGTGGCAGTCGTCCTTCGTCCCCTTGTGTCCATGTAGTGTCTTCATGGCAGTCTTTACTGCCTCTGGAGGACTTCACGGTCCATTTCTGCCCCCAGGATGATGATGTCCATGGTCCTAATTGTATAAATGAAAAATAAATTAATGTTTGAAATCATTGATATTTACTACCTAGGTAATGAATTCGAAATGTATGTATATTTATGTGGAATTGTGGAAAAATCTGTATGTTCACTGAGCTGATAGTAAAGATAATGAGAAGTTTAATGTTAGAAATAATTGATGTTAATTGATATTTACTTGCCTTTATGGTCCTCTGTTGGCTTCGTGGCAGTCGTCCTTCGTCCCCTTCTGTCCATGCAGTGTGTTTATGGCAGTGTTTACTGCCTCTGGAGGACTTCAGGGTCCATTTCTGCCCCCAGGATGATGATGTCCACGGTGCTGATAGTAAAGATGATAACTTTAATCTTAAAAATAATTGATGTTAATTGATATTTACTTGCCTTTATGGTCCTCTGTTGGCTTCGTGGCAGTCGTCCTTCGTCCCCTTGTGTCCATGCAGTGTCTTCATGGCAGTCTTTACTGCCTCTGGAGGACTTCACGGTCCATTTCTGCCCCCAGGATGATGATGTCCACGGAGCTGATAGTAAAGATAATGAGAATTTTAATGTTAGAAATAATTGATGTTATTTGATATTTACTTGCCTTTATGGTCCTCTGTTGGCTTCGTGGCAGTCGTCCTTCGTCCCCTTGTGTCCATGCAGTGTCTTCATGGCAGTGTTTACTGCGTCTGGATTACTTCACGGTCCACTTCTGCCCCCAGGATGATGATGTCCTTGGTCCTAATTGTATAAATGAAAAATAAATTAATGTTTGAAATCATTGATATTTACTACCTAGGTAATGAATGCTAAATGTATGTATATTTATGCGGAATTGTGGAAAAATCTGTATGTTCACTGAGCTGATAGTAAAGATAATGAGACGTTTAATGTTAGAAATAATTGATGTTAATTGATATTTACTTGCCTTTATGGTCCTCTGTTGGCTTCGTGGCAGTCGTCCTTCGTCCCCTTGTGTCCATGTAGTGTCTTCATGGCAGTCTTTACTGCCTCTGGAGGACTTCACGGTCCACTTCTGCCCCCAGGATGATGATGTCCATGGTCCTAATTGTATAAATGAAAAATAAATTAATGTTTGAAATCATTGATATTTACTACCTAGGTAATGAATTCGAAATGTATGTATATTTATGTGGAATTGTGGAAAAATCTGTATGTCCACGGTGCTGATAGTAAAGATAATGAGAAGTTTAATGTTAGAAATAATTGATGTTAATTGATATTTACTTGCCTTTATGGTCCTCTGTTGGCTTCGTGGCAGTCGTCCTTCGTCCCCTTCTGTCCATGCAGTGTGTTTATGGCAGTGTTTACTGCCTCTGGAGGACTTCAGGGTCCATTTCTGCCCCCAGGATGATGATGTCCACGGTGCTGATAGTAAAGATGATAACTTTAATCTTAAAAATAATTGATGTTAATTGATATTTACTTGCCTTTATGGTCCTCTGTTGGCTTCGTGGCAGTCGTCCTTCGTCCCCTTGTGTCCATGCAGTGTCTTCATGGCAGTCTTTACTGCCTCTGGAGGACTTCACGGTCCATTTCTGCCCCCAGGATGATGATGTCCACGGAGCTGATAGTAAAGATAATGAGAATTTTAATGTTAGAAATAATTGATGTTATTTGATATTTACTTGCCTTTATGGTCCTCTGTTGGCTTCTTGGCAGTCGTCCTTCGTCCCCTTGTGTCCATGCAGTGTCTTCATGGCAGTGTTTACTGCGTCTGGATTACTTCACGGTCCACTTCTGCCCCCAGGATGATGATGTCCATGGTCCTAATTGTATAAATGAAAAATAAATTAATGTTTGAAATCATTGATATTTACTACCTAGGTAATGAATGCTAAATGTATGTATATTTATGCGGAATTGTGGAAAAATCTGTATGTTCACTGAGCTGATAGTAAAGATAATGAGACGTTTAATGTTAGAAATAATTGATGTTAATTGATATTTACTTGCCTTTATGGTCCTCTGTTGGTTTCGTGGCAGTCGTCCTTCGTCCCCTTGTGTCCATGTAGTGTCTTCATGGCAGTCTTTACTGCCTCTGGAGGACTTCACGGTCCACTTCTGCCCCCAGGATGATGATGTCCATGGTCCTAATTGTATAAATGAAAAATAAATTAATGTTTGAAATCATTGATATTTACTACCTAGGTAATGAATTCGAAATGTATGTATATTTATGTGGAATTGTGGAAAAATCTGTATGTCCACGGTGCTGATAGTAAAGATAATGAGAAGTTTAATGTTAGAAATAATTGATGTTAATTGATATTTACTTGCCTTTATGGTCCTCTGTTGGCTTCGTGGCAGTCGTCCTTCGTCCCCTTCTGTCCATGCAGTGTGTTTATGGCAGTGTTTACTGCCTCTGGAGGACTTCAGGGTCCATTTCTGCCCCCAGGATGATGATGTCCACGGTGCTGATAGTAAAGATGATAACTTTAATCTTAAAAATAATTGATGTTAATTGATATTTACTTGCCTTTATGGTCCTCTGTTGGCTTCGTGGCAGTCGTCCTTCGTCCCCTTGTGTCCATGCAGTGTCTTCATGGCAGTCTTTACTGCCTCTGGAGGACTTCACGGTCCATTTCTGCCCCCAGGATGATGATGTCCACGGAGCTGATAGTAAAGATAATGAGAATTTTAATGTTAGAAATAATTGATGTTATTTGATATTTACTTGCCTTTATGGTCCTCTGTTGGCTTCTTGGCAGTCGTCCTTCGTCCCCTTGTGTCCATGTAGTGTCTTCATGGCAGTGTTTACTGCGTCTGGATTACTTCACGGTCCACTTCTGCCCCCAGGATGATGATGTCCATGGTCCTAATTGTATAAATGAAAAATAAATTAATGTTTGAAATCATTGATATTTACTACCTAGGTAATGAATGCTAAATGTATGTATATTTATGCGGAATTGTGGAAAAATCTGTATGTTCACTGAGCTGATAGTAAAGATAATGAGACGTTTAATGTTAGAAATAATTGATGTTAATTGATATTTACTTGCCTTTATGGTCCTCTGTTGGCTTCGTGGCAGTCGTCCTTCGTCCCCTTTTGTCCATGTAGTGTCTTCATGGCAGTCTTTACTGCCTCTGGAGGACTTCACGGTCCACTTCTGCCCCCAGGATGATGATGTCCATGGTCCTAATTGTATAAATGAAAAATAAATTAATGTTTGAAATCATTGATATTTACTACCTAGGTAATAAATGCGAAATGTATGTATATTTATGCGGAATTGTGGAAAAATCTGTATGTCCACGGTGCTGATAGTAAAGATAATGAGAAGTTTAATGTTAGAAATAATTGATGTTAATTGATATTTACTTGCCTTTATGGTCCTCTGTTGGCTTCGTGGCAGTCGTCCTTCGTCCCCTTCTGTCCATGCAGTGTGTTTATGTCAGTGTTTACTGCCTCTGGAGGACTTCAGGGTCCATTTCTGCCCCCAGGATGATGATGTCCACTGTGCTGATAGTAAAGATGATAACTTTAATCTTAAAAATAATTGATGTTAATTGATATTTACTTGCCTTTATGGTCCTCTGTTGGCTTCGTGGCAGTCGTCCTTCGTCCCCTTGTGTCCATGCAGTGTCTTCATGGCAGTCTTTACTGCCTCTGGAGGACTTCACGGTCCACTTCTGCCCCCAGGATGATGATGTCCATGGTCCTAATTGTATAAATGAAAAATAAATTAATGTTTGAAATCATTGATATTTACTACCTAGGTAATGAGTGCTATATGTATGTATATTTATGCGGAATTGTGGAAAAATCTGTATGTTCACTGAGCTGATAGTAAAGATAATGAGACGTTTAATGTTAGAAATAATTGATGTTAATTGATATTTACTTGCCTTTATGGTCCTCTGTTGGCTTCGTGGCAGTCGTCCTTCGTCCCCTAGTGTCCATGTAGTGTCTTCATGGCTGTCTTTACTGCCTCTGGAGGACTTCACGGTCCACTTCTGCCCCCAGGATGATGATGTCCATGGTCCTAATTGTATAAATGAAAAATAAATTAATGTTTGAAATCATTGATATTTACTACCTAGGTAATGAATGCGAAATGTATGTATATTTATGCGGAATTGTGGAAAAATCTGTATGTCCACGGTGCTGATAGTAAAGATAATGAGACGTTTAATGTTAGAAATAATTGATGTTAATTGATATTTACTTGCCTTTATGGTCCTCTGTTGGCTTCGTGGCAGTCGTCCTTCGTCCCCTTGTGTCCATGCAGTGTCTTCATGGCAGTCTTTACTGCCTCTGGAGGACTTCACGGTCCATTTCTGCCCCCAGGATGATGATGTCCATGGTCCTAATTGTATAAATGAAAAATTAATTAATGTTTGAAATCATTGATATTTACTACCTAGGTATTGAATGCGAAAAGTATGTATATTTATGCGGAATTGTGGAAAAATCTGTATGTCCACGGTGCTGATAGTAAAGATAATGAGACGTTTAATGTTAGAAATAATTGATGTTAATTGATATTTACTTGCCTTTATGGTCCTCCGTTGGCTTCGTGGCAGTCGTCCTTCGTCCCCTTGTGTCCATGTAGTGTCTTCATGGCAGTCTTTACTGCCTCTGGAGGACTTCACGGTCCATTTCTGCCCCCAGGATGATGATGTCCATGGTCCTAATTGTATAAATGAAAAATAAATTAATGTTTGAAATCATTGATATTTACTGCCTAGGTAATGAATGCGAAATGTATGTATATATATGCGGAATTGTGGAAAAATCTGTATGTCCACGGTGCTGATAGTAAAGATAATGAGAAGTTTAATGTTAGAAATAATTGATGTTAATTGATATTTACTTGCCTTTATGGTCCTCTGTTGGCTTCGTGGCACTGGTCCTCCCTCGCTCCCTACTTGGTCCACTTCTGTCCATGCAGTTTCTTGATGGCAGTCTTTACTGCCTCTGGAGGACTTCACGGTCCATTTCTGCCCCCAGGATGATGACGTCCATGGTCCTTATTGTATATAGAAACAATACAATAATGTTTGAAATCATTGATATTTACTACCTAGGTAATGAATGCGAAATGTATGTATATATATACGGAATTGTGGAGAATTCTGTATCCTGAAATGCATGTTGTAAGGTGCACATGACGCCATGGTAAACATAAAAAGATTGAAACACTTGCCTCCCTAGTCCTCTGTTGGATTCGTGGCACTGGTCCTCCCTCCCTCCTTGGTGCATGATGAACAAGAATAGTTTATTGTTTTAAATAACTGATATTTACTTGGATTACTGGTCCTTTGTCGAATTCCTGACACTTGTCCTCCCTCCATCCTTCCCTCCTTTGTCCACTTCTGTCCTTAGAATGTCTTCTTGTCAGTTTTCCTGCCTCAGGGGGACGTCACGGCCCAATTCTGTCACCAGGATGGTGGTGTCCATGATCCTAATAGTAAAGAAAATGAAAAGTTTATTGTTTGAAATCATTTATATATACTATATAGATAATGAATGCCAAAAGTACTGATAAAGGTTAAAATAGTTTACATCATTCATACATACTACACAGATTGTGACTGCATGAGTGTAGTTTTACGCCGGTTTAGCAATATTGCAGCAATGTTACAATGGGGTACTACAAATATAAGCTTCACACATCGTACCCATATGGGAAATCGAATCAGGGACGTTTGGGGCGTTACGCTCGAAAGCTTTAACCACTACATTATCCGACAATCCTTATCAGATGTTAAATACAAAACAAATATGTTGGGTCTTGAAAATGAAGATTTAACCTGAATATCAAACTGCAATATTGCAATACTTTACCAGATGGTGGTCGCAGTTGACCAGTACACTGCCCCCAAAGAGACCATATGGGACTAGCTGTCTTATACCTACTTCAGGAATAAATGATGGGTAAGTTATTAAATCTCTGTGACAGCACCATGCAGGGCATGCATGAGGGACCCCTATCTACCAAACCGCCTAAACAGTCAGCACTGAGCCTACTGGGGAATGCTGAGAAGGACTGGGGGCACAGAGTGTACCAACCCTAACTAACGGGTCTGTTGCTACAACAACCATCCTGACTGGATGAACCTACTCCACGGTACCATCGGCGGGGAGCTACGCAAAGAACGGAGACACTGTAGAGCCACCATCAGACAAAAACTCACACCATCGGGCTCTCGGAGAAGCGGTGTACTGAAGTCCGTGTAGAAGCGGTTGTGAAGGGACCAACACCAAATCCAAAACGTGCCAGGTCCGTGCGTCTGAAAGAAATGAGTCATGTATTAACATCAAGAATCCCACTTCTCTCGTATGTAGATTTGTTTAATAACAGTAAGCAAATGTGGTTTCTGTCGCTTTTAGAAATATCCCAACGGGAGACATCAGAAGTGGGCGTCACACATTGTTTGTAAGTAGGGAATCGAACCCTAGCACTCACCATGGCTAGCCAACACTTTAACCACTAAGCTACACCGTATCCCCCTATACCCATTTGTATCAACGTGGCTGTATGCTTTGGGGAATGAGTTGGCACTTTGCATTCATGAGACACTATCGTGAACAAGCATGTTTTCTTGAAAGTTAGAGTTACTTGCCTGTATATCCACTAGGCTTAACGTCTTCACCTTTCGCGCACCAAGGATTTGGTACACTCTACCGGAGGCAGTAGCAGAAGTCCCAACCATTAACTGCTTTAGCAAGGGGAAGGCTGGACAAGCATTGGAAGAGCTACAGATACAACCTGGACTTGTCACCCATTACCACAACAGTCCCTACCCGTTACCAAGACAACTACAGTAACATCGAGGATGAAAGCCAGGATCAGCTACAGGCAGACATGACTACCTAATCAAGCTGAAGAAATACGTGTGTGTGTGTATGTGATATTAAAAACTCAGGGGGGATACGGGCGAAAGTCTTTCCAACATGTTACCTCGTCTCAGGGACGAAGCCTGGATTGTTTCAGCTGTACAGCGATGTAAGCCCTGCACAAATAAACATGCTACAAAAAATAGGATAAACGTTATGGAACTCCTGCGCCAGTATGTGCATATTACATCATACAATTCACGAAATATTACATACATATATGATACATGGGAAACTTCTAACCCGTTTACACTGACAAAATGCAAACACACAGACACACACTCACACACGTATATATCCTATGAAACACATTTGGCCTATAC
Organism: Haliotis asinina; assembly: GCF_037392515.1. Lineage (NCBI taxonomy): Eukaryota > Metazoa > Mollusca > Gastropoda > Lepetellida > Haliotidae > Haliotis > Haliotis asinina. The sequence goes on along the minus strand of NC_090293.1, from coordinate 35,896,067 downwards.
CTCTGTCGTGAACACAAGTAAGTTGAATAAACACTACCTTATAACATAATACACTGCTAACAACATGATTCGTATATCTAACAATGCTTAAAATACATAAAAACCAACCTAACATTCCAGATAAAGTAATAAGTGAACTTACCCCATGTGCTGTTGTGAAGAAAAGATTGCTCCTTGGCAGAAAGGAGAAATAGCCAGACTGATCAGACAAAAGTTAGTTTGACCTCACATGGGGTCATGTGACCCCAGAGAACAATAAAACTCCAATCACAGGCCAAGCCCGTGACTGCCCAAGTGACAATACCCATGACCAGGTGTGATGCATTGAACATTTATAATTACAAATTAAACTCAAACTGACATAGATGTGTTGATGTGCCCATCACTGCTCATCGCATTCATGACCCGCTTGTGTTATTCCGAGAAAGCTGAATACCGATTTCATTTTGCCGTATGAACACCGGAACTACATCAAATATGTATAGTAATACACATTACGGAAACACTAAAAGATATGGACCTGATTTAAAGAATAATGATGAAGGTGATGTATTGTTGAAAACATGTTCTAACAAGCTGTTCACTATTTACTGTCATATACATATACATATACATATACATACATTTTTGAAAACCGGCTAAATAATTACAAATTGATTTTTTAACCTTAATAGGCAACTAAAATAGATGCACTAGGGGCGTAGCTAGCAGAATTGTGCTGTCTGATATGAAGTTTTCATAAGCATCATTCGATTGACAGTGAGACGTTCAAATGCCAGAACGAGCGTATTTTAACATAACGCCAAACAGTTCTCCAGAGACATGGGGGACACACTCGATATTGATTTTCACCACTTGACACGAGTCTTTTCATCTGTATGAACTTTTCTCTTACTGATTCAAAGATTAAAAGTCACAGCTATTTCATGCGTTTCCTTAATTTTTTCCATGAGTATATATATGCGTGTAAGGATGTGTATGCGTGTGACTGTATGTGTGTGTGTGTGTGTGAGAGAGAGAGAGAGAGAAAGAGAGAGAGAGATGTACTGAAAGTTGTGAATAAGAATAAAATAAAAAAAACAAAAACAAAAAAACCTGATAAATATTCAGTACCAGGAATCATTAAGTTCAATGAGGATTGACCTATCATGACTTCTCAACATGTATGATGTATGACTGTTGTTGTAACATCTGAATGTACCTATTCACAGCTGTAATAAGATTCACATGTGTGCGTAAATGCAAGTATGGATGTTTGTACAGTGAATGTACTTACTCTTGTGACTAAACGTATATCATCCTTTGGTAGAAACAATGTATTTACTTTCGAGAATGTTATTACCCATGGCTTCGACTGGGATGCCATGACTCACCAATATGCATCAATTCTATATTAGCAGATTTTTCTTGTAAAATGGTTAAATCATTTTGGTCTCATGTGAGACATTTTAGTAGCGCTTCATGTAAAATAGTTGCATCAGTTGACTGTTTGTCATGGGTTGAATATTTTAAAGACGTTCTAACGCGGCTGTCTTGGCGGAATGTGGTAGAAATTATATTTATGTTGATAGTTTATTACGTGTTATGAAGTAGCGGTTCAAACTTTTACACTTATCAAAGGATAGAAGTCCAAAGCAGTGCTATATTATGTTGCACAAATTAGATCAAGTTGGTCGGAAAACGTGGGTAGATTTTGTCCGGAATACCTTGTTCAGTTATGGTTTTGCATTTGTGAGGGAAGCTCAAGGAGTAGGCAACGAGGAACAGTTTTTGAAGGATTTTTATCAAAGAGTTAGTGCTTGTCAAAAGCAATTCAGATTTTCAGATATCCACAAATGCTCATCGCTTGATGTTTATTCCAGTTTTAAAAGTGTATTTTGCATTGAGCCATATTTAACGTTTTTGAAATCTAAAGGTGCGAGGCGTGGAATAACAATGTTACGAAGCGGTGCACTTCCAATATATAACAATACCGGTAGATATGACGGACTTCCGAGGCACCAAAGACTTTGTAATATTTGTAATGATAATTTTGTTGAAAATGAATTTCACTTCTTATTTGAATGTAAAATGTATCATGACTTGCGCTGTAAGTATTTAAAGCACTACCGCATTACATAGATCAGCACTACTTTCTTAATACTTCAAAAGATACAAAACACTTCTATCCGCATCATCAGCAAGACTTCTAAACGTTCCCGTATAACACCTGTGCTGAAAGATTTGCATTGGCTACCAGTTAAGGCCAGAATTGACTTCAAGATCCTCTGTTTGACATTCAAGTGCCTCCATGGATTGGCTCCCTCCTACCTGTCTGAACTGCTACATCCGTATGTCCCCGCACGCAACTTGCGCTCAAACACTCAAGATCTACTGGTCATCCCACCCTACAAACCGAAATCCTTTGGCTACCGGTCATAGCTGTGCTTTGGAACTCTCTCCCTTGGGCCATTAAAAGCTCGAACACAATTGACATTTTTAAGTCCAGACTTAAAACTCACCTTTTAACAGCATACTACTAATTATTTCAGCTGTAAATATTCCATTGTAAATATTCTGTAGCGCTTTGAGCATGCCTTAGGGTGTGGAACAGGCGCATTATAAGTATGCATTTATTATTATTATTATTAATACTTTATCATGTACTAACTTCTCAACAGCAACTAATTGTTCTTCTTACATTAAAAAAGCATTGTCACTGCGTTCTTTATATGTATATGTATCTGACTGCCAACTGCCATTATCTTATTATTACACTTATATGTTGCCAATTGCCACTATCGTATAATTACACTTATGTATTTTGTATTGAACGTGGGTCTAAGGCCTTGCTACGAAATAAACTTGATTGCTTGACTCGTCAAAAAATAAGAACGCAAAATGAAATTCAAAAAATGATACTTGAGTACAGCATGTTACTATAAAAGACCCAAATGAATCTCACAATTTCATCAAGGATCTTTGCATGTACTGTACTCGAAAATGGGACGTCTATGTGGCCCTTAAAGGGGCACTGATGCGGAGCAATTTCCGTGGACTGGTGTAAACTTTTCTTATTGTTTTTCTCCCGTGCTTACCCGGATGATATCCCAGAAATCGTGACTGGTTCGTGACCTCTGCTGCGCATTCCGTAAGCGCAATTGATAGTTTAATTATAGACGGATCAACTTAGGTGAAGTCATTTTTACTTCATAACAAATGTATTATGAAAACAAATGAAACACTTAGAAGGTTAATCATCTGCCAGTGGTAGAAATGGTAAAAAACTATTAGGACGGGAAAATAACGAAGCCAATGTACGTCTCTATATTTTGTCTCATAACCCTAATTGGTTTATTGTCATATTTGTATGATTCTGAAAATTAATAAAAGAACACACGAGCTGCTTATACCCATAGTACATTTCTAACATAACAGGAACATTTATACATTGTATAGATTGCCAATGTGGATCCTATTTCACACACATACGCGATCTAGTGTGTGTTTTCTGTCATACAGATTCTGCTGAATGCTACAACAAATAAATTAAAACAAAATGCAAATAATGAATGTAAAACAGACTAATTTTATAGCAACAATGTCAGGCTACTACCTTGTTCAGGAATGTATCCATCAATATCCACGTAAAAGAAATCGTATTCCATTCATCTGCAGCTGGTAAATGATCCTGCTCTGTGTCGCGTGTATTACAACTGTCTCATTTGCGAAAAAGTAACACATCGTTTCACGTCTTTCGTTGGTGAAAACCAGATAAACCTCTCATTGGTCTCCCAAGATAGCACACCTGGCAACTAATTCTATGATGTCCACTATTCTAAGTAATTTAGTTAACCAATAATGAGCAATCAATCAATCAACGCAAGGGTGGTTAATTCTTTGAAGGGAGGATGTTGTTTTTGCACTCACTCTTTACGACAGGGTGTAGTCATCTACACACACTGCCTTTTGACAAATCCGCTAGAAGATAAAAGTAATTAATCAATCAGTGTGTTATCGGTTAATCCTTTGATCGATGTTTGTTTTTGTAACTCAGCTGATAAACCCTCTTGCATCACTTACATGTGCATATTACATAACATACAATACATTTGCCATTACAGACCTTAATTTATAATGTTGAGTATTTACTCCAGACAGGAGAAATGCCAAATGGGAACCTTTGTTGAGTAACCGAAGTGGTGCTACTACTAATTATACCTGTTATAAATTCATTAATTGACCATCCAGGGAATGATGACAAATACGAGTTACAGCAAGGAGGATGTAATCTCTGTGTCGCATGCAGCCTGAAAACACTTATGGGCCGAAACTGTTTTGAGGATACCAACGGAATTTCGTTACATAAGGAATACACACAGGCATTTGCTAAGTACTTGGGTAAATAGGTGAAATAAGGGGGTTTTTGACGTAAGAAAATTTTCAGATTTCTCTACCAAAGGCAAAGTCATCGTTTTTTGTTTACGAATTCAAATAAATCAACTGTGTGTTTTTATTATCATAAATAATAAACCATTGTAGCTACCATAGCTACCAAAATTTACGTATGATATTTGCTATCACAGCTGAACCAACACTCAAAACTACCTATATATATAAAGCTTTGCAATCTTCCGTACTGAAACAAATGGCTTGCTACGTGCCTGTAGACATCATATTTTCATGTAACATGATTAAATATCGAGGTTAAAAACACAGAAATAGGATCAAATTGGATCAGTAACTATACCATCCAAGCATCCGAAAAGAACTACACTGCTGGGATATTTGGTTACGATCAGACAAGGAATACCATGGATATTTTTTAACAAATGGCATATGATGGGCATCCGGCCACCTGACTGTTAAGGTGAAGAAATTCTGCTAATATGGACAGGAGCCCAGTTCCTTTGTCCGTCACGGTCGAAGGAGCGGGCGCTGACCAATTTGCGGTTGGGTTTCGTAATTCGACCGTTGGCGAGAAACATTATTCGCTCCGCATCAGTGCCCCTTTAAACCCCGACAGGTCCCGTGTTCACAATGAACATGAATAATCATTAGTGGGTGGGGCTTATGCGCTACGTCACATATGAGCAACAATAGTTTCCGTTGAACTAAGGATGGAATACGTGTCCCAATGACTGGCTTCTTTGCGTTATGCAATGTCTCAACCACAAGATGCATACGGTGTATATGTAAGTGTGTAGTATATGTGCCGTTTATTCAATATAATGTGCTTTTGAATTTTTGAGACGCAGCTTCCTACAGGTAGCACTGGCGAAGCGATTTCGAAAGCCATCTCGAAAACATACACTGGCGCTCATTAGACCGTGCCATGTCTCAGCCCAGTCCTAACTTTTCATTGCAATCCTTCCATACACAGTAAAATATATTGTCAGCCGACGTAGTACTTATGCGGTGTATATTGCCACACCTAATTAGGCTATTTCCGCGCATGTGAAAAGTGGGTCAACACTGATAGTGCACTGATCTACCTAGGCCAGGGAGCCAATAGATTCTATAGATTGTCCCTGCCAAGGCCAAAGCAATGCTAGCCACGCTATCAGCTAGTTCACATTTGGAAAAAAAAGAAATATGTTCGACACTTCTGTCCCCATTTTTTGGTAGAATGACAACTTATTTTTCTGCATATTTGGTCTTGTATCTGAAGTAGCCAGACAAGTTCTTTTACAGTGTAAATTTCTGGTATGAAGCCAGTATAAATATAAAGCATCAAAAGAAATAACCACTATGCCAAAACCTTCATCAGCTAATATGTCTGCAGCAGGCCTGTTCTCTCCACAATACCATTGTATAAAGGTTGTTGTTAAAGACTCAACAGTACACTTATTGACACTTAAATATCAATTATATTTGTTTCATAACTTGAAATCACTCAAAAATCGACAATTAGGTCGTATTGATGGAATAATTTTTATCCATTCTTGGAGATCTCTGTGATCCCTGATCGCTTTCAGCCTGTACAGCCTTCTGTAGACCAAATATTTCATTCACTCTCTCTTCCATTTCAGTCACCAATGGCCGCACTCTCAGCGCTTCATGGCGAACAGTCAGTGGGCAGCTGACAGGTTGTGGCAGCTGCTCATGGGAGCTCCATCCAGCCCCAGGCACCCCAAGAGACAGGTAGGAATCAAAATGCATCTTCATTTTGCCCTACCTTTTGAGAAATGGACCATGTGTGACTTAAGACCCATACAGCATTTAAGGGCAGCTATAGCAGCCCTAAAATCCTGAAGGGGTCTTAAATCCCGGTTGAAGTTTTGGCCCCTACCTGGCCCCTCATGGTTGATTGTGGCTGGTGCAGAAGTTGCCCCTGATCACTTTCAGCCTGTACAGCCTTCTGTAGACCAAATATTTCATTCACTCTCTCTCCCATTTCAGTCACCAGTGGACGCACTCTCGGTGCTTCATGGCAAACAGTCAGTAGGCAGCTGACAGGTTGTCACAGCTGCTCAGGGAGCTCCATCCAGCCCCAGGCACCCCAAGAGACTGGTAAGAAATGAAATGCATCTTCATTTTGCCCTACCTGAGAAAAGAACCATTCACGACATAAGACCCATTCGGGATTTAAGGGCAGCTATAGCAGACCATATGTAGACTAATGGATGTCAAATTAAAGTTATCACTACCTAACAGTTATCGCCAATACATCAGTATCAGTGTGCACAGTTCTGATCATTAAATTTCTGTTTTGTTTCCAATGGTTTTTCACAACACTAAAGGACAGCAAAAGAAAATTATGCTATGTAATATAAGAAAAAAAGTAAAGAAAAAGTTATGAACTGCATAAATATTTTCACCTTAGTCGGGGCAATATCACACAATCAATATATTAACAATCTATATCATACATAATAGTTCAAGTTCACAAAAGTGATTAATTGCTTCATTCCCTATCAGTCTATTGTAAAAATCAATCAGCTAGTTACACAATCAAATATCAGAGGTTGCTATATCATGATACAAACATACATTAATTCACAAATGACACGAGGAATTCTGAAATGGCGATAGAGTAAATTGTGAGGAAACACCTATTTGTACTGCCATCTTATGTAAAAACATGATCAGCAGCAGTGAACTTACAGGACACATCGGTGAATAGCTCAGTATGTACCATAACTAATTCTGATTGTGTGGAATATTTTTGTAAATACTGCCAAAATATGGTGATAACTTTTCAGCAATCAGTTAACAGCCTGTTAAGAGAATTTATTTTTCAATGAAACATAATGTTGCTGTGGAAGTTAATGGGAAAACACTTCAGTTTTAAGCAACTTGTAAAGGCAAGTACACACTTTAATAATTCATACCTTTATGCTTTCCTGTTGATATTTTACCATGTGTACCAGTTGGCAAATAGTGACAGATTTCATAGTACTGGGCGTGAAGCTATGGCTGCTTTGAATGGAATGGATTGTATAGTGGCCCAGATCTGAACAGTGGTCTTGTGGTCTAACAGTGACAAAGGCCCACATTGAGTCATTATTACCTGGTTTCTAAATTTGTAAAACTGATGAATTTGACAACAAATTAGGATAAAGTCACCACTGACACTATTTGGGTGTCTGAGTTAATCTTCACAGTGTAAAGTCACAAGATGTGAGAATTGTGAGTATGAAATGTGTTCACTGTTGTTGGCACAACATGTCACAAACCCTTTTAATTGAAGTAAACAATGTTGCAAATGATTCATTCTTTCTGTTTGACCCTTTTTGCATATGAATAAACATAGTTTTCTTTTAAAAAGACACTTTTTTCATTCATGTCTGTCAAACAAGTATTTAGTCTCATGGCAACAACTGACCATTAATGAGCAGGAAGTTGTGTAGTTACTAGTTTTTAGGTTTAAACATTATTCGACATTCGAAATATGCCTTTGCTTGGTATTATCACATGACCCCCTTCTTTTGTGACAAATGAGTAAAATCCCATGGTATCTGTATGATTATAAAACATTCTTCATTTATCCTCTCAATGCTACTGTTGAACCCATTCGACACTAATTCTCAGCTTTATAAATATATAATCTTCGATACATTCATATACCTTAAAACAAAATTCCTGCGAATTGAAAATGTGATCACCAAATTTCTCGACACGCAGTCGAATATAACGGTCATTGTTAACTTCAAGCACACCACGTCGAGTGGTACCCAGTCTAATATTTTCTCCATAATGAAATATTTTTTGATAGTTTAACCAATATTTTTTTCTTTGACGAAGAGAAAGCTCATAAGTTTATCATTTTCTAAAAATTGGTAACTTTCAACTTAAATAATTATGAACAAAATCAATCTCAATGTTACTTCATCGATTGGATGAACAGGAACGATCATGGCAATGGCGGTAAACTAGCAAGTCCACGTGCATCGTGATGCCGAAGAAAATGTGCCGTCCTTTTGATATATCCAACTATTTTATCTGGAATTAATTACATGGTGTGAATAGGTAAATGTTAATGTCTCTGCACAGAAATTACCATATTTAGCAAGTTTATTTTGATTTTGTTTGATAAACCTTCCAACATTCACGATGTTGACAGCCGTAGTGGTAGGTGACCCGAAAGGGTGTGGCCAACCTTTTTCTAAGTGACAAGACACGAAGGATGTTTGAAAATACGCATTCATAAGCAGAATCTGAACTCATATACATTGAAAGAAAACGACTCAATACCTATATAATGCAGAACAGGAAACAATGTCACAATATTTGTAATTGTACAGACCCTTGATGAAATCGGAAGTGCGTACACAGCATGGCATTCGTGGAGGTAAAATATAAACGAGTTCGAAAACCACCATTGATACATTTTCTTAATTGATTCTAATTCCTGTAAGATCCATACCTTTCAGTCATCCTCAATTATTTACTGTTAGTTGTGTTCAATAGCAGTTGTCATTTGTTGCTTGTGTTGTAGTATTTCTCCTCAAGTTACCCGTCAATGTGTTGATCTTTAGTTTAGCAAATCCGAAGTCGATGATGTTCGCGTTCAATTTTTTTCAAAGAATGTTCTGACCCGGGGAGACTTATAAATTGTCAGTGTGTCGTAACAATAACATTATATTGTTCGGTGTATATCGTCACAAGAAATACAGTTTTGATGTTTCAGATCAAATTGTTTGACATGTGTGCATATGTCTATAAAAAAAATCATGACCGTAGCTCCATACAACTTTTAGATATTGCACTAGTGCAACCTGAACTGCAAATGTACCTTTATGGCCATACGTTTTACCTACTTGCACACTGTCTATGTTCATATTTTACTGTTAAAACAGACTTCATCTGGGAAACAGACTGATGATCCAAACTCTTAGAGCAATGATTACACTGGCAGTGATTGAAAGACAGACTCATTTTTTTCTTGTGATGAAATTTCATGAAGTAATATGAAATTATCATACCAGACCTAGAATAATTTTGTTGTAGTGATGTTGTGAATATGGAATATCAAAACTACAAGTGACAAATAATTAATTCTTGAGCAGGAGGTGTTAGTCTGTGGCATCAAGGTAATCATGTAAGGTGGCACCAGGGACAAGTAGATTTCTTTTTCCTAATACCGAGCTCTGCAGTTAGTGGTTTTTGTTGTCCAGTTTGGAGCTATTTCATTAAGATTTCAAATTCGATTTTTTTTCATTGCCTTATGTATATGGCAAAGACATATATCAAATGCTTCCAGATCTTAAACGAAAGACTGCTCAGTCCTTCGCATTTTGTTATTCAAAGAAGACTGTTCTTAACATTTCATGTTTTATGATGGTTTAGGCTATTGAACACTAAATAATTGGAGTACATCATTATCAGACACTTCAGCAAAGACAAATAATCCTTAAAAGTTCAGTAGACGTAATCTATGTGGATGACGTCTTTGCTATCCCAGAAGACTGTCACCATTACCTTCTGCACTGATCTGGAGGCTTTGAACTTTTTGTTCCTGGGAGAAGTGACATGTTTCCATTCCATGGATTCTTGTTTGCTCTCAGGATCATAATGGTGGATCCAGGTTTCATCACAGGTTACTAGCCTAAAGTGAAAATATTCTGGATTCTTGTTGTATCTTGTTAGCATGGAGTTGCTTATGGTGACCCTTGTTTGCTTCATTTCATCTGTAAGCATTCTTGGCACCCATCTTGCGCACACCTCAAACATGACGAGATGTTCATGAAGAATTGTCTCGATGCATCCGTGTGAAATGACTGTGGTCTCCTCTAACTCGTGGAGTGTGATTGGACGATTTTCCAGCACAAGTCTACGCACTCTGTCAATGTTTTCCTGACTAGTGCTTGTTGTTGGGCGACCTGGACCTCATCTTCAAGACTCTCTCTACCATGCTTAAATACATTGACCCATCATTTGATGGGAGCAGATGAAGGGGAAGACTTTCCATAAACTGCTGAAATCCTTTCTTTAATGTTCTTCGCCGAGTTTCCTTCAAGAACTAAAAACTTAATTACTGCTCTATACTCAATTGTATTCATTTTCATTGCTGTGAGGGGGGTCTGTCAATCTGAGCTGTTCAATAACTTCTGAGAGTAGTATACCAAAACTTATATATCACATCAGCTACACCCCAAGGTTCAATGTCGTACCACAGGCTGTGACACCTGGGTATGAAAAATGCTCAAGGTTCAAAACTTATTGATATCACTTGAATTCCCAACACCCAAGAATTCAGTTTACAATGGAAGAAGAGACACAGCAACAGCTTCCCTTCCTGGACATTCTTCTCCATCGACATCAACAATCCATAGCTACCAGTGTTTACCGTAAACCAACACATACTGATCAGTACATTCATCACCAGTCCAACCATCATCCCCAGATCAAGAAAGGCATAGTAGCTACCCTGGCATGAAGAGCAAAAGCAGTCTGCAGTCCTGACAGCCTCCACAGCGAATTAAAACACCTGAAATCAACCTTCCAAGACCTTAACGAGTACCCACCCCATCTAGTCAGCAACACCATCACCAAGACCCTGAAAGAAACTCCCAAGTCAACTAAACCAGAACCTTCCCCCATCAGAATTAACATACCATACCATGGCCAGATAAGTCATCGCATCAGCCGTCTCATCAAGAAAACAACAGGAATAGACGTCACCTTCCGTAGCGACACCAACCTGAAAATGCTACTATCAGCTAATGGACGCGGGCCAACAACACCTAAATGCAACAATCCAGCAGGATGCATCTACCAGATTCAATGTAGTTGTAAAGAGACATATATTGGTGAAACAGGTCGACCACTGACTATCAGGTTAAAAGAGCACAAAACATCAGTTCAAAATTTGGATCAGAAGTCTGCCGTATGTGAACACATCATGCACAACCCCAATCACAAGATTGTTTGGATCAACACCAGGACATTAGTTAGGAACGCCACTGACTTAAAAAAACGCAAGCTCCTAGAAGCCATTGCAATCAAGCGGAACAAGCCCTCAATCAACAGAGACGGAGGTGTTTACTTACCCAATGCTTGGAACCACCTTATCCTCAGTGACTAATCTTTATCCAAACATCTTTACCTGTACTCGTTAACCTTATCAACACAAACCTGCACGCCAATTAGTTGAAGCCTGTACATAAGTTGAAGCCTGTACATCAATCAATCGAAGCCTGTACATCAATCGAAGCCTGTACATCAATCGAAGCCTGTACATCAATCAATACAAACCTGTATATCTTGTTACCCATTGTTATCGGTCTACTGTTATGTGTATATATACTACGACCCTTCAGTTCACCTGATGAAGAGACTAGAATCTGTCTCGATACGTTGTGACCTTGTATAATAAAGAAGTTGAACCATAAAGCACTTTTAGTTTATTGACATCCCCTCGTAAAATATTTACAGCAACATTATCACAGCAATATATCTACAATACATTCATATAGTTATATATAACTATATCATATGTGCAAAGAAAAATAATGAAAGGTCTAGAATGCAAGGTTTAGAGAGGGAAGCAATGAATATAAGTTTTTACAGAAGTGGACAATCTTGCATCTCCATGACATTTCATCCATATTGCTAGTTATTGGTAGTTCACACCCAGAAAACAGTGACAACATTTCATCTTCAGACAGTAGTTCTATTTGTACATAAACATCCACATCAAGATCTATGAGTTTTGAAAAGAAGTTGTTTCTGTTGTTCATATAGTGTTCACATTGCAGAATTATATGGCAGTCATAATCATTTCAATATCTTTTGCAGAATTCGCAGTATTTTGAGAATTTTCCTCTTGAGCTGATTTGTACACAAAACAGTAATACATGTTTAATTGTGGCTAAAAATACATCAAACAATACAATCTATGTACACAAAAGAAATTGTGGGTCAGGCGATATCTATTCATGTCTTGTCTTACACACACTTGAGAAACACATCGTTCAGTTTCAGATTCATTAAAACAACTTCTATTACTCTGCGCCATGATGATTTACATGGAAACCTTCCAAAACCTAGATAGTCACTAAGATAACTGAAGAGGTTGTATTTTAAACTGGGTTGAATAAGTGTATTACATATACTATGTGAGGCAGCTGTTCTTTTTTGAAAGGTAGTTAGATGTACACAGAAAATATCTTTGAATGAAGAATTGCTTGCCAAGAAATAATAGTCTACATTTATCTATATATCCATCCATGCTCCACAATCCAAGGTTACCTAGGACTGAAGCAGAGGACAAGCGCTTACTGAAGCCCTGAATGTACCTGGCGAAATATCTCTGTTACTTTCTACCAAATCATAATCTTTACCTCGAAGAATGGGTAAAAGCTTGTCAGAAGTATCATTCTTTTCCATATTTCGACAGAAGAAGTAGGGTGGAGGTCTTTACTGTTTGAACCAAGACTTTTTAGAGAATTGACAGATTGGCATGCTTTCTGAGAGTATGAGTGTACTCTAGATTTAGGGGACAGATCAGACGAAAGTAAAATGCCTCCACACTTGACACATTCACTTATTGGTATGTCTGAGTCACCAAATGTGAAAGAATAATTACCCAGAGGTTTCTTATCTTTGAAGAAAATGACACAAGTGCTTCTACAACCGTTATATGTAAGACTCTACTTACAAGCATAGTTGTAGACAGTATCAAGTGATGATTGAAGACCCTTTGGAGAAGTAGAAGAAGTGTTGTGTCGTCAGCCAGTAGAATACATGGGATATAATTTAGTATGTTGAGCGCACGAGTTAATATCTTGAGCGCACAAATTAATATCTTGAGCGCTCAAGTTAGTATGTTGAGTGCACAAGTTAACACCTTGCTGTTTAGCATCTTGTGGCATTACAGGAACGCACGTTTGCTTGCTTCCTGGCTAAAATGTACAGTTATGTCCTTTTTGAAAGATTTCAAACGATGAAAAGTCTGATCGAGGTAACTAGGTGCTTATGTTGAAACCATGCAACAGTATGCAAATTTATCATGAACATTGATAAGGTTTATGTAAATGTTCATCTACTTTTTGCTTAGCAATACCATGCTTTGTAACTGATTTTACCATTTTTTTTGTTTTTTTAGATAACGCAGGTCGTGCTATTTGTCGTGTCATAATACAAATTAAACATAACAATGAGTTTGAGTTCATTGCAGTCACGAATAGTAGTTTTACTGACTTCTAATGTTGGTACGAAGTGATATGAACACAAGCAAAAAGATTTTGTTACTCGTATTATGCTAGGGCTTTATTACATGCATGCATGTATACTAACACAGGAGCATGAATGAAGCACCACCCATTTTTATGCTATAAGATTGTGTTTAACACAACACACTGGTCATTCATGATATGGAAACCAAACACATGGTTATAATTTCATTAACTGAACCATCGAAAGTGTCAATCCATCAGCCACCAACGCTGCTACTACTTTTGGCTGTATTTTATTGATGTTTATATGGGGGCACTAAAAACGTTATCAGTAATCATATCCAAAACTGTGGTCACACAGACAATGTCTATTTTCCAACATACACAAAGTTCTCAAAAAACGTTCACTGTTCAATCCTAAGCCAACAGTAATGATGACTTCAGTATTTGGCGTATACTCCCCTCGCAAGGATAACTGCTGCAACCTTCCTCCTCATGCTGGAAATCAAACACCGAATGTGCATCACTGGAGTCTTCTGCCATTTGTCATGAAGAGCTTTGGCTAATTCCTGTAGATTTTGAACAGGTTGATCCCTTACCTAAAGTTGACGTCCAAGATGGTCCCATAAATGCTCAAAATGTAGGACAACAGCAGCTTCTAGTACTTCCTGTTGGTATCCCTGACCATTGAGTGTCCCTTGAATGGCAATATGATTCAGATTACAGCCATAGGAGATACGCTCCCATACCATTACAGAGCCACCGCCAAAGGGTTCAGCTGCATGGATCGTCCACTGTTAGTAAGCCTCATCACTCCTTTTCCAAACTCGCCAACGGCCATCAGTAACACTAAGAAAAAAACGGCTTCCATCAGACCAATGGATCCTGCACCATGTCCTCAGATTGTGGTTTTGCCGTTGATTACACCACGCCAAACGTTGAGCCTTGTGTCTATCAGTGAGTAAGGGATGAAGTGCACAAAGACAGCGGACCTGAGCCTTCTTCGGATGGTGCTGGTTGAGAGATGAACACCCACTCTCCATTGTTCTCTGAGAACTTTAGCATTGGCCATGGGCCTGCGTCTCACCAGGGGAACTAGGGCACAGTCATCACGGGGAGTGGTCTTTCTCGGCCTTTGTTCTGAAGAGTTTATGTTCTCGGATGTTTTCGGATTGATAGCATAAATGCATCCGCTTGGCAGCCAGGTCATGGCTTTTCATGCTGCACAAGATTTTGTGCAAGGTCCGACTGACTGTGCATCATTAACAGGGTTAAGAAAAATAGTATACTTTGAGTGTCAGAGGTGAAAGGGTGTTGATGGTTTGCTTTCCCCAAGTATTAGAAATATTAGAAATAGAAACATAGTTGGAGAAAGTTATCCATTGACAATTTGATAGTATCTAAATAGGCAACAGTTATGTATTTAGTTTAAAGTTCATAATTTATTAGTTTATTTTCTCATTTCGTTACAAGGAAATTTCACGTTTAGTTGGTTACAAGGGGATTTCACGTTTAGTTCCTTAAAACAAGATTTCACATTTAGTTCGTTAAAAGGTAAGTCAAAATTGATCTTAGTAAGTTAGTTTAATTTCCACTGTGCAACATTTGGTAGCAGAGTGTGGTTCCTCTGGTTAGAATATTCAGTTTATTTGTATTAGCGTTGAGTTTAGTTAGAGTAGTGTAAGACATAGAATAGTTACTGTGAAATAACTATTCACGATGTCAGAGTCCAAGCCAACTGTTCAGTCTACAGTACAGGTCGCTCCCAGCAACATTGAACTGAGAATAGCCAAAGTTAAGCATCAGAAGACTGTGACAAAGTCAGCTCTAACCAAAGCGAAAAACAAATTCTTGAATTTAGTTGAAATTGAGACTCCAGATCACAAAACAATCAGGAGTGCCATAGACCAGGTTAGTTCTCTGCAGAGCAAGGCCATAGGCATAGTCGAGTTATTAGAGGCTTACAACTTGATTGGTGACGCGGATAAAGTTCAGAAAACTGGTAAGGAAATTGGAATTGTTGAAGATGAGATACAACTGACCCTTGATAATGCTGAAGGGTTTCTTAAAACCAAAGCACCAGTTAGTTCAAGTAGCGTCATGTCCGGAATATCAAGGTTATATCATTCTGAAGGAAGTCATTCGCAAGAGCACTGTAAAGGTTCGCAACATGGTTCCGGCATTGGTCAAAGGGACAAAGTTGATTCACATAGCATAGGGTGTGTTCCACAAAAGTCAAATGTGGTAAATAAACTTTCACAACTTCAACTTGACACGGGAGGTTTTCATTCCTCATCAGGTAAACCATCTAGACAAAACAATTTAGGGGAAGATATGTGGAAACAATTGAAGCGAGTATCAATTCCAGTATTTCATGGTGACACCAGAGAATATGAAGGCTGGAAAGCTGCTTTTATGGCAGGCGTTGATAAAGCACCAGCCACTAATGAGTATAAGCTTCTGCAGCCAAAACAGTATCTTTCTGGTGAAGCAGCACAACTTGTGGCTAAGTTAGGCCACAGTTCTTCAGCCTATGATGTAGCTTTAGACAAATTGGATTGAAAGTATGGCAGCAAACGACGTCAGATAGCGCTGAAATTGGAGGAAATATATAATTTCAGGCCAATGAGACCAGGTAGTGCTAAAGATTTGGACACGTTCACTGACATGCTTGATGTGGCTGTGGTCGGTTTGAGGGACTCTGATAAGATCAAGGAACTGGGGAGTGGGTGTTTGTATTCAATGCTGGTTCAAAAAATGAATGAGGCTATGATAGCGCAGTTTCACAGATGGATTTTTTAGCACCAAAGACAAGAGTCAGTCGAGACACTTAGGGAATGGGTACTAAAAGAAGCAGAGTTTCAGACAACAGTGTCAGAGACAATACATGGAATAGTAAACAGATCCAAGACAACAGATAAGAGAGATAGTTACAAGAAAGGAACATTCACAAACACACACAACACGGCCAAGGTGAGGAAATGTCATGTTTGACATGGAACAGATCATGACACTTGGGGATGTGCACACTTCAGATCTCTTGGTGTACCTGAAAGGTGGGACAGGGCTAAACAGTTAGGTTTATGCTTTCACTGCCTTGACATCAGTCATCTGGGTAAATCATGCAGTAGAATTGTGAAATTCGGGCTTGATGTCTGTACAGCAAGTCATAATAGGCTACTTCATGACAACAGCAAAGTGGCCAGGAACGATAGGACTGACAGTGGTATGTCCGAGGTTAAATATACAACCACTACAAAGGTCGATCAGAGACAACCACCTTGTCAACTTTTAAACAAAAAGCACATTATCTTGCTTTGAGGACAATACTTGTCATTCTTAAGAATGGTAATCGTAGAATGACCGTGAACGCATTGCTTGATGATGCAAGCACGCACACTTGCATCAATGAGGATATACCATATGAACTTGGTGTTCAAGGTAATACACAACAAGTGTCGGTCAGTGTCCTGAAAATATAAACAAGAGACCTTTGACAGTATGCTAATTGATGCTGGCCTAGAGAGTATGGATGCTTCAGTAGATATGACCATTACAGCTTTGACAACTACGAAAGTAACAGGCTGAATGGAAGTTATTGATTGGCGTAAACATGCCAAACAATGGACACATTTGAGGAATATACAATTTCAAGAGGTAAGTTCTCGGCCCATAGTTGACATCCTGATAGGTATGGAATATATAGAACTGCATTCTTCTCTTAAAGAAATCTGTCCGGGAGAGCCAGTAGCAAGGTTGACACCTCTAGGATGGACCTATGTGGGTCAGGTACCAGGTTTAGATAAGCTTGCAACACATGTCGCAGGTTCATTCTTCATCAGGAATACAGAGGTAGAAGCAGATGCAGAATTTTTTATTCATTTATTTTGGGAGTCTGAAAGTATTTCAGGCTCAACAGTTTGAACTGCTGATGAGGATGTAGCAGTTAAGGCCGTAAAACAATGCCTTGTGTACAAAGAGGACAGATATCAGGTTGGCATTCCATGGAAGGAGTCGTGATAATCTGCAAAACAATTATGACATGGCATACAGTGGTCTTGTCAATATAGAAAAGAAGTTCAAAAGATCAAACCATTTCAAAAGTTTACAATGATGTCATAGAACAGTACATACAGAAGGGCTACATCAGAAAGGTACCTGAATCAGAAATAGGTCAAAGTAAATGGTTCTTGCCTCATTTTCCAGTCATTAAACCTGACAATGGTACAACAATGGTAAGAATAGTATTTGATGCATCTGCAAGTATAAAGGTATGTCCTTGAATGATTCCATTTATCAAGGCCTTAAACTACAAAATGATCTGAAGATAAATAAGACTAGGGGGATACCTTAGCCGACTATCTTGTCATTGAGGCCTTGCAGGGCGAACGTGTGGAGTCTAAATATCCACGTAAGTTTGAGTGATCTCCTCTTTTGGGTGGTGCTAACAAGCTCAGGGTCCTCTCTGAGTTGTGCGATGATCTCGTAAGTGTCAAGTCAAGCCACCCGCTTTCTATAACTCCGCTGGCAAAAACATAGAGCTGCCAAATAACTTGGAGCCTTGCCAGCTGGTGGTTGAACCACTGCCAAAACACACACAATGGTTGCTGACGTCATAACGTCAATCATAAACACTTGCCCACTGTGACATCACACAACAGCCACACACACAGAGTATATAAAGGGCTGCACAGTTAATGCAGAATGGTCTGATGAGTTCACTTAGACCGAAACCGGTCACCCCGCTGCTACTAAAACAAGTGCCTATCCCACTCCGACAGGGCCCACCGTCAGTTTTACTACAAAATGATCTGTTTGAGATCTTACTGAGGTTTCGGAAACACCCTGTTGCAATCATTTGTGATGTTGCTGAGATGTACCTCCAAATTGAACTTGCTCAGGATGATCGTCTGTATTTAAGATTTCTTTGGAGATGGGGGAATCAAAACAAAAAGCCAGATGTGTTCGAGTTCTCTAAGGTTGTATTTGGCCTGAACTGTTCTCCCTTTTTAGCACAGTATATCACCAAAGAACATGCAAAATGAGAAAGAACTTCCATTAGCTGCAGCTAGAATAGAAAAGTCAACCTATATGGACGACAATATTGATTCTGCAGAGACAAACATCAAAGCTATAGAGCTCTACAAACGACTGCAACAGCTGTGGAGTAGTGCAGGAATGCATGCTCGTAAGTGGGTCTCTAATTCTGTTCCAGTTCTCCAAGAAATACCTGAAGAAGATAGCTTGAAGGAGATTAACATTCAAATGAATGAACTGCATCTGTTAAAGGCATTGGGTTTACTGTGGAGTGCTGATTCAGATGAGTTTAGATTCTCGTTCATGTCCTCTAAGCAGGACATCAAGATGACTAAAAGGAATTTCTTGAAAGAAACTGCTAGGTTGTTTGATCTTCTTGGGTTCTTAGGTCCATTCATCATTAGGGCTAGAATTCTCTTGCAAGAGATATGGCTATCGGGTGTCAACTGTTAGTCAAGAGCTTGAAGAGAAGGCATGGGCTTGGTACCATAAGGTTGAAAGTTTGTGCTCGCTTAAAGTTCCAAGAGAACTCAATATCAACTTAGATACTTCAAAGGTGAAGTTGCACACATTTGTAGATGCTTCGGAAGTAGCATTTGGAGCTGTAGTTTTCTCAGTCACTGATCAAGAGGATAGTCAAAGGACTAGTCATCTGGTAGCTTCAAAGTGTCGTGTAGCCCCTCTCAATCCAGTTAGTATGCCGCGGCTGGACTTCTAGCTGCTGTTCTTGGGGTCAGACTGATTCTTGTATTAAAATCACTAGAGTTACCTTTACAATGTATAACGATGTGGACTGACAGCCAGAACGTTCTTTGGTGGATTAGAACACAAAGCAGGTGTTTTAAACCATTTGTAGCAAACAGGATTGCATACATACAGGAAAATACAAACATCAGTCAATGGAAATACATCCCTTCCAAACAGAATGCTGCAGATATTCTTAGCAGAGGTGCAGATATTGAAACCCTTTCCACTGACAAATGGTTACGTGGACCAAACTTTCTGACTCATGATGAAAATGAGTGGCCAAAGCAGACCGTTACCTTTGACAAAAGTGAAAAATCAGAGCTAAAACAGCCCTCTCAAGCAAGCAAGCCATGTTTTCTACATCTCAGTCAAACATTGGTAGATTAGAGCCAAACAGATTTTCTAGCTGGAAGAGACTGCAGAGTGTATGCTTGGATCTATTCGTTTCTTAACAATGCTAGAGCTCTCAGGAAAAAGGGTGAACTGGATGCAGAAGACATTGAGGATGCAGAGACAACAATACTGGTAAGAAGCCAAAGGGAAGATTTCCTGATGACTATTCTTCACTGATGAGAAAATCAGACTTGACAGCAAACAGTAAGTTGGTAGGCTTACAACCGTTTGTCGATGACAATGGGCTAATGAGAGCAAGAGGCAGACTTAGGTTTTCGGATGTATTGTCACTTGATGCCAGACACCCTGTTATACTCCCAAGATATTCCTGGATCACAAAACTGATAGTCAAGTATTATCATGAGCAGGTGAGTCGCATGTGTACAAACAGGATGTTGTCAGCTTTGTCCACTATATTCTGGGTTAATTCAGCTAGAGAGGAAATATGTCAGTGGGAAAAACAGTGTGCATGGTGTAGAAGACAGAAAGCCAAGCCAGCACATCAAATAGTGGCAGATCTCCCTAAAGTGAGGGTGTGGTGTTCAATGAAAGCATTTGTGACAACAGGAGTGGATTATGCAGGTCCGTTTTACATGGTACAAGGTCGCGGTAAGAGCAGACAAAAACGTTATCTCTGCCTTTTCACATGGCTATCAACTCGAGCAGTGCATTTAGAAATGGCTTTTGGGTTAGAAACGGATTCATTTCTGAATGCCTTGTTCCGTATGACTCACAGACAAGGTATGCCAAAGGAAATAATCTCGGATAATGGAACCAACTTTGTTGGTGCTGCAGAGGTGCTGAAACAACTCATACTGGTCTAGATTCAGGTGAGGTTAATAAACTTTGGCAAGCAAAAGTGTTAACTGGTTGTTCAGTCACCCAAATGCACCATTCTTTGGCGGGGTCTTTGAGTCCTTAGTGAAGTCGGCCAAAAGAGCTATTTATGCCATTTTGAGTTCAGGAGATGTTAGCGATGAGGAGCTCATGACAGCCTTCAAAGGAGTGGAAGCCCTTATGAATTCTAGACCTTTGACCTATCAAAGTGCACATCCACAGGTTGATGTGCCACTAACACCCAATCATTTCCTACATGGTCAGGTAGGTGGGGAATTTGCACCAGAGTTAGACTCAACCTCCTTCAATCCTAAGAAGCAATGGAGACGACTTCAATTTCACATTTAGTTCCTTAAAAGGTAAGTCAAAATTTATCTTAATAAGTTACTTTAATTTCCACTACACAACAGCCTTCCTGATCGTGGACGATCCTTGACGTAACCAGTGACCGCATGTTTCCTTACAAGGCGACTTATGACAATGTTGTTGATATTCACTCTATACCCAGTACTGCAACAGGACAGGACAGTCCAGCTTCATGCATACCAATAATCTGCCTTCTGGTACATTCAGAAAAAAGTTCAGTTTCAGCTCTGTTCTCTCATTATTCAGCAGTGTATGTCAAGATACTGGGTTGAGCGCTCAACATATTAACTTGCGCGCTCAAGATAACTAACTTGTGCGCTCAACATATTAACTTGTGCGCTCAAGATATCTAACGTGTGTGCTCCAGATATTAACTTCTGCACTCAAAATATTATCTTGTGCGCTCAATATATTAACTTGTGCGCTCATTTAATAATTTGTGCACTCAACATACTAACTCGCGCGCTCAAGATAAATTATATTTCAGGTCCCTTCAGCGCTTAGACTGTAATCTGCCAATACAAATGTACGAAATTCAGATACTTATGAAATATCAGTAATAAGAATGCTGAAATCGGTTGGCACTAATTGGACAAATTATTCGGTTCCTAAAATAAAACACATCTGTCTGTCAATCGAGTAATTCAGGTACATTCAGGAAAATTTACATTATTTATGTTTGTCTTGTAATCAACCTCTGTACCTTTATCTGGATATTTTATGATAATAATGTTTATTTTTCTATCCAGTATTAATGAGCCAAACATTTTTCAGTTCTTTATTTAGTGACACACCGACATTATAACAGACATAATTTGTCTCTAACAGCTCTTTCAATGCAACAAATCTCCTCTTCATGGATATGTTGGACAGGAGAAAGTATTGAAGCTTCATCCAGTTTCCTTTTATCCTCACGCTTTTATAGTCGACATCTCATCTGTCTGTCCATAATGATTTTCTTCAAAGAGCATAACTCAAAAACTGTTCATTATTATTCAGTGAAAATTGGTAGATATACCAAACAGACACTGAGGTGGTGCCTTTAGCTATTTACAGATTTTTGTCATTTTTTTCTCAAAAGGGAAGGGTGGAGTTCGTTTCCGGAGCACAACTCAAAAACCTTTCAATATCTTTCAACAGAACATGGCAGATATACGAGGCAGATCCCAAAGTGGTGCCTTATGCTATTTGCAGACTTTTTGGCTTTTATGTCTTTCATGATTTCCATGGATTGGACTTTGTCTAAAAACATTCAAGCTGGACATAAAGTAACTGTCAGATGTTTTTTTCTTTCAAATATGTGAGGTCCAGGGGGATTTGTCATCTCCTTATGACTGATGAATTTTTCTGAGAAGTGACATACATATACAGAACCTAAATCACAGATTTGCCTAGTGCAGATATTTCCAGATTTGTCTATGTTCAGACCTTTCTGTAGATTTAAGGTCGTAAATCACAGATTTGTCAAGTGCAGATGTTTCCACATTTGTCTACGTTCAGACCTTTCTGTATGTTTAATGATAGCTGCATAAGGATCATAAGTGCACATATAAACATCAAATAGGAAGTCAAGGCATTACTGACTTAAATAGTTTCAAAATATTTCATGCAACAAATAAGTCATTTTCACAACAGCTTGTAAGTATACATTTGACCTGTTAAAATAATAACCAATGTGTGCACTGTTATTTAGTTGTCATGTCACTTACACTCTTGTTCAGTGTCAGAGCATGTATAACACAATTTTGACCAAGTACCATAACGGATGTATTTAACTGAATGTGGTGAAAGTCTGACAATATAACCATGTGTACAGCTGAGTTGCTCAGAACACTGACTTTGTATGGTGGTGATTTATTGAAGAGTGTCTGTTCAAACCCTGGATGGGACTGAAGCCAAAACAGATCTAGAATGTACTTTACTGAGAAAGTGTAATCTTGCACATAACACAGTTTCATATGTACAAGTTGTATGTGTACATCTGGTATGTTTTGAGCATTGTTATGTATGTGAGGAAGGATTTGAAGGATATAGGTAATATATGAGTTTCATTTTCCATTTTAAAAGGCTTTATAGTCATCATCCTTACCATAATGCATCACTGAGATGTTCAACAACTTCAGCAGGTAATCCATCCCAACAGTATGTTCAGCACATGGCCTTCGATTCTTAGTTTTAAGAAAATTGTTCATGGGCATGTTAATGTCTCATTTGCCTTAATGCATACACAGGCACATGATAAAAATAGGCAGCAGCTGAACTATTTTGATGTGATTGTATCTTGATAAGGTATGTTAATAATGACTTTTATGTGTTTGATCTTTGTTTATTTCATCTAGTGTGCAGTGATCTGTTCACTGTACCATAATGTCAGTTTGTATACCCAAACAACATTTATAGAGGAAGCTGATGAGGCAAATACATTAAAATATGATATACCTCATTTTGACTTGTTTTATACTTTTCATATTTTGGGAAATAAACCAGATGCAACAAAGAGGGCCCTTGTGTGTAAACCGATAAAAGAAGGGGGTTAAGGAATGATGAACACAATTGCAAATGTCAAAGTGATCAAACTTGTGTGGATTAGAAAACTCATGAGCTCTGATTCATACTGGATAAGCATATTTGGAATGATATGGTACAAAATCGAGGATTTCTCAAATGTAAGTACTGATTTCATTAAAACATTGGAAATCTATTTAGGAAAGTGTGTCTGTAGTACTTCAATAAGTTGGGCATCAAAATTTCTATAGAATCTTGTAAGGATTTCCTTTCCAAAGCTCTATCCCTCAACCCAAACATCAACATAAAAGTCTTTCCTCAGAATGGTTTGATAAAGGTGTTTCCCAGATATTGATGGGATGTTTGTGAATTGTTATCGCGCTGGCATGTAATAGTGGGGTGGGGATATAGTCAACACCTCTTCAGTCAGTCCCCGTCTGTCTGTCCATCATCAATTTGTTTCTAGAGTGTAACTCAAAAACTGTTCTATATTTTTAGACCAAAATTTGATAGATACATTAATCTCAACCTATGGTTGTGCCTTTTGCTACTGACAGATTTTTATCCCCCCAGCATGTAATGCGGGGGGATAAAGTCGACTCCTCGTCCGTCCGTCCGTAATCATTTTGTTTCTGGAGCATGACTCAGAAACCATGCAATATTTTTAGACCAAACTTGATAGATATAATAATTTCAACCTATAGTTGTGCCTTTTGCTATTTCGTTTTGTTTTGTTTTGTTTGTTTTTTGTTTTTCCATTGAACATTTTAGTGTCTAATTGTGGGGTGGGGTTTGTTTCCGGGGGACAACTCAAAAACCGTTCAATATTTTTCTGCAAAACGTGGTAGATATGTGTGGCAGCCCCAAAGTGGTGCCTTTTGCTATTTACAAGTTTTTGTGATTTATTATTTTCTCCTTTTCCATGGAAATGTTTCGGACTGTGTCTGAAATTGAGAGATGTGTTTCGTATCCAGAGCACAGCTCAAAAACTCAGTAAAACTTGGCAGATATGTGTGGAAGACCCTAAAGTGGTGCCTTTTGCTGTTTGCAGGTTTTTGTGATTTATCATTTCCTGGGTTTCCATGGAATCATTTCAGACTTTGTTGCAAAATAGAGGATCTTGAAGTGGTGCATATCTGTTTACAGATATATTGCATGTATATTTTTCTTGATTTCCATGGAAACAATTCAAACTTAGCCTAAAAAGACATTAAATAACCGTCAGATAATTTGTCCTTTCAAATATATCTTCTGATGACTCTTGTTGTAATTTACTATTTTCTCGGTTTCCGTGGAAAAGTTTCGGACATAGTCTCAAAAGTGAGAGGTGTGTTTTGTTTCCGGAGCAGAACTGGAAAACTTCTAAATAAATATCTGCCAGTAAAACTTAGTAGATATGTGTTACAGACCCCAAAGTGGTGCCTTTTGGTATTTACAGGTTTTTGTGATTTCCTCTTTTCTAGGTTTCCATGGAAACATTTTGGACTTGGTCTCAAAATGGAGGGATGGACTTCGTTCCCGGATCACAACTCGAAAACCATTTCATATCTTTCAACAGATCTTGGCAGATATATGAGACAGATCATGAAATGGTGACTTTGCTGATTACAGATATATGGTATTTATATTTTTCATGATTTCCATGGAAATGATTTGGAATTAGTCAAGTTGGACTTTAACCTTAAGTGAGACATGACATGACATGACATGACATGACATGACATGACATGACATATTTATATAGCACACATATCCACGCACTAGTACATGCTCAAGGCACTGGTATTGTTTCCCTCGATCACTGGATGTCAGTCTCAACTCCTTGTGGAGTATGCAACTCATGCTGCCACTAAGTGCACCACGTTTTATTGTGACTCTTTCCATCCTTACAAGGTACCCATTCACAGCTGGGTGGACTGGGACACATAGTCACAGTGCTTCGTCCAAGTTCGCTGCATGCTGCTGTACTGAACTTTGCCACCATCTGGTCATATGCCAACAGATTTGTCGGTTCTTTTAAGTGCCCATTGTTGTGCACTGTACATTAGAGGTTGTGACAACACTGAAATAGTCTGCACACAAAGTTGACTCCAAGGTTTTTCACAGCTGATCACAGGTGGGCTTGATCCTGACACCTCAACCTCACTGGGTCACTAGCCTGGCACCTTAGCCAGCTCACCTACCATACCCCCTGTAACTGTTCTTTTAAATATTTGGGAGGCAGGGGGCGTATGTCCGCTTCTGATGACCCTTGTGTCGTTGTAATTGTGACATGATGCTGATTACCACTTTTCCAAGATATTTTACATCATTAATTTGGAAGTACAACAAATGTACAGGTTAGATGTAAAGTATTTTTATATTCATCTTTTTGGGAAGCAATGATATGTGAATCCAGCAATCCAGCGGGACAAATAGACTTTTTCTGTAGGCTGGTACTTTGGATCACAGACACATTTTGGTCAGTGTCCAACACTGTAAGTTGTGCAGCAGCATCAACATGCACATGCTATGTAAGTTAAGGCTTGCTAAAACTTTTTTGAGTGCAGAAGTCAACAGTAATCATCATGCTCATCTGTTTTTGTACTAAGGTTTGGAATGTTCAAATCATGTTTAATTTTGAACACATTTTTAGAACCAGTACTATCATGGACATATGATTCATATTCATTCTTCTTTAGTCAACACATTATATAGGTTAAGATAGAAAAATGTTATCACTAAATATACTGCCAGTGCCCTGTTGCCATAACCTGTGCATTATACGGAAATCTGTCTTCTTCATGATCTAGGCTGTTGTGTTTGGGCGTTTGAATCAAACTTGGTGCTGGTGTGTTTCAACAGACTTCTTTTTTGCTGTTTTTGACAATGTTTCTTTTCACTCGAATTCAATGAATATTGAATTTTATTTAAAGTGTCCATTAAGCACACAAAAAATTACATTTATCTAAGAGTATGAAGGATTACACCTTGATCCAATTTATATCTGACTATCAAATTTTCTGGTGTTCTCACTTTCTTTCTTTGTAGTATATAATGAACAATATACAATTAAGGAAGAGTTCATTATGGACAGTTATTGAATAGTAAGTCTTTGTACCTAAAATGCACTTTTTCACATCCATAGCTAAGCCAAAAATGGTACATGAACTTGTCAATAAATATGGATCAGCATTTGTGGCTTTTGCACTGAATAAGTTTGTTAACAACTTGACTCATGTTCATTTTCAGTAAATTTTATAACATTATAAATATTAATCACATAATGTGAGATAAAAAAAAGAATGTTAAACATGACATTATTTATTACTATACCTCTCCATATAGCTTAGCTATTGTTGAGTGTGGCATTTAATAACAACAACAAAAAATAAACAAAAACATGTGAAGTACAATTGAGCCTAATGATTGATATTGATACATTTCAGGCACAACCTTTATGGAAGAAAAGTAACGAAGCTGCAGTTGCTGATCAGTCTGGACAGCTATCCTTGTGTGCTGGCGATTAGGTGCCTGACTCTGAGGGTGTGGGTTCAAGTCCCAGATGGGACTCAACCGAAAAAGTACTAGAATTTGTATTTTACTAAGAAAGTGCAATCGCAATTACGACATACATTACATTTGATCACTTTGTAAATGGCAGTGTAATCACGATCAGTTATGCCTTGAAATGGGAACAATAAGTCATACTCAACATTCCCTATCTCAGGGAAAGGTAGTTGACAAATATCAAATAAAATATGTGTGATCTGATATCAAATATCAAATGTGATTTTTAAAGGTCATATGTAAGGTTTTGGTCACAGATGCTGAAGCATCTTCCTGATGCCTGATATAAAGGCGATTATTACTGATGTAATGATTGCTGAGACAGATACACAGAAAAGATGTATTTGACTTCCACTGCTGAGGCAGTATATGCTCAGCTTTCTGTGAACCCTTAGTACCAATACTATATGCCATTGTAGCAATCAGACAATTCCCTCAGCTCTGTAGTGGCATGGCTAATGACATATTTGTCATTTTCCCATTCAGTGAATAAATGTATTTGACAGGTCAAAGGTTTCTGCCATGAGACCTTAACATGTATGCTGCTTTTGGCAATTTTATATAGTTAGACCTTTGTGTATTCACGTTAGATTTTAGCCATAATTGTCCAGTAAGGCATTTTTATGTTTTATGTTTAATTCCATTATATTTTTCTCATATTTTGCTCCCTTCAGGTTATCTCGACATTAAAACCAAATGTTTTTATTAATAACTAACTTCATATGTTCACAGGTTGTTCACCATTCATCCCATGTTGGGTTGCACCCCTAGTCCAGATCAACAATTTGCAGACAGCTTGGAATTCAGTTGATGTGTACTCTTGCTCTCAAGTGAAGCATTATGAACTGAATGCAGCGGCACTGTTGAATTTGTAGATTTAGCATTTAGTTAGGGTAATTGATGCACCCACTTGCCAATGTCATGCAGCTGTGCTCGATTTATAGGTAAAAATAGATCCCCATGAATAAACTCCTATGCAAAGTGGTGACCATGTGATCGGTCTTAGTGACCTAGCTTATTATTCAGCAGGAACAATGTGGGACATAAAGTGCATGTAGTTACAAACCCTTAAAAACCTATTCCAATTGTGGTGACGGTCATGTGACAAAATAGTTAAAAATCCCAGAAAATTTGAACTATTGACCCAGTATATTGAGAAGTTAATCACAAGTTTGAAGTGCAATTTGGTATCATCAGCCCAGAGAACATCTTCAAATTCCCTAAACTGTAGGTTTTATAGGCGTTGTTCCATATCTGGTCAAGGTCATGTGCAGAACAAAATCGTTTAAAAATTTGAAAATTTGCACTATTGATTAGGTAGAGTCAGAACTTGTTCACAAGTATGAAATGCTGTTTACTGTAATGAGCTAACAGAACACCTTAAAACTTCCATAAAGTGTGGATGTTATGTGCAATATTCCATTTCTGGTCAAGGGTGTATGACAAATAGAAATAGTTAAAAACCTCTGAAAGTATTACTTTTTGACCCAGTACAATCAGAAATTGATCACAAGTTTGAAATGCAATTTACTATCATCCGTACAAAGGAAATGTTGAAGCTCCATAAACTGTAGGGTTTGTATGCTTTATTCCAAGTGCATGGGACCAGAGACCATATAATAGAGGGACGGCCCTCTCCAACAGTTCATCATTAAACATCAGCGCTACGGTCTGGCATGTAACTGATACACATCGACACCCTGCTGCTAACTTCCGGTTACCGGAACACATGCGCAGACATTCGCAAATGAACACTCTGGTAACCACGTAAACAATATTGCGTAATATCCGGACCGAGAGTTAATTCCTTAGCTGGATTTCACCGGTTGCGACTGACAGTCAAAGATTACATGAACAGCTCCAATAAACTGATTACAATAATCGTAATCTCTATCTTGTCTCTCACAAGATGTCAACTTTTCAACTGTCCCACATGTCAGCTGACAAAATCGCTGAAAATGTGTATCGTTCGCGAAATCCGTCCCGTTTTAGGCCAGTCATACAACAGTACTGTTGTCAATATCCCCGATGTTCGCTGAACTTCATCACATAACCTCTAGATTTTGTTTTAAGTATCCGTTGCGACTGGTTGGTGGTTCACTAAATGACGCTATTAGTCTCTGATTTTGATTTCATATTAATTTGCGTAACTTTATGAAGCTGATAGTCCCAACGAAACACGATTTCACGTTATCCATGAACGTTACAGTAATGTTTGTTTGAATGCCAGTTTGGGGCTGACAGTGATAACGCTTTAGGAGCCGTACGGAGACATACGCACATTATAATATGGGGTTTTTTTTGCAAAGGAAAGCTACTCAGAACTACTAAAGCCACGAGGACCATTTTCACAAACGTCAATGTACAACATTACATACAGTAACCGCGTATAGTTGATTTTGTGACCATTTGACCGTTTCTTTCACAGTAGATTGAGAGGGAATGAAGCAATGACTTGAGAACTTGAACTTGTCATGATATAAAGGTCGTGAGGCATCCCCCCAAACACACCACCCAATGAAATTAATTATTTTCATAGGGTTCATAACTTTAATTTTATCATGACACTTACCATGAAAAATTTGTCACATACCTTTCCGAAAATACCGGAATTGCAACTGACTGGGACTGTGCAGGTGTGATTGTGATGTTATGTTTTATGTTTTATAAAAGAACAATAAATGTATATGTATTGCTAAATACAACTATTTAGATAATATTCTTTCAAGCTTTCATTAAAAACAAATATGAATGTCAACTGTTTGAAATTGAGACTAACACTAAAGAATATACTAATTTTTTAAAATATTAAAACATGATATTGTAAATGAAAAATATCAAATCTGTACACAACTTCGTCCACGGATATCTTTAAGAGAATAACCATCAAACCACAGTTTGAAACCTGATGAAAAACACAGTTCAAAGGTCTTGTGTCTTGCAAGTGATGTTCAAATGATGGATGCCTGAAAGATAGTGTATTTGCAACCCTATGATGGATGCATCACAGTCAGGTTCAATACTTGGTCATGATCTGATTCAAACTGTAAAAGCCCTTAGTAGAGATTCCCATGTCACAAACGATTTCATAGTTGAAGAAAAACAAAGTTATATGGATAGTCAAATTCTTTATTCATTGTGACAATAAAGTTACACCATGTGTTCAATGGGTTTGGCCACTGAAGCTCATTATCAAGCACTCGAGAGGTACTTTGGATCATATATCATCAGATGTGCATACAGGAAGATTTTATTTAGAGTATGCACACCTGTATAGAAGTCAGCAGCCCTCATAGACTTATTCACATCTTCACCCAGTTTTTGCTAAACCGCAGAATTAATGGCAGAACAGCCATCATAATCTGTCTGTTCCTGCTGGCATGGGGTGTCTGTACGTTTATCAGTGAGGTCAATGAAGAATGACTTCCACTGTTTGTCACACAGTACATCTATTGAACTGAAAAAAGGAGAGGAACAATTTTGATCTTAAAGAAAAAATAACATGAATTCAGTGCTCAAAATACTTGTTGAAATTACATGATAGCTGGTTGTCAATGCTCTTTCAAACAAGATCTGTTTACTTACTCTCAAGATGGGAATATTGCACTTAATTAACACTGTATCTTTCCTTACATAAGAAAAGAAGCAAAATTAATTCTTGACTATGCAAACGTTTTGATATTTCAAACTTGTTTTCTGCAGATAACGGATAATACAAACACCTATAGAATAAATAAGTACCAATAACTACAAATTATCAACTTTTTATCAACAATTTTTCATCCAATGAAATGATTTCTTTGGTGTGCACCCTTAGTTAACAGAGACACCATTTTGAATATTACTTCCATTATTACTTACCTGCAATCAAGAACTGTTCATTGAACTTTCTTTTTCCTGGGCATCTACAAGACAAAATAATAAGTTTATGCTATGATTGGTGTTATGATATAAGTATAAAGCTGAATAAGGTACTTTAAATCATAATTAAACTTCATTAAGAAGAAAAATGATCAAAACAGAAAAATATATTATTTCATGAAAAATAATGATATTTGCTACAAGCATAATCATCACAATGAACAAAAATGGAAATATGTACAATTATTTACAACCCATAAGTGCATGAGACTTTTGAAGAATGGATTAAACATATATTCGGGTCATAATAACAAACAAAATTAATGTTGTGTCGTCTGCTACATGGTATCTGAAATGTGCAGTTTATGATGCAAATGCGGGTTTACGTAAAAAAATCATAAAAAATAAACTACCGATCATAGCCATATAAATTTAGCACCAAGCAAAAGAGGAATTCGCCGTAAATGTTCACATACCTATTTTAAAAATGCTAGTAGTAAGCTGTTATTGTGAAAGCGTGCGGAAATCAAGTGTTGTGGAGTAAATATTTCAGAAAACATTCACATTTCGTCGTATTGCAGGAGTCAAAATAAGGAATTATACGGCCTCCACAGATTTATAAATACCACTAAACCAAACATTATCTAATCCGCTTTTATTACATCCCGGTAACTAAGGATTAGTATTGAAAATTAGTAGCTGTTATTGAAAATCAAAATCGGGACTTTCGCCGATTTTGCATCGCCGCCATTGTCCTCACAGACCAACGATCACACATGACAGCATTCATCAAATACAAAGACATGTATACGCTTTAGCACCACTAAAACCCTCAGATGCACTCTTACAAATATATGTATGTACATGAGAATAAATGAGAAAAACTAAATCTTACCTTTGTTATGAAAATACGCAAAATCTATGACTGAGGTGAACACACGTTCCTCGAAGCTTCCGGATAGGCTGCGCAGTACAAGCCGTAGCGCAGATGGTTTCGCGCATTGGCTTGAGGGCCGTCCCTCTATTATATGGTCTCTGATGGGACCAATGACTCATGTGTAATGTAGAGTCAATTAAAAGGAGGGTACAGCATCATTAAGGAACTTATGAATGTTACAATATTCTGGGTATCCCAGAAGCTACAAGTAATTCCAATGTCTAGAGATTATTTATGTCACCATGACAAGCAGTATCACTGTCACAGGTCTTAGGTACTGATTGCTGCAGTTGTATGAACAACCAGTGGCTACCACATCGGTACCTAATGTAACCACCCCTTGTACAGACATCTTCTGTCCGTTTTCTCCTCGTATTGACATTCAGTCATCAAATCAGCAGGATTAGAATGTGCTTCTTCACATGTTTTCTAATAACTTAACTGTAACTGGGTGGCTAATGCTCAGGTCAACGAGGAAGCACTGGTGTTCCCACAGGACATGTCATGCATGCCAGTAACTTGCCATCATGTATTTTCTGCCCTGTCAAGAAAAGTCCCCTTTTCTGTTCTTTTTCACTCATAAATGGTCATTTGTTTTGTAATGCAATATTTCCAAAAGGTTCCTGTTTCTACATGCATACATTTTATGATATTATAAAATGATTAAAAGAGCAATGTTCTGTAGGATGAACAATTAGGAAGTGCTATCAGGTACCTGGCTCTGTTGCCATATTTTATCATTGTCACATACAAAAGTGATCTCTGATTGCTGTGCAGATTGTTTTTATACATCATAAATATAATACATATCTGTTTGTACTTCAGAGCAGCCACAGATGTATGTTGGGGTGTTGGGGTATAAGAAACAATTGCATTTATTCTGATGGATGTGAAAAAAAAACGCAATGAAGAAGTTAACCAGAATGCAAATGAACAGAATTTAATGGTGACAAATTTCTAGAAACAGGTGTCCACATCACTGTACATGACAGTACAGGTGATGACAGTTACTTTGATGGACTACATTTATGCATTTATGATTTGAGAGAGCCTGATGGTTTATTATTAGTGTATGCTGCATGTAGTAAACATTGGAATAGTAAAGTTACACCATATTTCATGAACTTGACTGTTGTTCTTATTAAAACTGACGTTTGTGATCATTTCTTCTTAATTAAGGCTGCACATAACTGCAACCATGTGTTGTCTGCATGTCTACTAGGAAAGCAGGTTAAACCGTTTCCCTTTGCCAGAAAGTTGTGAAAAATGAAATTCATGATATATGCAGAAGTCTGATATATATGACATGTGATGCTATGTCTTACTATCTAATACGTATGCTGTAAGTTTTTTAAAAAAGAAAATCATCCCTTCATAAAATATTCAGCTTTGTGAGTTTTATCTGCTCCAGATCTTTCCATATTTTGTTTGTGTTGGCCTTTTGTGAAATGTAGCTTCCTATCTTGAGTGCATAACCAAATACCAGATTATTTTATAAAGGTAATAATTAATAAACAAGATGTGCAGCCCAGTGAAACAGTGTTGTTTCTTTTATGCTTACTACACAAGGTTTATTGAGATTTTTTCATTAGTCTTGTTTCGATAGCCATTGCCTGTATTGCTAACTACATCTTTATGTCTGATTTTACAGGCGCTTCCTGTGTCCTAGTAATACTCAGATATTGTACTCTGTGTAAAGGGTCTGTGGCCCCAAATAAAGTCAATCAAACAATCAAAGATTCCATAACCTACCCAGTACTGATTTGACGCTATTATCAGTTAGTATGATATGGTGAACTAGTGAAAAAGCCATAGTCTCAGATTGTGGTATCTGAAAACTATGCTTGGCTGATGACTGCGTCTAAGCTCTGGTTGTAGCTGTTCAAAATGGCCCATCAGATAACTCTTAATCACTTATCACTTTTGATACATTCTGAAGTTTACAGTTAACCCCCCTCTTCACTTTCTTTCATATCATACGTTACTTCATGCCAGAAACAGACATAGCAACAAGTCACAACTGTTACTACCTACCTACCCACCTTCCCACATACATACCTACATACATACACACATGTAAATGCAACAGCAAGAACTTAATTGGGCAGTACAGTAACGATGTGATGACAAGGGATTAATTACATGTAGATGCCAGTGAAAATAAATACCATACAGTGGGTTGTACAGAGCAGGAGTTTGGACATGTTTACAAGGACTTAGGGTTGACTGATAAGTTGATCATATGCCGACGGGATGAAATAACTTTGATCTCTGTTGATCAGGGGTAGGTGTCGTTTAATGTAGATGGCTTCTGTTAATTTTCGTTTTGTGAAGTCAGGTTGGTTGGTTGATAGTAGTGTGTATTCTATCCAGTTGATTTGGTGATTGGGTTTGGACTGAATATGTTCTGATATGGCTGATTTGTTGTCGGATTTGTTTGTTGATGCCTGGGGCTCTTTCACTGGGGCGTTGGTTGGCCTGGATGTTTCACCAATATGTGACTGTCTACAGGTACAGTCATTTTTGTTGTAACCAACACCCATGGGATTGGATTTTGTGTTTTTGGTGAGTTTACGCCCGTTGGCCTGTAGAGGGTTATTCAGAGTTCGTGAAGTGGAAAACGTGGTACGTATACCGTCTTGTTGTTTCCAGACTGCTAATCTAGTGTGAGGTCTTGCCAATGGAGAGGATGGAGATTTTTATCGGTGCTGGTTCTTGGTGGCTTAGATAATGCTGAAAGGGCGGAGGTCATTCTCCTGTTGACTAATTGGGGTGGATAATCATTGAGGCCAGTGAACATGTCTTTGAGATGGCTGAGCGAGTTAGGCGGTTGACTTAGTGTGTCAGTGATTTAGTGCCTGACTCTAAGGGTGCGGGTTTGAATCCCGGATGGGATTCAACCAAAAAGGTACTAGAATTTGTACTTTACTAAGAAAGTGTAATCCCAAATATGACAAATGTTACATTTGACCACTTTCTAAATGGCATTGTGTAATCATGTTTTATTTCCTCTTGGAGATATTCTTGGCTCTCCTGGTGAGTGTGGATATCATGTGAGTCTTTACCTGTGGTGGATGGTTGGAGTGGTAGTTTTGCATATTGGTTGGTGTGCGTCGGCATGCGGGTAAACAGTGGTCTGGGGGTGTATTGGTAGGGAGGCGGGCCTCAGGGATGCCAAGGAATAGCAGCGTGGTTTTGGTTTCAGGTTCCATAGTAAATTTAATGCAGTGGTGTTGGCTGTTCAGGTGTTGTAGTTGCTGGTCTGGATCTTTGGGGTTGTGCATCCTGGATGTTACTGATCTGGTGGTGGAGGTAGTCCAATTTTTCCCCCCTGGGACCAGTTGGTGCAGTCCCTTCTCAATGCAGGAGCTAAACACATCTACGTTGATCTTTGGTGGGGTGGAGGCAAACTCGAGTCCTTTGGCAAGGACACTGGTTTGTTGTGAGGTGAGCTGTTTCTACGGTTCACCACAGCTTTTATGGTGGGAATGGCTTTCGTCTTTCCGTAGTTCGTGGGGGAGGTGAGTTGTTGGAACTTCTTAATGTGTACAGATTTAGTGGAGGCGTCGAGTGTGTTGTTGGCAGTGGTCTGGCCGGTTCTTAGAGAGAAGAATAACTCAGGGCTGAAGTAGGTGCTAAGCGATGACTGGTGTTCATGGATGGAGGTGGTGGAGGCCTTCATTTTCAAGTGGCGTCTGATACGTTCGGCCAAGTTTGGTGGCTTGATGGAAGATAGTTTTGGCTGCCGCTGACTGGATGGGTGAACGGTGTTGCAGTCCTCTTGAGATGACCTGTTCGCCCCTACATCTCATCAGGAATGATAGAATGTGTTTCTACTCATGGCGGGTCAAGGAGTTTATGGTTGGAGATTGACACGTCTGCATGTTTAGACTTGAGTGAGTTTAGTTTTACGCTACACTCAGCATTATTCAAGCTATATGGCGGCGGTTTGCAACCAGACAATCCAGTGACCAACAACATGAGCATCGATCTGCGCAATTGGGAACCGATGACATATGTCAACCAAGTCAGTGAGACCTTTACGGGACCTTCACGGGAATGTTCATGATTGCTTGCAGAGACTGTTTCCAAACATGCACTCAGTAGTTTACTCGCTCAATGTGATGTTTTAGACTGTTGGATGTTGGTGGCTGGATTTCAGTCTCGGGAGGTTACGAAATGTTTCAAATGTTTCAGCTGCCCCCTGGAGCATACAAAACCAAAGAACACACTTTGTCTGGTCGGCCTCAAGCAGTGCAATGTACATTAAAGGAATGGTTGTTATTTTCTTACAATACACAACGTTGAACAAAATAATATTGAACCAATATGACTTTAAACTGTTGCTTTTACTCTTGAAAGGAGGTCACGCTGTATTATATGATAATATTGAGTTCATCAAATCATGTAAGAAAATGAACATGCATTATCAAGATTCAAAACGGACGTGGTTGTATAATACCATAAAACACGTATGAATATATGGTTTAACTAGGCGCGTTATTAATATGGTTTCACCGGTTCACATTAATGCTTTAGTTGGTGGTACGGTGCCTCTGCATGAAGTGCAGTCGTTATCCTATATAGAGCAGAGCAGAGCAGGACTTCATGCCTTTTCAAGAATTTGCGTGAAATACATCAGCAGAGCTACTGACACACCACAGAGATGCAATTAATACATAACATATTTACATAAATTCATTGATTTAAATGTGATCACATCTGTTTAAAAGAGACATGGTGCTTGGAATAGAGGATGTAGACGCTCTTGTATAATTTGCATAATTGGAACTTTCTTTGAACATAATTTGTTCAATGTTGAAAGGAATTGGGTGCAAGTTATGTAACTTTTTACCTCCCGCTCCCATCAGAAACATGGACAATACTGAATGGACGTAATAGCGGACATGATGACATTAAGACATATTATTTATTAATCGAAACGTTTAGTTCGTACAATGTATTTATGCAAATGGAGAACTGAGGTCCGAAATTTAGGAATAGGCACATCTGATTTGTAATACAAGTTGTATCCAGAAAGGGTTTCAGGAGAGGGTAGAAGTAGATCTATCAGGTAGTCAGGAGCTTGCATATTAACAATGCTGTAGAATCTACACAGTTTTTTCGTTGTGTTCGTCTAACTTGCAATGGTAGCCATCCAGTTTCATCCGGTTACAATTCTTGCTGCTTCAATCACAAATAAAACTAGGGCAATTATCCCAGACCTCAGATACTTATTCCATAATAGGCCGAATACACATTTTATACATGTTAGAAAGGATATATCTAGGTAATAAGTACTGTTGCGTCAGTAATGAGGGAATACTTTTTAAGGTCTTTTCTGTTACAGCAGATACATGATGAGACCATTTTGTATTATGATGACACTGATGTGTTTATGTTGATGTTCACGTTCCAAATGTTTATAATATTACTGACAATCACGTCAGGAACTCAAGTTACAGGTAAATCACTGATGTACACAAGGAACAAAAATTGCCTAAGTAAACATCCTTGTGAATTTGTTTCCACTATTTTTATTCTTAAGTGTAGGTACATCCATATCCATTCACATAATATTTAACATAATGCAACATAATACATAGTAAATTTGTGCATACTGGTGAGTGTTGTAGCCATGGTCAAGACTGATTGTGAGATTGTATTCATAAACAGAATGGTCATTATTTCTACAGGGCATTGGCGTAGGGCTATGCTGGTTGGTACGTCATGGCAATAGACCACTACTGTAAGCATTAATGTTCATAGAAATAATGCATTCCATTTACATTGTGATGATCGAGCGTTATATGCAAAGCAAAAAAGAAACGCAAAACCCAAAACGTGTAGATCAGCGGAAGTAGATACACGAATGAACTTTTGTGGAGCAATGCATTGCTATCTTGTCCATATTTCAAGAAAATAAGTCACTACAGTCATTACTGCTGTCCACCAGGTGGTACCTCGTGTGACCACCTCCAGCTGCTACAACTGCCCGACACCTCCTGGGTACAGATCGAATCAGTCATTTGGATGTTCTCCATTCCTCCTGCAGCATGTGGAACGACTGTTGAAGATTCTGTGATGGATTAAGACGTCGACATTCCTGTCGTGGCGCGTACTTGTGGAGCCTGGTGTTGTCCTGTTGGAAGAGCTGCCGTTGATGGCCAACAAGTTCAAGGGCGTGCGGGTGGAGAATCTGGTCGATGTACCCATTGGCCGTCAGACTGCCTTGGGCAAGCACAGTTTCCGATCTGCGGGTGTATGGAATCGATCCAAACTGTTCTAGTGCTGTGCCCGGGGCGGTACGATGGTGGTCACCCAAGGTGGGTTACCCGGATGTACCGATCTGAGCCCTTAAACCCCGAGAGGTCTTAAGTCCACATAAAT
This sequence comes from Haliotis asinina, assembly GCF_037392515.1. Taxonomy (NCBI): domain Eukaryota; kingdom Metazoa; phylum Mollusca; class Gastropoda; order Lepetellida; family Haliotidae; genus Haliotis; species Haliotis asinina. The sequence goes on along the minus strand of NC_090293.1, from coordinate 35,857,844 downwards.
CATAAATATGCATGAGTTTATGTGACCAGGTCGTACGTGTTTCTTACGCACAACTTCTCAATTGAACACGGAAGAGCATTTACTTCTGCTGTGTCGTGTAAAGTTGAAAAGCGTGCAGTGAGAGTGTATTTCACCCCAACTACCATTTCAATACTACGGAAAATATAGGCATATCCCATGTCTGTTAAAAAATCGATCGTAATAATGTAAGGGACCGTTGATAATTTACCACTGGGCGGGGTGATGATGTTTTATATGTTTTATATGACACCAAAGTAAGTCTACTAAGTGACCCCCAGGGTTGGCATGGACAAAATCAATGAACATGTGTACAGAATTGATTACGCTGTATCAGTTATGTATCGTTGTATGGAAGATTTTGACAAGGAAATGGAGTGGTGTAGTTGTCAAGTCATAATTACAGTTTATTTTAATCCGTCAATGATTCCAGTAAATTCATCAAACTAAAGAATATATAATATATACATTTTCATCACCACTGAGCCTGTTTTGTTTCCACCAAGGAGTCTGGGTGAGCATGTACCTGAAGAGAATTTGAGAGCATGAATTCTACTGATTGCATGGGTGGTTATAAAGTGTTTGCTCATCATGAGACCCAAGTTTGGTGCTCCCCATCGTGATATTGCTGGAATATTGCTAAACGTGTAGTAAAACCATACTCACTCTATCAGCAGAGTGGTGGGTTGTTTGCAGGCCCTCCCAGTGTTGGAACTGAAATTGATGTTTGCTGATCAATGCTTGAGTTGTGTCATGTTCTTGAATACTAAACTTGAAATATGGGTGTGCTTATAGATCATTCGAAGCACTGTATTCTGTACACCTTTAGTGCAGCGTACGAAAGGTACCACATGCACATGTGACTCTTAAGACATCAGAAGTTTACATGTTTTGGACAGCTTTTGAAATTATGAATAAAGTGTAAAATGAGTGGTAGTTGCTCATGATGCCTCATATCATACCAGTCACATCACAATCAAGGATATCAACTGTACATATTTGCATTGAAGTAAGAGTAAAGCCAATATCTGTGGCATCCTATAAATGCAGCTGAACACTGACAATCATGTTCTTAGTGAACATGTCACAGTGGACATTTTCTGTCCAAATCATGGTGTTACTTGTCTGTGTATTCAGAAATGTTGTAGAGCATCAGCTGACCAGGAAAAGCATAACCATTGTCACATTTTCCCATAAATGACAAAAAGAAATCTGTTTTGTTTAAGATGTTTTATTACAAAAGAACAGTTCAGCCTGTCTTCCCATGTAGTAGAGTTGAAGAATACCATGTTAAACGTAATGATATGTAGTACTAAAGGCATTAAGTTGGTATACACACATACCTTTATGTCTGTCCAAAAGAATCCAACAAACAAGTAATGCCATTGGCTAACCAACAATGAATGTGTCAGTATATGGCAGTTACAATTCTATGACATTGAACATTATAACCTTCGTATTTGCATGAGCTTAGCTACCACTATGAAAAAGACCCAATGCTTACAGATGGTTGTTGCTAAAAGAGTTGGGCAAGCCGTCAATGATCTAGGTAGCAAAGCTTTCTACCTAGATCATTGACCCCATTCTTTAGTACATTTTATATTATTACAATGTTAACTTTAAAGCAATACAAGCTTAAAATCCACCATTGTTCACATATCATTAACATTGAACATGGCAGTAAATATAAAGAGGCATGAAAATTGGGAACATATTGCATCATATAAAAAAATGAAAACATGCATTTCAGCTACATGAACATTGATATCAATGTTACGATTTTCACCAAAATCTTCACAGAACAGGGTACTTGTTGGAAAGACAAAGGCACATGCCATATTGAATTATGCATTCTGGAATTTCTTTCTTAGAACCTGTGTCGATATGGGTATTTTACTGAAACAATTCTGCAAGACTAACGCCACATGGTTGCAGTTATATGCAGCCTTAATTAAGAAGAAACTATCAAAAAAGTCAGTTTTAATAAGAACAACAGTCAAGTTCATGAAATATGGTATAACTTTACTATTCCAATGTTTACTACATGCAGCATACACTAATAATAAACCATCAGGCTCTCTCAAATCATAAATGCATAAATGTAGTCCATCAAAGTAACCGTCATCACCTGTACTGTCATGTACAGTGATGTGGACACCTGTTTCTAGAAATTCGTCAGCGTTAAATTCTGTTCATTTGCATTCTGGTTAACTTCTTCATTGCGTTTTTTTTTCACATCCATCAGAATAAATGCAATTGTTTCTTATACCCCAACACCCCAACATACATCTGTGGCTGCTCTGAAGTACAAACATATATGTATTATTTTTATGATGTATAAAAACAATTTGCACAGCAATCAAAGCTCACTCATGTATGTGTGAGGTAAAAATATGGTAAAATATGGCAGCAGAGCCAGTTACCTGATAGCACTTCCTAATTGTTCATCCTACAGAACATAGCTCTTTTAATCATTTTATAATATCATAAAATATATGCATGTAGAAACAGGAACCTTTTGGAAATATTGCATTACAAAACAAATGACCATTTATGAGTGAAAAAGAACAGAAAAGGGGACTTTTCTTGACAGGGCAGAAAATACATGATGGCAAGTTACTGGCATGCATGACATGTCCTGTGGGAACACCAGTGCTTCCTCGTTGACCTGAGCATTAGCCACCCAGTTACAGTTAAGTTATTAGAAAACATGTGAAGAAGCACATTCTAATCCTGCTGATGTGATGACTGAATGTCAATACGAGGAGAAAACGGACAGAAGATGTCTGTACAAGGGGTGGTTACATTAGGTACCTAGGTGGTAGCCACTGGTGGTGACATAAATATTCTCTAGACACTGGAATTACTTGTAGCTTCTGGGATACCCAGAATATTGTAACATTCATAAGTTCCTTAATGATGCTGTACCTTCCTTTTTAATTGACTCTAGATAACACATGAGTCATTAGTCCCATGCACTTAGAATAAAGCATACAAACCCTACAGTTTATGGAACTTCAATATTCCCTTTTTACAGCTGATACCAAATTGCATTTCAAACTTGTGATTAACTTCTCAATGTACTTGGTCAATAATTCTATTTTTTAGAGATTTCTAACAATTTTATTCTGCACATGACCGTCACCACAAATGGAATAACGCCTTTGAAATCTACAGTTAATGGAATCTGGAGATATTCTCTGGGCTGATGATACCAAATTGCACTTCAAACTTGTGATTAACTTCTCAATATACTGGGTCAATAGTTCAAATTTTCTGGGATTTTTAACTATTCTATTTGTTACATGATCGTCACCACAATTGGAATAGGTTTTTAAAGGTTTGTAACTACATGCACTTTATGTCCCACATTGTTCCTGCTGAATAATAAGCTAGGTCACTAAGACCGATCACATGGTCACCACTTTGCATAATAATTTGTTCATTGGGATCTATTTTTACCTATAAATCGAGCACAGCTGCATGACATTGGCAAGTGGGTGCATCAATTACCCTAACTAAATGCTAAATCTACAAATTCAACAGTGCCCCTGCATTCAGTTCATAATGCTTCACTTGAGAGCAAGAGTACACATCAACTGAATTCCAAGCTGTCCGCAAATTGTTGATCTGGACTAGGGGTGCAACCCAACATGGGATGAATGGTGAACAACCTGTGAACATATGAAGTTAGACTAATAAAAACATTTGGTTTTAATGTCGTGAAGGGAGCAAAATATGAGAAAAATATAATGGAATTAAACATAAAACATAAAAATGCCTTACTGGACAATTATGGCTAAAATCTAACGTGAATACACAAAGGTCTAACTATATAAAATTGCCAAAAGCAGCATACATGTTAAGGTCTCATGGCAGAAACCTTTGACCTGTCAAATACATTTATTCACTGAATGGGAAAATGAGCCATGCCACTACAGAGCTGAGGGAATTGTCTGATTGCTACAATGGCATATAGTATTGGTACTAAGGGTTCACAGAAAGCTGAGCATATACTGCCTCAGCAGTGGAAGTCAAATACATCTTTTCTGTGTATGTGTCTCAGCAATCATTACATCAGCAATAATCGCCTTTATATCAGGCATCAGGAAGATGCTTCAGCATCTGTGACCAAAACCTTACATATGACCTTTAAAAATCACATTTGATATTTGATATCAGATCACACATATTTTATTTGATATTTGTCAACTACCTTTCCCTGAGATAGGGAATGTTGAGTATGACTTATTGTTCCCATTTCAAGGCGTAACTGATCGTGATTACACTGCCATTTACAAAGTGATCAAATGTAATGTATGTCGTAATTGCGATTGCACTTTCTTAGTAAAATACAAATTCTAGCACTTTTTCGGTTGAGTCCCATCTGGGACTTGAACCCACACCCTCAGAGTCAGGCACCTAATCGCCAGCACACAAGGATAGTTGTCCAGACTGATCAGCAACTGCAGCTTCGTTACTTTTCTTCCATAAAGGTTGTGCCTGAAATGTATCAATATCAATCATTAGGCTCAATTGTTTTTGTTTATTTTTTGTTGTTGTTATTAAATGCCACACTCAACAATAGCTAAGCTATATGGAGAGGTATAGTAATAAATAATGTCATGTTTAACATTCTTTTTTTATCTCACATTATGTGATTAATATTTATAATGTTATAAAATTTACTGAAAATGAACATGAGTCAAGTTGTTAACAAACTTATTCAGTGCAAAAGCCACAAATGCTCATCCATATTTATTGACAAGTTCATGTACCATTTTTGGCTTAGCTATGGATGTGAAAAAGTACACTTGAGGTACAAAGACTTACTATTCAATAACTGTCCATAATGGACTCTTCCCTAATTGTATATTGTTCATTATATACTACAAAAAAAAAAGAAAGAAAAGAAAGTGGGAACATCACAAAATTTGATAGTCAGATATTAAATTGAGTCATGGTGTAGTCCTTTATACTTTTTTTAAATGTCATTTTTGTGTGCTTAATGGACACTTTAAATAAAATTCAATATTCATTGAATTCGAGTGAAAAGAAATATTGTAAAAAACAACAAAAAAGCACCAAGTTTGATTCAAACGCCCAAACACACCAGCCTAGAGCATGAACAAGACGTCCTTATAATGCACAGGTAATGTTTTACTGACAGATATTATGAAGTTTTTAAGTTATGCTCCGGAAACGGAACACATCTGTCAATTTGAGACTAAGTCCGAAACACTTCCATAGAATTCAAGAAAATGATAAATCACACAAACCTGTAAATAGCAACAGGCACGACTTTAGGTTCTGGCTGATATATCTACCAAGTTTTGTAGAAAAGTACTGAACGGTTTTTGAGTTATGCTTCAGAAACGAAGCCCATCCCTCTATTTTGAAACGTTTCCATGGAAACGGAGAAAATAATAAATCACAAAATCTTATAAATAGCAAAAGGCACAACTTTGGCATCTGCAACACATATCTACCAAGTTTGACTGACAGATGTTTTTGAAGTTTTTCAGTTCTGTTCCGGAAACAGAAGTAAAAACACCAGTGCACTATGGAGCAGCCCATGGTTATCGTTAGAAAACACTAAAACGAGCATCGGATGGAAACCATGTATAGACTTTGGGGAGTTGTTTTCAAAGATAACCGTTTTGAGTCACTGTGCGTGGATAGTACTCTACAAAGTTTGTTGTCTTTATTTCCAAAAAACTGAGATGTTGGCGGGAACAAATAGCATATGGATATCGATAGCTGATATGTTCTTGGGATATTACGTGGATTTTGGTAGGATATAGCGGCGATAGAGCCAAATGGGATACTGTTGGCTATTGCAAGATGGAGCTGTAACTGATATTCTTACTCACCTTGAAATATAAATATGCAAGTGTTTACTTCTCCAGGTAATAGTACGGAAGCGTATTAAGGCCACGGTGAAAAATTGTTTTGGTGTCACTATCTCCTACATAGGACTTACTATCTCCTTCGCAGGACTTACTATTACCTACGTAGGACTTACTATCACCTACGTAGAACTTACTATCACCTACGTAGAACTTACTATCACCTACATAGGACTTAGTATCTCCTACGTAGGACTTATTATCACCTACGTAGGACTTACTATCACCTGCGTAGGACTTACTATCACCTACGTAGGACTTACTATCACCTACATAGGACTTAGTATCTCCTACGTAGGACTTATTATCTCCTACGTAGGACTTACTATCACCTACATAGGACTTAGTATCTCCTACGTAGGACTTATTATCTCCTACGTAGGACTTACTATCACCTACGTAGGACTTATTAACACCTACGTAGGACTTGGTATCTCTTGGTAGTATAGTAAATGACAAAATGAATGATATCAGCTGTCCGTCTAAGAGGGGTATGACCAGACTAAAGTCTGTAACATAAACACGAAAACTCAGCTCCGAAATAAATAAACGAACCAAAACATCTTAAAAACACAACACAAGCTTACATGCATGAACAGTGACCAAATTGCTGACACATTTACCCAGACCTATCTGTTGACTCGTGTAAAATACTACCGGTTTTGACATCTACTCATCAGAACCCACACGACAAGAGTCATTCAGACTCCCAGATAACCAGTCAATTTTAACTACACGCCATAAGCAAAACGGTATGATTCATATGGACCCTGCCCATGTTGGTGTGCAGCCGACCAAGCAGCCAAAGCGGCACTTAAACTCCAAGAAGTGAAGATACCATTATCTTAAAACGAAAAAGCCCAGCAAAACAATCTTCCTGAAGTGACAAAGTACATACCAAAATTTGAATTTCAAACTAAAGAATCTGCTCAAAAACACACACATACAAACTAAAAACTGCAATAAATCCAAACAACTATTGACATGGCTATTTCCAAAAGACAAACAAATGACACAAGAATTCCAATTTACATAAATAAAAAAAAACAAAAAACAAAAATAAACAAAAAGCACCATCAAACGGACAAACGATCCCAGAAGCAGAAAGAGAAACGCCCCATCACGCCCTACCACAATGCTCCAGAGATCAATGGACAATACCACACACGGTCACCTAACATTACAAACACTCCTTAGCCCAGTCACCCAAACCTTAGGCATATTTTGTATCACAACCGGCCTTTTACGCCGTTCATAATCCCACATAATCAACTAGTACTACCTTTAAAAGTAATGCAAAACAAAACATTAAAACAAACAAGGCAAATACCAACCAAACCACCCCCTTTACAACTTCTTACAAATTTCCCAATTGAAATATTATTCAAACTTCATTATGCAACACTAACGTCACCTTCAGGTTGCCATATGTTTCAGTCAAATCACCCTTCTTTCGATCAAACACTACATGACCTGGCTGGCCCGTGTTCCAAATACCCAATATGTTGGAAAGCAAACGTAAAATCCCTAAATCATCATCAGTTATAGTCAATTTTAGCTTGATGACAGTGTAAGTTGCACGATTCCGCTGTGACTCAACAACCTCGTTTAAACAATTACAGTGGAGCATGACCTTTTATGGATGTCTTGAAACTGCAGTTAATCAACGCAGTTGGTGTGTGGTAAGTCAGGGAGAACTTGTCTGGAAACCATCGATAGATGGGAAGTCTGGCAACTGTAGCAACGTTTATTTAAGGAAGCAAACGAGTAAGATACATGTTATTAACCAAACCTCAATACATGCAAATGTTCAGTTCTTTTCACCTCCGTGAATTGTTCAATATTATTAGAAATCGTATGTATTACTCGGGCCTCATTTCTTAAGGTGTTTGCTATATGCTTTTGCGAGCTCGTAGTATCTTCAGGAAAGCGTGAATGATCACATCCATGGACTACTGAGTTGAAAAGGAAGAAAAGGATTTTATGGGTGAGTTGGTGGAAATGTTCAGCGAGTAGGTGGAGGTGTTACCGTATTTCTAGGCTCTTTAGTACGGAAAAGATTATGAAAACAGCCTCTGTTGGTGTCTTCTGCAAAATCGGCGAGTCTGTAGCGGGTCCCCATTCCCCCTACACCAACTGGAACAAGAGACACGGGCAGGACAACGTGGAAAATGGACAATGTGCCAGGCCGCAGTCACGCACCTACAAGGGAAAAATGTCAGGTGCAGCAGGAGGAGTGCTGTAATGTCCAAAGCGACATCAGGGGCGTGATGTAAATAGTTTGGAATATTCAATTTTTCACATGTCACCGGTTAAAAGAATTTTGTCATAGAAATTCGAAAAACGCACAGTGTCGTCAAAGAGTAGATATAACTACCACAAGTTTCACATTGTGGTTTGAGTGCCCTTGTTTCGGAATACCTTGTATACACAATACATTCCATAGTAAGTGTGTGAAAAAAAATATAAGTTTTGTTTTACGCTGCTGTTTGCAATTGTTCAGCAATGGGAAGCAGAAATAGGCTTCATACAGTCTAACCATGTAACTAGTAGGCTAACTTACCACCAAAACAATATAATAACACACGTGAGTACATAGATAAAGCTGTATCTGGGTTTGAGGATTAATTGACAGTGACCTTGAAATTCTCAAGTATATTTGTTTCATGCTACTTACGTTGCAATTTCAACGACGGTTTCCTTGTTTGGCTGCTTTGGCTACGACGATGATTACGATAATTCTGTTGACATGCTGATCATGGAGTTGACTTGGTCATCGGTCCTCAATTACGCAGATCGATGCTTATGCTGTTGATCACTGGATTGTCTGTTCCAGACTGGATTATTTACAAACCGACGGGACATAGCTGGAATACATTGCTGAGTGCGGCATAAAACTAAACTCAGTGACTCACTGACCATGGAGGCTTAAAGTTTTATGTCTGCAATTGGTGTAATAAAATGGGGTTTAATTGACCCGGGTAAACCCTGGTTGAAACATCATATAAATCTGTAAACCGGAAACAACATTACCGTTTCCTGATTGGTTATTAAACGGATAGAGGGAATTGGTTTACTACAGAGAGATATCAGATTTATGTGTACCGTAAATAATCTGTTGCATCTTGAGAAGTCTTGGGGGATTTACTTATAAGATGATTGTTGTAAGACTTATTTATTTATAGGATGTAACTTTGTGTTTTGGACCACTTTGTAATTCTTCAAAGGCATTTAGAAGTTGGTGAGGTAATAGAAGACACTATTATGGATGACAACTTCTTTAATTCTTTTAACACGACGTTTCAAGGCTAATTCTTGCCCCTTAGTCAGGTGTGCCCCTTCTGAAGAAGTTGTCATCCATAATAGTGTCTTGTATGACCACTTTGTATACTGCATAGTGTCACTGAATATGAATATTATTGACTTTACCTCACAAATGGCAAATACGTCCCCATGTCGTCCCACTTGAAGCGTGAAACAGGCTTCGAATACGCGATAGTGCTGTTGCAACAAAACACTAGGGTTGGATAACGTTTTCTGTGGAAGATACTCTTTCTCTAAAGCGTTATACACATCACATATACATACCAGATGAAACACAAATAGGGCAAAAGAAAGCTAACACCGACTTCACTTGGCCCCAAAATTAGGAAGAAAGACGTTTGATAGGCTCCATGCGTCATCGATGCACTGCTGCTCTCAGTGCCGATGGTGGACTTACCTTTATTGTGGCATGGCCGTTTGACCCCTGTCCCGCTTGTGAACTCGTGACGTCATTGTGATTTACTGTTCAGTGGAAATTCTCCCGACTTGTTATGGTCTCATGATCCCTCCAGTATAGTTTAAATGTACCTTTAACATTGTCATCGTACTTATCAACTGTGATAACATTTTGACAATGCGCAGTTTCTTTATTTCGGGTGTAATTAATGGACCTAGTGAATTTTAACTCGTCACATTCGTCACCACTCGTAGTTCAGAAGAATCAACTTCAGCATTATCTGAGCATGCTGAATAGATCTGATTTATTCAAAACATATTAGGAAAGGGACAACACCACACAAAAAAAGTTTCCCCTTGACACCAAACTAAGCACCATGTACACAAGATGTGTTTAAGATACTGTCTTAAAAAGATACCATCTTATTTTTTTAGGAACAAACAAAGACATAGAACTAATGATTTTCTTTTGAACATTTCTTTGACTGAGCCTCAAAGCAGCCTCATGTATGTTTCCCAAACGTGTTTAAACGAAAAGTATTTTCTGATACAATCAGTCAGAAGCTGACACACATTTTAATACGACGAATGTTTCTGAGTTCCTTCTCTGTATAGAGAGATAAAACCATAGCCCTCACTCGTGACCTTTTACATACTATGATCATAGTCCGTTTGCACTGCAATATTCGAGTGTACACACGGGACGATTGTACACTATTGAAACGTACGTAAATAGACCAGTAAGTACCGGATGCTATGGCCGGATTTGTGTACGATTCGCGGTATTTCCGGACTTTGGGTGCTTTTATCGTAAGAAGCTGCACCTTTGGAACATGTCATCATCGCCCAGTACTTACTTTTTATGATGAGATCGGATTTGCAGACATTTCCCAGAATGTGTTGGAACCGTTTGTAATTTACTAGGGTTAGAAATATAGAGTCGATACATACTTAAGCAACATTTTCAATAAATTTTCAAGTTTCGAATGTTTTCATCCCATTAGAAACTTATGTACCATTCGTTAACTAGGGTATCTATGTAAACAGCATAAATATGTCCAAATTACCTGTACGTAAACAGAATAATCCAGTATGTGAAATATTGACTTTATTTCACGTACGTCCATGGTTTTGGTATCGTGACCTAGCTAAGCTTCTACCTTTAAGGTGTGGTGAGCGTTTCAGCGTGACCAGGTTACCAGGTAAATCACGTTCATTCACATAGTTGTCAGCTCTTTCGACAAATGGGAATAGAAGAAAAGGTCTGCAGACAGATTTTTAATACGGTATTCCTGCATATAAGTAGTCTGTATCTATGCTCTACGTTTCGGTTCTTCAATTTCTTCATGTGTATCTATGTGCATGGAACTCAGAGAGAAACGAGTTGTTTATTTTCACATGCACTTAAGCAAATGCGCAGCTTATCTGAAAGTATCGAGACGTATCACTGAATTGACACCTTCTACAAATATGTATTCGCCTTATTTCCACTATACCCAGTGGGTAACTGGGAAAGTAAAGACGTCACACACACACATCGCACATATAACGTACAGTGTAGTTATACACATGCTCAAACACGTTTTATAGTGAAGCTTTATGGAAGCTTTTGATACCATAAATACCAGTTGATCAATTGTTTCACCATTGCTGATTCAATTTCACTGACTGCTCAGTACAACTTATGCAATATTCTAAATATTATGAGGGCATGCGTTCTCAGTGTGTGTTACACAGATATACATATATAGAAATAAAACTATAGCGATTTGGGTCCTTGAACTCGTTTACGTTTTCGCGTGTATAACGAGTTTTACATATAGTTTGTGGAAGTACATTATTAAAGAAACATGCAAATGGGGCGGCATACATATTTTGGTGGTACCACAACATCAGAGAGGAGGACGAACATATCCTCCAGGTTATGGGAGGCCATGCAAGTGAAGTGTCACCTGCGGTTTATTGTTAAACCATTATACAGAAATCTGATCATTATGATATGACGTAATGGGTTATTACAATGACAATAGTCACAGTCTTAGTCCGTATTTTCCTTGTTGTAAATAGTTATTCCTATGAAAGCGTATTACGGTCGTAACGAAAAACATATTATCTCCTAACTAGGACCTCATATCTCCTAATTAGGACCTCATATCTCCTAATTAGGACGTAATATCTTCTAATTAGAACTATATGAAGTTCTAATTAGCAGATACTATGCCCTAATTAGGAGATAATATATTTTATATATGACCATAATACGCTTCAATATATTCCTACTGTATATTATTGCGTAATAAAGCATAATCTTTCAGTGCTGTGGCTACAGCAAGCGAACCTTCATTTTTGCGAAGTTTGGCGTTAGGTCTTGAAATACATGGAGTTGAGTATTCCTTCGGCCCCTCTATTTTTGATGTTTCTGTTTCCCAATGCCTACAATGGACATTTTATTGTAACAAATTTAAATTTAAAATAAAACCTTGAATTTTGGAATCGACTATGATATCAATGAATAACGTTTACAATTAGTTCACGCATTAGAAGTTTAGGAAAGTGGTTGCCATCCCACGTCTTTGTTTTATCTGTTCATTGTCTACAATATGCTCTCATTATACGTAAATTTCAAACTTTGGTCATATGGGCCTCGGGTGATACGTTCATACTGTCGCAGTTTTAAACTTGGTAAATGCTGTTCATTCTTGTTGTGTGTGAAACCCGCTGGGTACGGATGTAGAGACTCCATTAGCTGAGGGTCAGTTCACAGTCAAGGACGAGACCACAAACAAATACTAGTATGCCGAACAACAAATCATTCGTGACGTTTCTTGTGTTTACAGGGTATAGGACGGAGTAAACAAATATACATAGTGTTTAATGAGCTATGCATTATTTCTGTTTAAGCTTTATTCATGTTAGTGCATTCAAGAAGAATATTCATTTATTTGTTGCTTCAGACGATTAAATAAAATGTGTGCATTCAAGTGACCTTCAGAATGAGGCATTCAGCGGTATACGGTAAACATGAATAATTTGTTAAGCGCTGTTCCATACAGCAACTACATACCCTTTCAGGAAAATTGTGCGAATGCAGGGTGCTACGGCGCTACGTTCATGCATATCATTTTCACAGTTGTTTTGTCCTCCATACCACATAGGCTTGGTTTCTGGGAGAGATCAGATATATTAATTATTCCTTAGATCCATCGGTGTTTCAGTCGTGAATCGTTTTGCTTGTTTCTGGTCGTTCTGCGGTTGAAGATAGATATAAAGAGGTACTGAAATAATCATACATCTTAAAGCAGCAATGCATGTAAAGTGGCAGAGAGTGATAGGTACCTCGTCACCATAACTTCATACGACAGGTAGGATACTTCATAGGTGTCAACGTCCGTATTGTATTATATTATGACGATTCAAACATACATTCATACATTGACATGAAGCTGTTATCATGGATCCAGTTGTGCTAAATACCGGCTCTTATTAGCTACATCTCTTCATTTCTGGCTTCCTATAGTACTTATTCTCAGCAATGTGTATTTACCCATTGTTACTCGACAATCAATATCTAATTGTCAAGTTCAGCGGCTGATTGCTGTTAATTGAGCTGTTTCTGTAGCAGGAATGCCGTTGGTCAGTCCATCCGGCCAAACAAAACATGCTAATTGTATCAAGGACGTATGTCCGCTTGATGGCCCCAGGTGTTTAGCTTATCTGTATCTATTTGTATTGTCCACCTGTTGATCAAACTCTCCACGCTCGGCTGGCGATGATATCGTTTTCATTACCTAGGACACGGTGGGGTTTAAATCTTTGACCACCGTGTTGATAGATAAACGTGTTTCTGACGTCATGTGTACGTGGTCGGTTGAGTATAAATATGGCCGTGTTGTTGTATCAGTTATTCTTCACCAAAGATGCGAATGTTGCTGCAGCTAGCTGTAGTATATTTGTCCGTATGGGTGGGAGAGAGTGCCTGTCCCCACTTGGAGGCTGGGCTGGTGAACTGGGGAGACACATCTTCCTGGACATCTGGTGTACTGCCGGTTGAAGATGACCAAGTTGTTATTCCATCAGGTAAACATACTTTATGAGCAGCAGTGCACTCGTCCACATTCAAACTCCTGTCATTTTAACCTACCATGGCCTTCTTACTATTCCGAGTTTATTCTGTCTGCATAACCTGAGGGTAACACATGGCTAGCTGACCAGTTATTGCATACATTGAAAGGACAAGACTGAGCGGCACCCCATACACATTGAAATTCTGATGTTGGTGCCAGGTGTATACCACTTTCAGCCATTACATGTAATCAACGCAATATCAAAATCAATATGTGTATTTACAGGACGTATAGACGTATATGTGTCACGTGTCTTTTCATAGTAATTGCTATGACATCTTCACTTTCAAGCTCAGTGAACCGAACACTTGTCTTTGAGACGACCTTGTCCAAATTTCTTAAACATGTACAACTGCTCATCACTCCTCGGACGGATGAATATTCTAAGTCAGTTTATTTACCATCATATTTTCAATGTACTTCAGCTAACCGTACCTCTGTAACTGGCGATTTGTCTTGTTCAGCCACTACTTTGCTCCACACATGGCAAATGGAAGGTTCCTTCCAATATATGATCAAGACAGATCGTACAATATACATTAAATACTCTCAGCCTTTATAGAGTGTTGTACTTTTGGTTCCAGGCAAGAAGGTCCTTCTGAACGTGTCCCCGCCCTGTCTGTCCTCCATAACCATTGAGGCTGGGGCAGCGTTAGTCTGGGGCGACGTGGACAACCTCACCGCCTGTGTCAGCTACATCCTCATCAGAGGCCGACTTCAGATCGGCAGTGAGGACTGTAGGTTCACCAGGAAAACCCACATCAGACTTACAGGTTGGCTATAGTTGTTTGACGCATATAGCCTTTAGCACGCTATACAAATGATCGACTCATCGAATGCGATAAGGGAACACCAAACTATTTCTGCTATAATGTTACTTACTCACATGCTCATTTGTAAACGCCAGCACCAGTGTTAAGGTAACCAAAGGAACGCTGTTTATATAGAATCTTTCTTTGTCGGCTGTTTGATTTTTACAGGTTGTGACGCGTTGTTTCAGTAAGGACATTGCCAATAAGTCCTCGAACATTTGAATTGATCCTTGGTTGTTACGAATTCGTCTCTTCCATGTTATGTGGATTCTCATCCCATGAGAAGTAAAAGTTAGCATGTCCTTCGAGTCGACTCAAAAGTAATTTCACGTACAGTGCGTTTCGGAGGTTCTGTAGTGACAATCAAATAGGACATCTGTATCGTCAGTGGCTATATCTTGTTACGTTTAGAATACAGCATGCCACTGTCATAGGATTACTCGGAATACAGAATGTTAGTTTCATCATACTATTTCGAATATAACATATCATTCCTAATCTGCTATGTGAAATGCAACATGCATATGTTTTCCCAGCATGTGGTACACATCATGTAACCCCGAGAGCATGTCACCAATATCATGATAAGAGTTACAATTCCGTCGACTAAACCAACACATTGTAAATCCCTCGCCATTCAAATTCATTACATTGTGGTGTAATTTTAGAATGAAATAAAATAATGAGAACTTTTACTTTTATAAGGTGAAAGCAACTCCACGTTGTCTGTTTCTGGCTTTGGGAGGAAGTTCATTGGCGTGGATGCAGGAGGCACGATTGAGATACACGGAGAAGAGAAGCCATCATGGACAAAGTTGATCCAAACAGCTGAACCAAGCACCTGTGACAACCTCTTCAATTTCCAGGTGAGATCATTGACTAACATCCGATCGAGGCAGCTCAATGCTCAGATACCAATGTTTAGTTTAAGGGACACCAATGATATCATCACTAGCTGCAGGGTGAGACATTGTAATGTTGAGATACGCATGACAGATTCACTATATTAGTACCAACAGATATATACGGGACCTGAGGGTTTCTAACGCACTACGAACGTAATGATGCGTGACGTGACTGACCACTGACATGAACCAGTTGAGTCCACTGCTCTATTCCAAGAAGTAACGATCGGTATGATTCGTAGAAGACCCCTCTCTTACAATCTAAAAGAAAATATTGTTACATCTGAAAATCTATACGAGGATATTTATCCTTTTGACGTCATTTGTTGGCATGAACTCTGAGCATAACTACCTTTCATACAATAATTCATCAAATAATTCATTTGTCCATAAACGATCTTGTACTTGAAATAGTCATTGAAATAGAAAGATCAAAACACAAATACACAGCTCCTTGCATGAATATATTATTTTACAGACAAGCGCATTCCAGGCGGAAGCTTCTCGAGGTCTGTACGTATCTGTGTTTAATGAGGACGGCTCTCTGTGGGACTTTGCCGTGTTTAGGACCGGGGAGGACATAGCTGACGAGGACCTCAAGTTCCAGGAATTTATAGAAAGTTAGTTAATCAAGGAAGTACCTTTGCCACATTACTTTCTATAAAGAAAGGAAGCGAGTGAGTAACGTTTCACACCGGACTCAGCAATATTCAAGCTACATGGCGGGGGTCTGTAATAATCGAGTCTGAACCAGACAATCCAGTGATCAACAGCATAAGCATAGAACTGCGCAATTGGGAGCCGCTGACATGTGCCAACCATGTCAGTGAGCCTGATCACCCGATTCCGTTAGTCGCCTTTGTGGCAAGCCTGAGTTGTTGAAGACTCTTTTCTACACGGGATCTATTCTTGATTTATTATTATACTATAATTGCATATCGAATACAATGTATCAGAATGTCAAATGTCCTACGCCTACCCGAAAAACAAACCAGAACAAATCTTATTTCAGATGTGATACAAACCTGCTGTATTATAGTGTAACCTACCTGCAATACTTTCGAATCTGAACTTCTCATGTTGCACTTGCAGGTGTTCCCGAAGACAAGATTCTGGCTGTTGCTCTTCAAGGTGAACTAGGAACTGGAGACATGACAGCTGTGTACACAGCCCTGGAGGCTGCAGGGGGTCTGACGTCATCAGCTATCAGGAGTGTCACTGGCAGACAGGCTTACGCCTTTATCACAAGAACAGGTACTTTACGATCCATTCCGTTTACAGCCGTGACTCGAACATTGGTCTACAAATTAAAAACATCCACGTTTACACACAAACACGAGCATTGTGTGGACGCTGTGTGTGTGATGTTTCTAACAAATCTTGTGTGTGTCACTGTGTTCCAGCAATGTGAATTAGTTCTCATGTTATCAACCAGGGCATTTTATTTCTCAGATTATTTCCGGGGTGATGGGGTAACTTAATGGTTCAGACGTTCGTCACACTGAAGACACGGGTTCGATTCCCCAAGTGATCACAATGTGTTAAGCTCATTTCTGGTGTCCCCCGCCGTGGTATTGCTGGAAAATTGCTAAAAGCGGCGTAAAGCTATGCTCAATCACTCAGATTATGTCCATAACAAAGTGCTATTGCTGGGATATTGGTGGATTATAACCAGCTTGAATATAGATGACATATAAAAGGAATATACCTGTGACAAAGCCAGAATGATATTGTGTGTGTGTGTGTGTGTGTGTGTGTGTGTGTGTGTGTGTGTGCGCGTGTGTGTGTGTGTGATATGTGAAATACGTATGTATATTTATACTTCGCCAGGCAACAGTGGCACTACGCAAGAGAAATACGCTGCCAACCCTCTCGACAAGAAATTTGTAGAAACAGGCTACCTATCTGTTGACTTCAACGGATTCCAGTTCAGGGTAAACAGCAAGGTGTTCTCCAGTCCGAAAATGAGGAAAGGTGTCGACTTTAAGGTCCTCACACAAGAAGCCGCATACCCCTGCCTTAAACTCAACGCTGACGTTTCCAAGTGGAGGGACGGTGAATACCATTCTCGTGCATTTTTCATGCGTTTCTTTCAATATCTCTGGTGTACAATATAGCTTAATGTCATTCAACAGTTATGTTTTCAAAAACATCAGAGCAATGCGTATGTATATGTTGTTTGTAGGTGACAAGATCGTCATATCCTCTACCGACTTCGACTGGAGACAAGCTGAAGAAATGACCATCAAGAGTTGTCCTTCCTGTGCCGTCAACGAAATCTGTCTGACAGGTAGATGGAGCTGAGAAGTTTCGAACTTGCTTCTGCGTGTGTGTGCATCAAAAGTGTCCATGTTTTCAAGCACAATGTAAAGTGTATTACTTTCAGGAAAGTTTGTCACATGGACAGAAACATGAATGTTCACGCTTAAGCCATGTATTCAGTCTGATGACATTTATGTCCAAATTTGAAAACTAATTCGTCTCCAACAGAGCTGTCTGACATGGAGGTATATCTGGTGCATCGTTGTCATTGCATTAGCGTCTATATAGAGCAACATGTTTCCTGTGTTCAAACTTACAAGATAATCACTCTCCCTAAACATTTGCCAATATACTGTTCCCCAGTACCCGAATATCACAGCTTATAGAATTGAGAATCAAAACCAGCCATTCTACTTCAGAGCCACTCAAATACACACACTATGGGGAGGTAACTCTTGGTGTGGACGAGAGGGCGGAAGTGGGACTGCTGAGTCGGAACATCCTCATCGAGGGCGTGATACCGGAAGAGGGTTGCAGTATCAACGAGCCGGAAGATCAGTACCTCTGTGACTTGTTTGGATTTGACACTTTTGGAGGTCATGTCAAGGTGAATGGACGTTATATCCTGAAGTAGCAACATGAAAGACTAAGTATTGGAATCATAAATATGTTTTGAACAGTGGTCAACTTAATGTACAAGGAACAGTCTGAGATCCTTTGAGCACGGGGAGGGTTCTGATAAAGTATTGGTGATTCTGGGTTTGATTTTGATTTTTTTATATGTGGAAGGCATCATTTGTTCAGACTTCTGTCATGTACCTAACATTTAATCTGGAAATGTGTCAACTTTGTTACATTCGTGTTAACAACAGAAAGTGTAACCACGAACACCTCATTTGACTTTATTCTTGTTTTAGGTTGTCAGAGGCTTTGAGGCTGCACATATCCAGGGTGTAGAACTCTACCACATGGGGCAGCAGAGATTCCTCGGTGAGTTACAGTGACAGATTTGAAACAAAATCCAGATACCATAGTGTCAAACTTTGAACTTATAGTAGTATCAAAGGAACTACTCGAACCTGGGTATTCGAATTTAGTTTGAATCCTGCGTTGACACAACATCTTACCTACACAAACGTCCCTTCCCCAGGTACCTACCCACTCCACTTCCACATGTGCGACGACGTGGACGGCAACTGGTTCCGTCACAACTCCATCCACCACTCCTTGACGAGGTGCGCCACTGTCCATGGTACAGATGGCGCTGAGGTTAGAAACATAGTTTCCATAGTTTCTCTACCAGCATGATTACACACTGTCAGGTGATGTTGTCTTATGCAGACGGAAGTATATTACACTTTCGTCATCACATCTTTGAAGCTATTCAACTGTTTAACATGTGTTATATGTGACGTCTGTGAATAAGGTTAGGCAATTTCTATAAATTTTCTATAAATTTCTTTCTTGTGACGCTACAGCAGCATCAGTTATACATTGATTACAACTTTTAGGATTCCATTGACCGAAGGTGACCCATGGTAAAGACCCACTGGTCAAAACGTAAGGTCAAGTAAATCACAAATGGCCGATGCAAACAATTAGTACTCATCCATTTTTTCGACATGTATTGCTTCAAATATGTACATGATGTTTCAGCTAAGGAATATGTTCAAGTTAACACAATATGTCTCACACTTCAGTAATTACAGGTATCTCACGACGTATGTGGAGTTAAGATATTTCACTAACGTGCACCTTCCCTTTACTTCTTCACACCAGGTGTCTCATAATGTGTGCTATCTTCACCGCGGTCACGGCTTCTTCTTGGAGGACAGCGCCGAGCAGAGGAACGTCTTCGACAGCAACCTGTGTATCGGCACAATGCACGGCACCCACATCATGTCCGACATGAAGAAGGAGTGGTGCAATTCTACCATGAAACCTTTTTGCGAGTACGAATCATCTAATGAAAATATAAATCTATATAACCAAGCTGTTGTTTGTTTTACAACATTTTCTTCATTAGATAATGCATCGATAACATATCAGCACACTGTATAAACCGGTATTCCTGTTAAACGAATACACTGACAATTTGTTTCCAGCGCTCTTTCCTCATACTGGATCACGCATCCCAACAACACCTTCATCAACAACGTGGCCGCGGGCTCAGATGTAAGTAGGCAAACTAAGAAAGAACTGAGACATAATTTCTATGGTGACGTTTCCATGCCTCCGGGATAGTAGCATTATGTCAAACCTGTTTGATAGTTAGTTCCGAGTCAGTGAAGGAGATGGCGTGTAGCTGGTGTGTTTGAGTTTACAAAAACACTCAATTTGTCTGAGCTGACACAGCAAACCGTGACTGACAAATCTGTGAACAGACTAGAGGTGCTATTCTTCACAGTACGTCGTGGTACCAGGGCGCTTTGGGGTTTAGGTTAGCAAGCATTTCATTTCCACATCCTTCATATAACGATAGGCGTAATGAAGACAGCCGTGATTAATCACTTTCAGCTCTCTGACGCTTCCGATAGAGAAAGACGTTTTAAAAAGTCAGTCCGACCTTCCTTTATACTACAGCATTAGGCAGGTCACTGAATGTCCATCTGAGTGTCCATTAGGCAGGTGACTGAGTCACACAAGCACTGCAGATCTATTCAAAGTATTAATTTTCATGTAATTGACAGAACGTAGGTTTTTGGATCCTAGCCTCTAAGTTCCCCCTCGGACCTTCTCGACAACGCCAGGAAGAGAGGGGGCTAGTTCCGAAACTGCACGCCATGCAGACAAGGATCCAGGAATTCAGGAACAATACGGCTCACTCCAATGTCAAGGTTAGTAGCATGTATGTGTATATGGTTTGTTCAATGACGTTGTTAAATAATTTTAATTTGGAAAGATGATTTATTTGATATCTGATTCACTTAACAGAGAGGTCTGCGAATCGATCATCGTATATCTAACGGGGAGATCAAAGACGGTGTTTTTGTCCCCGAGAATGGAATATTTGGTGCCTCAGTATCACACACACCAAGGGACCCGCCGACAGAGACCAGGGGATTTCTAGACAAATCTTATCTCTATGGGTGAGAGTTCTTGCTTTGTTGTCCTCATCCTTTGGTGGTGGCCATTATGAACGGTATTCCGTTTGATGACAGTGAGAAGTTCTGGAAACAGTTATGTTTTGCAGTACTATCGATATATGATTACGATCATATAATGCATGAGACGAGGATGCATTCGACGCCAGTTTGGGGAACTGTGCAATTGTGTCCAAATGCCAGTACTATATTGTCTCTCGTGAATACAGATGCTGTTGTTTCATGGTTCTGCAAAGGTTACACAATACGTCAAAGAATTAGGATTGACTCCCGCCCTCTCCCGTTTAAGTAAACAATATAAAATCTTCACAAGGTTTTTGTCATCGTTCTGCTCTCCAAGTGAGCGCAGAAGAGAGCGAGGGGGGATGTTGGGTTGCTGGGACAAACATCTTGCACCAAAATGATTTTGGAAGAAGCAACCTATCCACGTGCTGGATTGACTACAAGAAAGCCTACGACTCTGTCTGTTACAGAAGGATTGTGAAGTCTCGTCATTGTATTGACTTTCCAGAGCGGCTATGTTTCACTTACTCAAACCTTCCAGTCTGATGGGGAATATCCCACAGTGACTGGTTCTGTTCTTTTTGTCTGTATTCAAATCCTTTACGCTCTCTGCTTAATGGAGAGGGTGGGTACCATCCCTGACATTTGCAGCACGAATTTGCTTTCTCATATCCTTTACATTGATGACATCGAGATCTTTGTCAAAGGAGACACCGATGTCAAAGGACAGGCCCTCCTGGTCGAGTCCTTTTTTTACTTGCTACAGGCTATACATTGGACTCGACAAATTTCTTGACAGAAATCAGGAGAGCTCTTCTAATACTCTGGGTAACGCACAAGACTGCAGCGTTGGAGAGTGTCCATGATCCATGGAAGGATCTCTTTCGATCGTCTAAAGAGGGCTTCCTGGGAAAATTCCCATTCGCTGTCTGGTTCGGATGATTCATTTACACAGCCACATTGTGTCATGATCGCCCGAACCGTTTGATCGTAATCTGTAAAACACAATATAATAACACCCAAATGTCTTTTACTTCAATGACAGCATCTTAATGCCTCTCGAGAATCTCATCCAATCTTATTCCCTATCAATAAATACGTACATCGGGTACATGGTAATGGTGCTGGAAATATCCAATCTTCAGCAGTAGTCGTTAGTTTCTGATTGAACACTTACCTGAACACAAATGTATTGAGTTTGTTGAAATATTGCAATTACTATGTTGTGTCTTTACAGGTTCACAGCATACAAAAATAAAGACCTGAATGTATGGACGAAAGCTGGAATAGTTATCATGAGCAACTTCACGTAAGAATTATTCCTCCATAACAATATATAGCATATTGAACAATCTGCACAAACACATTAATACAAACTTACCATAACTGTATCCTTTGTGTCACTGGATGAACCACTAGAAGCTACCTTAAAATTATATAACAGACACGAAACACGAGTTTTGTTAACAACAATGCCTATTATGAAACGTATGCCTCAAATACATACCTCAAACATATTGCATCAAATATATATGCTGATGATATTCAGTGTTTCCACATATATTTACACAGCCTGGCAGATGCTACGGAAGGCATCACTATGGCTGCAGCGAAGTCTGAGACATACGCTGAGATTACCAACTCGCTATTTGTTGGGGAGACGGACAACCTCGGCGAGCCTCAGGAACCCTTCGGTCGGTCAAGACCAGGAAATGAGTATGTTATAATGTTAAATGTATGCATCGACATTATTGGTCGCTTACCTTTTACCTCACTAAACTTGAAATCAGTTTACAAGAAGCACACCTCGTTGTTGGCTACCATATACGAAGAATGAAGGCCACAAGCTTGATAGAATTCAAGATATGCACCAATCGATTTCGATCACCATGTGTAAAAAATGTAACGCTGTAAAGTAATTTTAAAATGGTGTTTGTCTTGTAACTGGAGAAAAATCAACAGTAATCTCAACATATGCTGACTGTTTCTTCAGAGATGAGCCTCTTCAAGGAGTGTTGTTCTACCAGGGTCCAGGTCACGTGACTAATACCTTCTTTAACAAATACGAGACGAAGACAGCAGGGTCAGTGACCAGATACGCAGGGGCCATCAGCGTGAAGCGCAGCAACCCCTATCCCCCTAAAGCCAGTAGCCATGTTGAGGGCATCAAGTTCGGCTTCTGTGACGTGGTGTGTATTTCTCGTGGGTGAGCTGTCTAGCGAGACCCAGAACAAGTCAAAGCATGTTACCAGTTGGTACATTTAAAAGTAAAACCTCAGTGAACATTTATGACGTGGGGCATGTATGTGGTGATGTAACACGAAAGGGAGTGTCGTTAGTTCTCTTCCACAAAGTGTTACTTCTTTGTAGCACTGTGGTGTGATTCGACTGTAGTTGTATTGTATCAATGAACTATCTATCATTCAGACTGAGGGCAACTGGGCCTTTAAGGGTGATCCATCTGTCCCCACCATAAAGAACAAAGACGGCAACCGACAGATCACCTTCAGGGACATTGATGGCAGCGTCTCCGGGACACCCGGGACCCAGTTCGTGCCAAACACACGTTTCCACACCACCAACCAGTGTGACTATAGGCCTGTATCGAACTTCGCTGTGTGTCCCCATGACTACGCTAAGGTAGAAACGTAATTAAAAAATCATTCAAACATATAATGTATATAATTGTTATCTAAAAGTGAATAATATTTTTGGGGGGAATTACATCTGTAATGTTTCATTCAAAGCACTCCCATAGTTCCTTCGATTTCTGAAAAAACAATAGTTACACTGAAGGTGTATATGCTGAAGGTAGAGAGTGTGCTGATGGTGATGACATGGTAATGTCAGGTATATCATTTTTGTGAAAGGCTTTCTAGACTGACAAGCCTGGTGCTGTTGTAATACTGTTGACTTTAGAGGTAAATATTGATGTGTTAGAGTGTCCAGATCAGTGGAACACGACACGTTCTTCTGATGAGGAAGTTAAGACAGTCGTGATTCACATTCCAGGCTATCTTTAAAGGCGACGGGGCTCTTAAAACATTAGACAAGAACTACCCAATGTACATGCGCCGGGACGACAGGCCTGATGATCCTTTTGCCCTAGAAGGTATCTTTCCTATCTATCCAGAGGTGTTTAGTATGTTAATGTTTTCAGTATGTCTTGCCTAAGGCCTCACTTCAACACAAAATAGACCTCACAGTATTAAGCATGGGGAAATAATACATTTAACTTTTTTAAAGTTGATAGTAGATATATCCTACACGTTTCAAAAATGCTTATTGCAATTATATATAGCATTTTCCTTGACAGGTTCTAGGGGAAATAACTACCTGGTGATCAAGAAAAAATCCTACACTGTGTACTTTAACGGTACAGCTCCAACGCAACTACATGTATCTGCACAAAATCTAGAGAGGTAAGTTTTGTACAGCAAGGCATCGATCATCATTACACTCGCTTACATGTTTTACATATTTTTGTTGGTGCATTTCAAAGCCGAAATGATTATCAGCTATGGGCGACGAAACCTAACGGTTTTATGTTCTAAAGTTTTACAGGCCTAACCGAACAGTTGTACGTACATTTAGGCATTTATCAATGATTGTTTCAGTGGTGACTATGTCAGACTTGGACTGTGCTACCCTAAAGATGTGACCAGCTTCACCTTCTCCAGTGGACTTCCCAAGATAAGGGCATCTACTCCTGCTTTTAACGTCAGCAGCATCGGCGAACTAGACGGCGACACCACGGGGAGGGCCTACTTCTGGGACAAATCCGCAGGGTGAGTTTGCAGGATGAGGGTGTTTACAGGATGGATGCAGCTGTTTCATTCTGTGGACGGATGTACACAGGATATGTGCTCACTCATATCCACAGATGGATACATGCTCTGCAGAGTCTGGTCACCCGATCACTATTCTTCATAGAATAGTGAATAATGTTAATACTTTGAAATCCCGTTTTGATGGAGTCCTTATTTAACTTTTGATGTTTTACAGGCTGTTGTTCATCAAGATATACTCCAATGTCAATCGTGTTGACGGCGAGACGTGTCCAGGATACAGATGCCCGTCACTAACCATCACCAGAATTGGTGGCAGTGATGATCTTATCGACTGTTACAACAACACATACAATGGAGCCTACAACAAACCTGAAGATGTAAGTGATGTTTAATCAAGCAACGTCTGAAAAAAGTAATTTGTAATAGGTCAAATTTAACCATCGACATCCAATATTTCAGGATGCAGTGAACATACCCACGGCAAAGCCTTGTAACAAGACAACATCAGAGGTGAGTTTATAGCTATATATCCCATCGGTTTTTTAAACAAGGCACATGTAAATTTGTGTCACAAGTAATACAAATTCCAATCAATCGGCATCATAAATTTCAGCCGCAACTCTTCAGCCTTACTTTATTTTTTATTGTATCATGGAATTCATCTTTATTGAATTCAAATCATGGTTTCTTTCAGGGCTTTGGTGCCGAGGTGGAGTCCAACTTCTTCAGTGCTGCACCTTCCATCCCAGTGTGTCCTGCTGATCCTGTACATGAAGGTAACTACTCTACTACAGTGCATCTCGCTGATGATTCGCAGTACCGACAAAGACATAGGCTTTCATCATACAATCAATCCTTCTGACTTATTAACTCGGGTCAAAGTCTGCCTGTCAGGATAAGTCAGCATTGGCATTACCCTCTTTATTTCAAGTTGAAATATTCATGACCAAAAAGTCCTTAGCCATGTGCTCCGAGTGAGTATTTGCCATTTTCACCATAGGTCGATCAACACCGGAACTGAAAGGCTGCTACAAAGACAGTTTCAACTTCAGAGATATCCCCTATGCGTATATCAAACTAGTCATGTCCATGACTGTCAATTCCTGTGTAGAGAGGTAGGTGAACAAAATGAGTTGTTCAATAATGGACACCGAACAGATGCAAAGGACAAGGTTAAAGTTCAACGTGTAATCCATCACATAGAAAGAAACCTGTGTGTTTATATTTAAGTTATGTATGATATCCTATGGTTTTTATTTCAGATGCTACTACCGGGGTTATGTGTACGCTGCTCTACAGAACGGTAACGAATGTCGATGTGGTAATATGTATGGAGGCTTTGGAACCAGCACCATGTGTTCCAAATCCTGTTCAGGCAACAAAACCGCCAACTGTGGAGGTTCCCTGGCTAACGCTGTCTACACCACCGGCAGAGGTAAGCATCGTCAACTGATAAATGTAGCCTCGTCAAGCAGTTAAATGTGCCAGATTTGTGCTAAATGAATAGAGTCCAACCACGCGTGTTGATTTTGGACTCTCACCTTAGACCCTGCAAAGTAGAATGGATCAACAAAAGACATAATTTCCAAGTGATGATTATTTCAGCAACACTTTCGGCCATGACCACGTGTCGGGCTACAGGCGTGGTGATCGACGGGCAGTGCTATTACCTCACTTCTGGTACCTATTCATACGTGGAAGCTCAGGCACAGTGCGTCAAACTCGGAGGGAACTTGGCCACCATCAACTCAGAGAGTGTTCAGGTAATTTACATATGTTTCATGTGTGTTACTCGTTAACAAAAGATATGTGCGAAGGTTCAGGGCTATTGCTGACGAAAGGGCAAAGGTGTTGTTACAAAGACGTTGTTACCTGTGAAACATTGTCGAGAAATTTGATATTCTTCAAAGTAGACACGACCTCTTCTACTCACGCTGCCCATGTTTGTTATTGTCTCTTTCAGTCTGAAGTGGAGCGCTACATGAGACCCTTCATGACGGACGCGTGGTTCGGACTTAACGACGTCATCGATGACGGCACCTACGTCTTCATTGATGGTACAGCGCTTGGTGGTTACAGAAATGTTATGCCTGGTCAGGGCACGTCACGTTCTCAGGACTACGGAGGTGAGTATATTAGGAATAATTTAATGTGATGTTTTCATAAATGGTCCTAAATGTGTATTTTGGATTGTACTAATAGATATGCTGTTGTTAAAACCGACATCCTGCAATTTATGAAAATTTATTTACAGACGATATTAATGATATACAGAATAAATGATATTCATGGTCAGGAGATAAAGCGTGTTGGGTATCATTTTACAGTGCTCAGAGCAATCAGCCTTTATGGCTGGGATGATGGTGGAGTAAAAGAGAGTCACCGAGCCTTGTGTCAGCTACCTCTCACTGGAAGCCCTCCTTCTCCAGGTATGTGCATGGTCCTCTACCCCGAATAAAATCAACAACGTTACCACAACCAAATCAAACCCAACATACACACCACACATCACAACAACACAACACCACCACACCACACAACACTACCAGCCTCTATGGGCAGTAAATCTGTCAACATTAGCTTGACGAAATGTCCAGCCCACCTTCCTCTTACGACCCTTTCATATATTCCAGTAAGTTGCGGTCCTAACAACTACGGACAGCAACTGAACGGCGGCGACTGTTACCTCATCATCAACACAAAGCACACATACAACAGCGCCAAACACGCCTGCTACACCAGACGCGGTACTCTGGCCGATGTATCGAATACTCAGACATTGGTAGGTACTTCGTTATCATTTCTACATAAGGTATCTTTTCAGTAACTACTACCAAAGAATGTTTGCACAACAAGATCTACAGAAAGTAAGTAACAACAACTACGAAAGTAACCATGTAACCAGACCGAATGAAGATACTAGGGACAATTTCCCGTTACAATAAGTAGTGTTTGCATTCAATAATACAGAAGGTGTCTTGGAACTTCAAGGATAAAGAAAGTATGGTAACCATCAGTACAGCTGGTGTCTGATAACTCTAGCCGGATGGGTTCAAGAAACAATTGTGTAAATATTTACTAAATATGTATTAATGGGCTAACGTTCAATAACCACGAATAATCTCTCTTCAGGCAAGCGTTCAGGAACACATTTACCACTTTGGCCAGTCCATGGACTACTGGGTTGAAAAGGAAGGAGAGGAGTTTATCGGTGAGTGGGTTTTGATCATAGGGTATCAGGATTGTCGATGTATCTACCCACGTGAGCAGCACTTTGAGCTGTATTTGTGTTGTGACAAAAGCTTTTTGCAACCGCATTTGTTTGATGCCATTGCAGTGTTCGGGTTTCAATGAAAATGGTTTTCATTCTGGGCGAATTTGTTTGATCTGCAGGGCTGGAGAACACCAAGCTGTTCAGTAAGAAAGTGGTTAAAATGGGAACTTCCATCGGTGTCGTCTGTAAGATCGGTGAGTATATATCTCTATCGTCCTGGCCACAGTAATACAATGTCATGAACAGAAGCCCTTAAAACATTTGTGCTCGTAACATTTCATTTATTTTTTGTTATGTAACAGATGCCATTAAAAGAGTAACTGTTTCAAATAGCTGTGTCCAACACTTCAGCCTAGTTCTTGTTATTTTCAGAAACCCTGTCAGCTGCAAGGCCGTGCTCAACTGGTATGTCTTGTTTTTCTGCGTCCAGTCATTCTAAGAGGTCACTGTGTAGTCCACACATCATAATGTATCTATTTTTTAATCTGAATGTAACGGATTACCGTCGCAGTTGTAATCATGTCTACGAAATTATCTTGTTGCACAACCAAACATATTTTTGCCCAAATATGTCTTCCTTCCTCAAGTCCTCGTCTGTGGGTAGTGTATCTTCCTCGTAGCCACTATTGCAGTTTGTCATCCTGCTGCGTGTATTCAAAGAATGAGTAAAACACCATAGCTTGTAGTGTTCAGGGTGTTTATGAATTTGTTGAACCACCAACCTCTTCATGATTTCATACGATTCAGGCTGGGTTCAGAAGAACGACAGCTGTTACCTCTACTCTGGATTACGGGCTACATACAACGAAGCAAGGGATTTCTGCAACCAGTGAGTTGTACTTTATTTAGTACCATAGTCTGTACGTCCACGTGGGTCAGTCTTGTGACCAGAATGTCATTGTAATCAAAGCACAGTTCTGTAACGTGCATGTCATTGTAAGTGGTACACGGTCAAGTGTCCATTATGTTGTGACGAGTCATTAACACACCAGTGACGACTTCCTCCTTGTAAGTGGTACACAGTGCGCAGTATGTTGTGATGAGTCATTAACGCACCCCTTATGAGTGGCAGGCAGAGACCATTATACCTTGTGAAGTGTTGAGTGTCAAATCGATGGAGGATGTCAACATCCAGATTCCCGAGGCTCAGGTGTAAAAACCCCATGTACAACGTAGTCCTTATGCTGCAACAATTCTGAAGTTGGAAAATACTGGAAACGATGTGAAGCATTAAGGCATTTCCTCGTACATTCCACAGATTACTAACTACAAGGAATAGTAACTATTTACTGTGTCGTTCATCCAAACTACGACCAACCAGACATATAATACTTAATAAAAGCTTTTCTACACTCGCTTATTATTCGGAAAGTGGACCCTAACATTTACTCCAGGAGTGGTTAAAGATTCTAAATGTGTGAGTGATTCTAGACAAACTACGTTTTCAGTATGTGTTAGCTTTCATCATCTGAATTTGTTTCGGGGAGCTAAGTCGTACTGATTACATTACAGAGGTGACAGTCAGATTCTCACGGTATTCAGTGACGCTGAAAACACCTTCGTGGGAGATACGTTGAAGACACTGACGCCTCATGTCTATATTGGTGAGTATGCATGTTATGTTGCTGTGGATAGGGGCGGCATGAACAAACTGTAATATTGGTGGAACCGTTACTCAATCCATCATACCCTTTGTATAGAGTTACCACGTGAAACAGAATGGAATCATCAGGGTATGTGATTTAGACATGTATCTGTTGGCTTATTCATTTGCTGACAGTATTAAGGTCTAATTAATCTATTGAGTGAGTGAGTGAGTTAATATTTAACGTCACATCGGCATTATTGCAGCCATTTCGTGACGAGAACAATTAATTATAAAAATACAAATAACTTAATAGCACATACATTGTGAAGACCTGTCAACGAAGGACAGTAAAACTAAGTAGAATATCACAGAATAAAGCGTACAATTAGTGATTAGAACTACAACAATGTATCTATAGACGACAGTACATACTAAAGACCATGGCGACTTACAGTACATTTGCGTCCTGCATGGACCATAGCTGGATTTACATCATCCCCTCAGCTGCTAGCAATTTAGACAAATCTAGCTACACAATAAACATTCTACGATTAAAAACCTGGAAAACTTAAATTTACTTCAAATGTTTTGGGACTTACGTACCCTCTCAGGAGGACAGATATTTTACAGTACTTCAACCCCCTTTGAGGGTACAGCCACGAACGATTTGAGTTACCAATTTAATCTTCCAATTATAAAATATTTATCTAGTTACGATGCAATTAACAAATCTAATTCCTTTAAAAATGAAATAATTAAACGAGGACTAATAGTTCTTAAAAGATCCTTCAAAGTTCGTGAATTAAAAAATTGATCTCTGGTGATGGAATACTCAACACAGTCAAGCAACTGTGATTCTTTCATCAGAAGGGATACAAAACGGAGGATCCTCACCTTTTAGCAAATATTTATGTGTATATCTCGTATGGCCAATACGACATCGTCGTAAAATAACCTCTTCAAATCTGGACTGACAGCCCAATGTACGGTTTTATTTCATGTAATTTATTTACACCTACTTGGGTGTCCCACTTCCTCTGCATCAGAGCACGGATGTAACTTCTAATGCTAGCTTGGTAATCACAGTATGGAATAAGAAGTGGTGTCACAGATTTGTTGAGTGCTGCCTTAGCGGCAAGATCGGCCATTGTGTTCCCAGAAATGCCTACGTGGCTGGGTAACCAACAGAAGACGATGTCGTATTGGCCAGTAGCAAGATTATTACGCAATTGAATAATTTTAATTAAAAGTGGATGTTTGCAAGATCTAATTAATCTATTTTGTCTGTTGTTAGTTACACAGAAAAAAATGAAAGGATGCAACATAGATATGGACATCAACGATTGTGAAACACAGTACGACAAAACAGGATTGTTAAATTGCGCTTTGAGTCTCAGTTTTTGTCTCCATAAATATTTATAGTCACGTGTTTAATGATGCTTCGTGTGTGCAGGATACGTGTACAACAACGTCACCAGGGCCTTTGAGTGGGACAACGGGTCTCCGTCCACCGACTGGAACAAGAGACATTCCCAGGATAATGTGGCCAATGGACAATGTACTAGGCTGTTGACACGCAACTACAAGTGGAAGAATATTGAATGCAGCAAGAGGAGTGCTGTAATATGCAAAGCACCCACAGGAGCGTAGTTATAGTCAGTTAGCAAGAAATATTGATCCATGTAAACTGTGATATCTCGCAGAATATAAGCATTTTGTAATGAAGTGCTAGTATGCTGATACTGGTGGTGTTCTTTGTTTTATTTGATGCAATTAAACGAAATAAGATTTGATGCATACGGACTCCGCCCTTTCAGGGTATGTTGGATGCATTAATATAATACATTGCTAGTGAATCCATAACATTTGATTGGTTGACTAAGGAAATTGTAATGCGTGTATGTTTTTGTCTATATCTATGTCTTGGGAAAGAAATATCACTGTCTAATTGGTAGTTTATTGTTTAGGGACCTTGGTTGCATTACTGGGCTGAAGGGTGTCACTGATTTCATACTGTTGTCATCGTTTATTGTTACTGATGATTAAATACTCTGACTGTTAACCTTTCTATTTAGAAGTTATTTCTGCTTTAAAATGGTATACTCAAACATGGGGCGAGCTCAGACATGATTGTACCCTGCAATCTAAAATGGTTGTTTCATACAAAGGAAAAACGTCACCATAAGGTCATCCGGTTGCACAACATACATATGTATATGTATATGTTTGTGTGTGTATACATACATACATACATACATACATACATACATACATACATACATACATACATACATACATACATACATCTAGATAGATAGATAGATAGATAGATAGATAGATAGATAGATAGACAGGCAGATAGATAGATCTTTGACAAGATCATGGTATGAGCACTGATGAAAGTGTAGGTTTTTCCGTAACATTTCAATATCGTGGCAACTAGGCATACAAGTAAATGAATCGTGGAAACGAATAAGACAACGTTTGAAAGTATACGTGTTCCTTTATTCTTTTCTATGTTTATTCACACGGTATGTCTCACACAAAACTGGTACACATACTGGACAAAAATAACTAGGGATATTTGTAAATTTTGAAATGATAAATAAAGAGGCATCTTTTCATTGACATACTGACGAAATGTCAGTCATAACAATACCAATATCCCTAACTTATTTTGCCCAGTATATAAACTTTTGCTTCGTTTAGTAAGAAGGACGACGACGTAACCATGCTAAAACCTGGTATCTGGCTCTGGTAATGTTTGAGATAATGGTTTCATTATTTTATGTGCAGATTTTACGCAATGAATTTTCAATAATAGTTTAATTTGGCATCGGTATTTGGAGTGAAAACAAACCTTTGGGTATCTTGAACTGAAAAGGTTAGGTCTGGATAAGAAATGCGAGGTGTGGAATCAAGATGTTTGCAAATGAGATACTCTGGCACCACAGAGGTGAAAACAATGAAAACTGCATCATGTCACTAAATTGTTTTTCAAACAACAATGTAATGGGAACAAGAGACGCTCTGGTGTCCCCTGAACCAGCAAGAACCATATTACACAAATATTCGGGGGATTACACGGCCTCAGGTACAGATTCTGGTACTTTAGTTGGATTGAGAACCAGCACCTAATCGCCAGAGTCAGTCACCTAATCCCCAGCACAGAGTCAATTATAAGACACAGCTCACTTACAGCGTCATGGCTAAAGATCTTTGACACTTCGCGGCTCTGTACCTGTTGGGGGCACAGTAGGTTAGCTGGCTAAAGCGCCAGGCTAGTGATCCAGCGAGGTTGAGGTGTCGGGATCGAGCCCACTTGTGACCCGGTGTTAAAATCTTGGAGTCAACTTTGTGTGCTGACTCATTCCGTGTTGTCACACACCCTAGTGTACGGTACAACAAGCCCACGAATCAGATCATGGCAAGATGACAAGGTGGATTATGTGCATAGTTGCGGGTACAACAACGTGCAGCAAAACATGGACACAGTACTGTGTCTATATATCCCAGTCCACCAAGCTGTGAATGGTTAGGATGAGAGAACCAGAATAAACTCTAGTTTAGCAAGAGTTGTATACTCCCCAGGTAGTTGAGATTGATAATGGATATGTGCGCTATATAAATATCCTAAAATAATACTAATGCAACAAAAACTATACCGACTATATATTCAAAACCCTTAAAATGAGCACACTTTGTGAGAAACCTGTGTAACTTAAGTATTAAGAATGGAACGAACTGTAACGAATTAGGAGATAAACATCATGTGTTGGCCAGTTTCCGGATGTTACTGAGTACTTGAAGCACGGAAATACATTTGGAACTGACGGCGTAGGCCGGAGGTTTCAAATGAAATATCCCCATGCTTCAAATACTCAATAACACATGGAAAGTGATCAACACATGATGTTTAGCGACATTGTAAACACAAAAGTAAACCAAAGGGTTTTAATGTCTGAACTCATTTACATCGAGTAGGGGCACAGCAGTGAAGTGTCATCAGCTGGCCGTTTTAGCTGGTTCCCATGGTAGCATCTGCAGCTGCTCATTTGTGACGTCATTCTGACTTTACGTCATAATATGATTTGAATGACGTTTCCACTGTTGATGACACAACAAAGCAATTGTTTGCGATGTTTCTACCAGTCAATACGCAGCGAATAGTCTTGCAATTTCCGGGGATCAAATCTCATTTGATCATGTTTTTCAACAAGTCAGATTACAATACACAGAGACTTTTGGTTTCCAGTTTGCTATATAAACTCTTATATTAACTCTGATCAAACTGTTGGGCATAACCACATTTACAACAGTGACTGACGTCTCATAATTATGTGGGTGTCTGATAAAGTCTTTAGAATGAATACACACTCAAAAAACGTCTTTGTAATGTATACCCTATTTGTAACATAAAACAGGTTCTCTCACTCAGTGATGCATTCTGAATTATGAACATACAGCAGTATCGTCTTAATCTGAAACTACTTTAACCAAACACTCTGTGATTAGAAATTTGCCCAGCTCTTACAGTTCTGGTAGGAGAAATAATGTTGTGTCTCAAGAGTGTGCAGAGCATCATTGATGATTGGATGGCATAACAAATTTAGGTTGCTAGAGATATATGTACTTCGGTTTGTACAAAATCACACCTTGGGTTGTGTATATTATTGCTCTGATGCCAGTGACGTTTGGACCTCCAACTTTGTCACGGGGTGTGGGATACATGTAAGGGTGACTAGGTGAGAAGTATTTCATGACATATGACTCTTGACTTCACAGGAATTGCTTTCACTGGCAAATTGAATAACACCCATGTAATTAACTGGCGTTTAGATTGACCTGTGTAACATTGTCCGTTCAATGACACTGTGAATCGCTCTCCATTTTCAAGGCACTTTGCATGAAGATTGCATTTTTATATTCACTGAATACTGTGACTTTGAGACTCGAAGAAACGATTCTTTAATATACACTGTGAAGCAGGAGGAAAAGACATCAGCATTTAGATCACCTTGGCTTTCGTGCCGGAAGTAGTACAGGACGTCACGTAAAGCAAGTTAAAAGTTGTGTTAGGCTAATTACGTTTTGCAATACAATCAACATGCATTCAGTGATGATCCTTAGTGAGAACGTTGACAGCTTTCCGCTTGTCATATTCCTCTTCACTTCTGGTTTCTTGCTTGCGCTTCACATGACTTACAAACACTTAATTAGATGTATTGCCTGCTTTTATGGCCCTCACATAGATCACACTGCACCCGAGAATGCAACTTTATGATTTTATGGCGACACCCATCTGGAAGCACTTGTTGGCTGATAGCGGAAGTTTCATTTTCTATACAAAAGTAATAAAAGCTTTTGAACAGCCCGCGTAGTCTCCGAGCACTGGATTTCAGAAACAGGTTGTTTCTGAAGCATTTGAACAACCACTGTGTTAATGTTTATGAGGTGTTCAACATCGTTGTCCCGGGGTGATTTCTTCACACTCGTGATGTTTGAAAACATAACACTATCAACTATATAAATACGTGTCCAAAAAAACGCCACGAAATATTTGGTCTGATCATACAAAACAAAGGAAAATTGTGGTTAGTGCCGTACAATTAAATTTTATTGTAAAAAGCAATCACTTAGCAACAGTATTTATGGATGACAAAAAGAAAACCGTTGCAACTTCTGTTCTGTTGACACATGAATGTCATCGGGGTGCATTATGCAGTAATCCATCACAATGCAGAATCGACTTAAGAGCACCCTTCGCCAATTTTGTTGCTGCCAGTGTGGCAGAGTCCTGGTCCATCGCAATCTGACATGTTTTTGTTGGCATTTCAACGTCATGCCCTTGAAAGGTCGATGGGCACGAAGGCCATAATGACGAAGTCGTATGGGCACAGTCTGTCTGCTTACTTGATGGTGCTTGATGACGTCACTATGTCGTATCGGTTTCTCAATTGAAACACCCAATGCCTTTCTTCTTGTTGGGTAGTGACCTTCGGTCTACTATTCTTTGTGCTGTCTGTAGTACTTCCAGTCTGTAGTAGACGTGTGACAAGTCTGGCTGTGGTGGGTTTGCAGCATTCATGGTCCAAGTCACATGCTCTTATGTTGCTCCATTCTGTAGCATACCGATTGCTTCTCCCACTGCTC
Source organism: Haliotis asinina (assembly GCF_037392515.1). NCBI lineage: Eukaryota > Metazoa > Mollusca > Gastropoda > Lepetellida > Haliotidae > Haliotis > Haliotis asinina. The sequence continues at coordinate 35,822,181 of NC_090293.1, read as the reverse complement.
TGCTGTAAACGAGGCATTTTGAGTGCGAGAGATGAGTTTTTTTCCAAACAGACTGACAATTTTTTGACAATTTACAATTATTTTTATTTCGGACGCTCGTTAGTTTATTTATTCAGTAAGTGTATCCAATGAAATGCGCTAATATCAATGGAAACGTAGACATGAACGCCCAATTAGAGACAGGAGCACGTGCCTGATTGCAGCCAAAGGGTTGAGCACGTGTAAATACATTACGTCACCAAAGGCATTCCTATGCGTTTTCCAATGTCAAAAATTGCTAAGATCAAAAATAGCTGTATAACCTATAGTCATCGCATCGCATCGCATCGCATCGCATCGCATCGCATCGCATCGCAATATATTACAATTCAGACATGTGAAAATAACTTAGTGCGTACTTTTAGACGCAACACATGATGCTACACAATAAAAGTCGGATGTAGTGTGAATCCCTCGTAACTAAAGATTTTGAAGTAAGCCCACATTATCCTCTTCTATGCATGGAAACAGTGCTACGTTCCGGGTAACGACACACCTGCCGGATGAATTCTACATTGATGAGACATGGCCTGACCTTTCGGGAGGAAAGACCAGCTGTAGGATTATCTTTTTTCACATCCGACGAAGAATACCTTGGTCAAAACATTTAAAATCCACACTACTTGAGTATGCGAAGGCGACAGGATGGTCTCATAATCCATGTATCATTGGCAAGTCGCTTAATCTGCATTGTGACAATGCCATACCCATGTTCGCTTACCTGACGGAGCAAAGTCTCCGAATTCAACTCCGTCGGCTTAAGCATGTCATGCCCCATGAGCCAGTTCAACCCACAACCAGAGAACCGTGAGCCAGTTCAACCCACAACCGGTGAACCGTGAGCCAGTTCAACCCACAACCGGTGAACCGTGAGGACCCTTTGCATGAACCAAGCTCAAGAGGCAGAGGACCCCAAACTGATTTTACTAAATACAGACTGTCATTAGCTACATGTCCTCTTTTCTGTTTTAACTGGCCTTCCATATTTCTTACTGAGTTTTCGGCATATATTTATTTACACATTGTTACACGGCAGTCAATATCTAATTACCATTCTCGCCAGCTGGATGTTGTTATTTCACCTGTTTCTGAAGCAGGAACCCCGTTGGTCAGTCCATCCGGCCAAACAAAAGGTTCAGATTGTATCAAGGACGTATATCCGCTTTATGGCCTCCGGTATCTAGCTTATCTGTATATTGTTTGGACTGTCCACCTGCTGATCAAACTCTCGATGATCGTTTTCATTGTCATCACACAACGGGGATTGAAAGCTTTGATGACGTTATTGACAGAGGCATTCTTGTTTCTGTCGTGTCCATCATCGGTTCAGTATAAATATGAGCGTATGTTTGTACCAGTTATCATTCACCAGAGATGCGAATGTTGCTGCTGTTAGCTGTAGTGTGTTTGTATGCAGGTGTAGGGGAGAGTGCCTGTCCCCACCTAGAGGTTGGACTGGAGAACTGGGGGGATACGACATCCTGGTCATCTGGTGTACTGCCCAAAGAAGATGACCAAGTGGTTATTCCATCAGGTAAACATACTTTATAAGCAGTAGTATATTTCTACAATTCACAAATTCTGCCATATTGTATTCTGTCACCTGTCATGTCCTTGTCACTGTTCCTTCCACGCCATGGTTAGTTGGCTAGTTATTAACGATACTGAAAGGCAGAAACCGAGTGCCACGAAACATACCTATAGAAATATATGTTAAATTAAATAAATTACTGTCAGTGAGTGAGTGAGTTAAACTTTAAAATCCTTTTGACAATGTTTCAGCCATTTGCTTACAAAAACAATAAATAGACAAACAATGATTAAAGATAGATTATACAATCCTGTCAACGATGGACAGTATCAGAGATGTGCATGTAAAACTAGTAATTAAATCTAAAACATTTTAAGTATAAGGGACAACACAATATAAAAATAGGGTATAGATCGCCCACAACTGAAGATAGATTACCATACTAGGGAACATTGGGACTTAGAGGACCTTTGCTACCTGCATGGACCCCAACTGCATTTGCACTGTCCATTCAGCCATTAGCGATTGTAAGAAATATTTAGCCAGCTTGAAAAGAACACAAATACGTTTTAAAAATCTGGTAAATTTAAATTTAGCTTTCAAGGTTTCGGGACTTATGTACCCTCTCAGGAAGACGATCGTTTTTACAATACATCAACCCCTTTTGACGTTATCACCACGAACAATTTCAGTTACGAATCTAAACTAACAACGATAAAACTTATGGTGCTTATCATAAGCTTTGGAACTTGATACATATATTTTGTTTCTGCAGTAAAGTATAACAATGTTCCAAAGCCATTTATCCGCGCACGTGTCTGTACATTTTGTTTTTCTCTTCTAACTAACAACAGCCAGTCACATACAGGGCGACAAAACAGTCATATTTAGATTTTCCTAAAATGTATCAGAGGTAAGATTAGTGAAGTACACAACACAGATAATCCAGTGTTCTTGTTCACAATAGGTGCTCTGTCCCATTTTAAGGGTTAAATATCTTCTTCTAGGCAAGAAGCTCCTTCTGAACGTGTCCCCGCCATGTCTGTCCTCCATCACCATCGAGGCTGGGGCAGCGTTAGTCTGGGGCGACGTGGATAACCTCAACGTCTGTGTCAGCTACATCCTCATTAGAGGCCGCCTCCAGATCGGCAGTGAAGACTGCAGGTTTACAAGGAAAACCCACATCAGACTTACAGGTTGGTTATAGTTGTCTGAAACATACATTGTCAGCACGTTATGCTGATAACTCTTAATACTCCATTCCTTGATCAGGGATCTAACCTTTTTGCTCAACGGTCGTTATCGTGGAGATGTTTGTCTGCTGTGATGATGATACTTCTGTATTTCAATACTGAACATGCTTCGTTATACTTATTCCAGTTAGCAAGATAATAATACCCTCTCTGTTGGCTATGTTTGTTTTTTACACGCTTGATTTCCTCAAGCACATCCTTGAGTACACGCGTCTCTGTACAGTTCGACTGATTTGTTGTCAAGAATTCGTTCTTTCTATGCTATTCAGACTGTTGGATTTCGACTGTTCTTAAGTAGGAGAGCTAACACAGGACGTTAAGGATATGATCATAACTGTAAAACGACCAAAGAGTCGTTGAGCCGACTAATGTAAGTCTCAGTTCAAAGATTTTCTTCTCGAGCCCTACTAATCCCAAGTGTAAATGTGCAACATTGACGAGTTATTATAAAACGTCCAACACAATTTGACTTTTCATTGTTATTTCACCGAATGGAACATAACCTGTATTTCTTTTGCCATGATGTGGGACATATCCTGTTGAAGTTATTCGAAGAAAACATGTTTCTGCCATCCTGCTAATTCTGCAAAACATATGGTTGTCAATGTACTTCCAAAGTGTACATTATAAATCACGTGACAAGTCCAACGGATCATGGTGGCATTTACTATAAAATACACAGATCTGTAAGTTTTACTATTTTTCTAGGTGAAAGCAACTCCACGTTGTCTGTTTCTGGCTTTGGGAGGAAGTTCATTGGCGTGGATGCAGGAGGCACGATTGAGATACACGGAGAAGAGAAACCATCATGGACAAAGTTGATCCAAACAGCTGAACCAAGCACCTGTGACAACCTCTTCAATTTCCAGGTGAGACTGTCTAGATTTTATATTTTTGTGACGGAGTCACTAACTGCAGGGGCAAAAGTGTAGCGTTCAGACATCAGTGTGATAACCACAAACATCAGAGCCAGACAGTGTAATGTTCAGACACCAGTGTGATAACCACAAACATCAGGACCAGACAGTATAATCTTCAAACACCAGTGTAATAACCACTAAGACCAGAGAGAGACGCAATGTTATGTTCGGACACCAATGAGATATCCTCTAACATCAGGCCGAGACGTTGTACTGTTGTGATACGCTTGAGGGAATCACTATATTAATACCATTTTATCAAACAGATGGTTTGTCCCGTTACTTGCAATGTCAGACAAACCTGGTTGATTCGCATAAAACAACTGCGACAATACGCACCATTAAAATGATAGGAAGCATAGGGATCGAGATTCCAATATAACTTTAGTTCTATTCTGTGACGTCATATTCTATGAATGTGTTAAAACAATACTGTTATATCTAGAAAGAACGAATGCATTGCTAGTGTACAAGGATATTGATACCTTTGACGTCATTTGTTGATATTTTTCTAAAGAGCTCTTCTTTGTTTTGTTACGGTGAATAATTTGCCGTGACAATCGTGAGCAACTCACAGTGATTCACACTAGAGGTTTCTAGTACAACTAAGTCAAATCTAAAGTAATGGGCCACATATATCAACACACCAAAGTTTGGGTTTTCAGTGAGAAACAGTTATACTAAATGTTACACAGCGAGCACAGACGTGCCAGTATTGAATATATAGATCCGACGTTGACAATCAGATGAACAGGCAGACAGATGTAGGTAGGCTGAATGAGGTAAGAACTCCAGTTATTCCAAGTGTAATTCGGTCTGTGTGTCCCAACAACACAACATGCCTACTCTATATATGTATATACAGTTGCAGATTCCTGAACATTCGAGCACAGTCCGACCGCATCGCCATTAACTTAGCACTTTCTCGATCGGTCTCGTGTTTACCCACAGTCAAAACACATGCTCATGTATGGAAGATCGCCTAAAGGGAGGCAACTCTAAAGCGCTACCTTGAAAGCCGTGCCGCTAAACTACTATTGTCGTTGAAGATAAACGATTCGAAATGTTACCCATAATAACAATCATCTATTCAATGATTACACAAATTACAGAAAAACACACTCTCGTAACAACTATCATTCCTCTTTCATTATAACAGTGTTATAATTGATGTTTGCTTCCACGCATCTGATTCAGAAATTGAAACATAAATACTTTTCCCATTTTATATCAGTACAGTTATTTTACAGACAAGCGTGTTCAATGCGGAATCGTCCCGAGGTCTGTACGTGTCTGTGTTTAATGAGGACAGCTCTCTGTGGGACTTTGCCATGTTTAGGACCGGGGAGGACATTGCTGACGAGGACCTCAAGTTTCAGAACTTTATAGAAGGTGAGTTGATCAAGGAATACTATAAATCATATAAAGGTGGGGTTATTGTACTGCTCGGCTGTATATTTTCTATGACGTGTTACAATGTCAAAGGTCCTACGCCTGTTTTCTTTCCAGTTAACACATTTGACCGCCAGTCAATCTTCCATCCACTCGATAATTATATTGTTTAAAACATAATATAACAAATGATGCTTCCGAAGTAATGTATACATGGGTTAAATTTGTTTCATTTATCACAAATCGTGTCAGTGCGATGTGTCCTCTGATATGACCTATAAGCTTAAATCAGTAGTTCCTATGTTACACTTCTAGGCGTTCCCCAAGACAAGATTCTGTCAGTTGCGCTTCAAGGTGAACTTGGATCTGGAGACATGACAGCTGTGTACACAGCACTGGAGGCTGCTGGGGGTCTGACGTCATCTGCTATCAGGAGTGTCACTGGCAGACAGGCTTATGCTTTCATCACAAGAACAGGTGCCTTATGATTCGTTGCTCTAACAGAAGTAAAAACCCCGGACAACTATGGAACAGCCCATGGTTATCGTTAGAAAATACTAAAACGAGCATCGGATGGAAACCATGTATAGGTTTGGGGGATTTGTTTCAAACATAACTGTTTTGAATCACTGTGCGTGGATAGGTACTCTGCAACGTTTGTCGTCTTTAGATTATTTCCAAAACACTGAGATGTTGGTCGGATACAAACAGCATATGGATGGAGATGGCTGATATGTTCTTGGGACACGCTTACTCACCTTGAAATGTGAATATGCAAGTGTTTACTTCTTCAGGTAATAGCAGCACTACGCATGAGAAGTATGCTGCTAACCCTCTCGACAAGAAATTTGTAGAAACAGGCTACCTATCTGTTGACTTCAACGGATTCCAGTACAGGGTAAACAGCAAGGTGTTCTCCAATCCGAAAATGAGGAAAGGTGTCGACTTTAAGGTCCTCACACACGAAGCCGCTTATCCATGTCTTAAGTTCAACGCAGACGTTTCCAAATGGAGGGACGGTAAGTACCCTTCAGTTGTGATTCATACCACTACTCTCTGGTATCTGAGACGTATCATTTCATGAAACATTTCAAGTAGAACTCTTCGAACCAGTACTTTGAATGATATTGTCATTCAAACACCATTAGGCAAGTTACAGTTGCAGCTCCAGTGCTGTGGAACGAACTTCCAGCTGAGTTGAGAATGGCTAAGTCAATGGTGAAAAATTAAAACACACCTTTTCAGACAATATTTTTTATAGTTGCTTATCCTTTTATGGGTGGGGGTGGGGGTGGGGGTGGGGGTGGGGGTGGAGGTTTGGTTTCCTTTTTTGTTATTTAAAGCCGCATCTGAGCACGCAATAATATATTGGGCGCTATACAAATATTAGGCGCTATACAAATCATTGTCATTCATTCATTCCTTGTCGTGCATTTTCCTATGGTTCATTAAGCTCATGTGGCTTACCACACAGTTAAGTGTCATTCAACTGTTACTGATAAAACAACGAAACATTTGTGTATATGTGCACGAATACTTTGTAGGCGATAAGATCGTCCTAGCTTCCACCGACTTCGACTGGAGACAGGCTGAAGAAATGACCATCAAGAGTTGCCCTTCTTGTGCCGCCAACGAAATCTGTCTGACAGGTATGTGAAGCTGAAACGTGTCGTGGCTGCCGTCGTTGCCTCTGCATATATGTACATCAACAATGACCCTGTTGTCACCGAGTGTGTATTACTTTCACTTAACTTTTATCATATGAATAGAAACATAAACGTTCATGCTTAAGCCATCTTATATTCAGTCTGATGACATTTATGTCCAAGTTCGAAAACTATTTCGTCTCCAACAGAGCCACTTAAACACACACACTATGGGGAGGTAACTCTTGGTGTGGACGAGAGGGCGGAAGTGGGACTGCTGAGTCGGAACATCCTCATCGAGGGTGTCATACCGGAAGAGGGCTGCAGTATCAACGAACCTGAAGATCAGTACCTCTGTGACCTGTTTGGATTTGACACCTTTGGAGGTCATATCAAGGTGAAATTAAATTTGCAGATAAACCATTCATCATCTCAATGAAACGATTTGTGATACGATGCTGTTTTGGAAAGTTGTCACCTTAGTGAAGAAGGGACGGCCTCAGATCCCATGATGACGGGTGGGGCTCTAGCAAACAAAGTATTAACGATACTGAGGATGATTTTACGATTAATTTATATGTGGAACGCTTTCTCATTGTTTCATTGTTCAATCTTCTGCCGCCTAAATACGTTTTAAACCGAAAACGTTCGTGTTATCATTATGAAAATATTACCACAAAACCTTATTCTTGCTTTAGGTTGTCAAAGGTTTCGAGGCTGCTCACATCCAGGGTGCAGAGCTGTACCACATGGGGCAGCAGAGATTTGTCGGTGAGTTGTGGTAGTAGGTAGGAAAATATAGTCAAACATCGTAGTGCCGCACTCTGATATGTTTGAAGTTAAACTTACCTGTGTAACATACCTGTGTATTCTTAATGTTGCGGTTGTATATGACTGTCCTTCATCTTTCACACGCACATGCACATGTTAGTTCAGAGTGCTGTGCTGACCTAAAATCGTACCTAAACCACCTTCCCTTCCCCAGGTACCTACCCACTCCACTTCCACATGTGCGACGACGTGGACGGCAACTGGTTCCGTCACAACTCCATCCACCACTCCTTGACGAGATGCGTCACTGTCCACGGCACCGATGGCGCTGAGGTTAGAAACATCTTCAATAGTTTCTCTACCAGTATGATTACATGCTGTGTCAGGTGGTGTTGTCTTCTGCAGCCAGAAGTATATTACATGGAACGTGAGCTGTCTGTGAGATTTAATACCAAGTGTTCTGTCAAAATATCTGAACAATGTTAGGTTGGTCATGGGTCCATTTCTGACGGTACACCAGAATGTTCCATTGCCCCGGGTCTTCTGAAAATCAATCTGAAAGGATGACTGATGGGACCACTCGTTATTTACCAATGTTGCCCTTATTTGAAACACATACTTATAAACCGACAGTGACGCCACTCGTTTGTTCTTAGGAGACACTTTGTCTCGTACTATCCCTCAAATCTGTTACAATCTTGCTTCTTTGGGCAATTATCTTAATAATGTCCCCCTGCATGGTACTTTTCTTAGGAATAGGCCTTCACTTTGAATTATTACTTGTTTTGTAGACTGATACGACTTTGTCTTGCCATCACTGAATTCAATCTAAAAATATGACATTATCGATAGATTCAAACATGTAGTGCCAACACCCGCTTTCGCAACCCCAGCCCTTCGCTAACTAGCTTGACGGTTTTATCCACTTGGGTTCGAAGGATCGCTGTGAAGAATGAAATTGTTTGTCGGCATGAACCGTGTGTTCCTTGCAAGGCAGGTAGTGCGGGCAGTGAACGGATAGCGCGTGCGGAGCACGTGCATTGTGAGACGTCGGCTGGCTGTCTCATCCCAGTTGATTTCCACAGTAAATACCAACATGACCCGATATAACATGATATATGACCCTTCGGCACTTGGACATTCCCGTGGGAAACGCGCTTACTTTTCAATAATGGCCGGTCGATTTATATCTGATCTATAGCAGACCCATGTTAACGGCACATTGGTCACAACGTAATGTCAAATTCATCACAACCGGCTGATGCATAGAGTTAGTACCTCACTGTGAATATGTGATCTATATTGCTTCCAGGTGTTGAGTATATACATAATGTATATTCACAGGAATACATTCACTGTAACACCAGGTGTCTCACACTTCAGGTATCTCACGACATATGTGCACTTAAGACACTGACCAAAAGAGCATATCTGTTTATGTTTCTCCTCACCAGGTGTCTCATAATGTGTGTTACCTGCACCACGGTCATGGCTTCTTCTTGGAGGACAGCGCAGAGCAGAGGAACGTCTTCGACAGCAACCTGTGTATCGGCACCATGCACGGCACCCACATCATGTCCGACATGAAGAAGGAGTGGTGCAATTCTACTATGAAGGAATTCTGCGAGTAAGAATAACCTCATCTCCTGAAATTATAATTCTAAATAAGTAAAATGTCATTGTTTTACAGTTAACGCCTTTACTTGACTATCAGTATTTTGCATAATTTCTACAACGGTGTCATTTCGCTGACAGTTTGTACAAAGCACCTTCATGCTATACAGATACACTGATACACTGTAATTTCAGCGCCCTCTCCTCCTACTGGATCACACATCCCAACAACACCTTCATCAACAACGTGGCCGGCGGCTCAGATGTAAGCAGACAAGGGTCACCGTAATTGCAAAATTACCGACACAAAAGTTCTGTATTCAAGATACTATGTCTCAGGGCAGATGTAATCATATCAGCAGAAGGGTTGGAGTGTTTGCTTCACGTGGGTGAAAAGCTCGATCTGATGGAGGTGGGCGGCCTTCAATTCTTTCCAGCTGGCACGGAAAGTGCGCAGGGAAAGTAGGTGCATCAGACCACGACCGATGAATCTTCGTACCTAAGTACATATATGCACGTGTAAGAGCTGTTATCCTTCGCAGTAAGTCACCTTACCTGGGAGCTGTAGAACAAAGGTGTAGCAAAGATGTATTATGTCCTGCAATTAATTTTATGGGTTTGACTGTTGACAGAACGTCGGATTCTGGATAATAGCCTCTAAGTTCCCCCTCGGACCCTCTCGACAACGCCAGGAAGAGAGGGGGCTAGTTCCGAAACTGCACGCCATGCAGACAAGGATCAAGGAATTCAGAAACAACACGGCTCACTCTAATGTCAAGGTTAGTAGCATGTATGTACATGGTTTGTTCAATTACGTTGTTAAATAATCCTAAGTTTGAAAAGATAACTGAAAATCTCATTTGTTTAACAAAGAGGCCAGTGAACCTCGTCCATACATCAATGAAGTTGGCCAACCATTCATCAATCCCACCCCTCACCTCCTACGTACCTAAGTACATATATGCATTCACACATACACACACACAGACGGGTATGAAACTCCAGATTCTTACTAATTTACTCAGTGTATTTAAATTAAAAGTTGTAAAGCTATTGAAAAAAACTAATAATCAATGAAGGAAAAGAATTACTGTTTATTTCCATCGTTCATTTTTTCGAGTGAATTAATAATTATTATCTTCAGTATAATGAATATATTAATATACATGTCTAAATATACTAGCCACATAAACAATTGTACATTGTCAAAATATTTATCCCAGTTTTTATGTAAATTAACGATGTAAAAAGCACATGTGAACATGTACATGATTGGAGGATCATGAGACCATAACAAGTCGGGAGAATTTCAAATGAAACGTCAATCACAATGACGTCACGAGCCCACAAGCGGGACAAGACTCAAACGACCATGTCACAAGCTCAATAACGGATATGTCCATTGACATATTGAGAACAGCAGTGCATCGACGGCTTATAGAGTCAATCAAACGTGCGTGGAAGGTTTGTGGGCTGTCACGTCAGATTCTGTTGCAAGTTCTGTTGCAAGGTCAATGACGTTATCCGGAGTAGACATCGGTCCATCTCGTCCCAAACAAGCTCTATCGGGGAGAGATCCGGTGAATATGCAGGCCAAGGCAGTAAGTCAACTTTGTAGTGTTGCAAGAAATCCGTCGCAACCCTTGCCGTATGAGGGCGGGCATTGTCCTGTCGGAATGTTAACCCAGGGCCATGACGTTGCAGAAAAGGAATTGCCACAGGTCGAAGAAACTGATCCCTGTAGCCCACAGCAGTTAAGTTGCCTTGAACAATCACCAGAGGAGTTAATTGGTGTGTTGTTATGACACCCTAAATCATCACGGAACCACCACCAAGGCGACTCCTCTCCAAGACATAAGCCTGGGCATAACGTTCTCCCACGAGTCTAGGCATGTTGACGTCCATCACTATGGTAAATGTTAAACCTGGACTCATCTGTAAAAACATTTCTCCACCAAACCATGGGTCTGCGGACGTAATTTCAGCACCACATTCGGCGAGCTTGTCGATGACGTTGTGTCATGTAAGGTCGTATGGCGGGACGTCGTGGTCTGATCCCGTGATGACGTAAACGTTGTCGAAATGTGTTGGGGTGAATACGGCGCAATCATCGGAAGGTACGGGCAGTCATCACTGCAGTCTGAAACCTGTGGCGAAGATGGGCCACCCTTATCCATCTGTCCTGTCTTGACGTTGTTCTGGTAGCGTCTCACGTGCAGAAATGGTGTTCCGGTGGCAGTGGAAATGTGCAGCCACTTGCCGTAGAGACATTCCCCCACGGACCATCCCAATGCCCTCATGACGTTTTTCAGACGTTAGCCTTGGCATGCTATGCATTTCAATAGCCGTTCAGTTTTTTGGCAAGGGCAGGGGTTGAGCTCTCCGAAATGACAGTATTGTGTGGCATTCATTTGCTCTGTTTCTATTTCCCGGAATGCACGTGCAACAACGTATTGCATGTCTCAAGGAGGAAACCACTAACTTCACGGAACGTGGCATGTGCATGCATCTTCGATACATGTCGCTACTCTCTGAGTTTAAATCCTTATGTTCCTACACGTTTGATAAAATTAGATTTTAATTTTCTGTACGCACTGTTTCTTTATGTGCCTAGCATAATATGTATCCGACCGTTGAGCAGGTGAATTTGAGAATATGGTCTACCTACCTACCTGCCTACCTACCTACCTACCTACCTACCTACCTGCTTACCTACACACACATATATATACATATAAATAAAAAGCTTGTAGACAGCGATTGACATCCGTGGATTCTGTATAAAATCTGATGTTTTGGCGCGATGATTAACTTGAAATCACGTTTCTTTAACAGAGAGGCCTGCGAATCGATCACCGTATATCTAACGGAGAGATGAAAGACGGTGTTTTTGTCCCCGAGAATGGCGTATTTGGTGCCTCAGTGTCACACACACCAAGGGATCCGCCGACAGAGACCAGGGGATTTCTAGACAAATCTTATCTCTATGGGTAAGAGTTCTTGACATACTGTCCTCATCCTATGGTGGTGAATGTCAGCCGGTCTGTGTTACACAGCCTGCACATTTCTCTTTACGTTGTCGATACTGCATGCCAATATAGTCACTACTCGCCAAAATGAGGATATGATGCTTCATATAATAATGACTACAGCATGATTCTCTATCCCCGACGAATGGCCAATTCTCTGTATTGTCCTCTCAATGTGACTGCTTAAGTGACTCAAGTCTTCAGTAAGTTGCTGATCGATTCAACTTGAGATGTACTCTTAGGGGCAATGAATGATGGATCAGTCAGTTTGCAAGGAGGAGTATTTGATAATCTTTTCCATAACTGGGTCTACATCTGCCTTGCTTCGACATAAGCGCAAGGAACCCCATGTAAAAGACAAATTTTGGGACTGAGTATAAATCTCGCTTAAAGAAAATGTGGAGATGAATGCTGAATGCTCGAAACAAGGTTAAAGCCCATGCATTTCCTCTCCCATGGAATAGTTGCTTGGACAAGGCAGGACATAGGTCTTATCGCCTCACGGATCATGTCTGAAAACAGAACCAACTACCAACTCAATATGTTCTTAATCGTTTTGATTTGCCTGTTAATTAGGGAAGTCGGGATTTGAAGTAGGAGCTCTTCATAATAGAATGTTATTGTGTACCTAAACCTATTTATCTGCGCATATGTATTTATCTCATGATACTCTGGTGATGCATTTGAAGAATCAAGTGATGAATTTCGATGCATTTTGGTGATATACTGGGCTGGCGTTAACCAGGTGCAGTCATGCATCAAATGTCAGTTAGGTCGTTCCCTCAAGTAGGGACTTTCTGTTAATGTACCGCACCGTGCATATATACAGAGTGTATAACAGAACAACGATGATATAAACTAAGTTCCTCGTCTGGATGAATGCGTACCAGCCACTTCTTACTCACATTTGCGTGAGTCTTGGAGAGAAGTCTATAGTGAAGTGTCGATTACGTAAAGCATTTGCTGAGACAGTGATTCCATTCACTGACACAACCAGTAGAACTTCAGCGACATGAAGTCATGGCTCGTTGTTTCAACTTCGTGCCTATGCCTTTGACCCCGAGATGGAGCGATGGTACCCCGGGTGCATAGAAAAATCATACTTTTAATGTGTTCAAATTAGGCGTAAATGCAGCCTGAGACAAAGCATGACACGCGGACCGAGCCTTTAATATGTCATGACTATATCCCAAGTACACAAGTCTCAGTGTTGAGGGGTCTCCGTGTTCCTTGCTGGGTTCCACGATGCAGCGCTTCCAGGGTGAAGTGCCATGAGCTGGTGGTACATGTAACCAGTCTGACTGTTTCGGGATCATCCTTCCTGCATTCTGTCTTGATTTGTAATGCAAAACATCCAAATGTGACTCCTCTCCATGTCAACACTGATAGATAGACAGACAGACAGACAGACAGACAGACAGATAGATAGATAGATAGATAGATAGATAGATAGATAGATAGATAGATAGATAGATAGATAGATAGGGAATATAAGAAATGTGCTCTTCAGCAGTAAGCATTCTGGTTGAACACTTACCTGTTCACAAAAGGTAATGAGTTTATTGAAATAATGTAATTACTGTTTTGTGCCTTTACAGGTTCACAGCATACAAAAATAAAGACCTGAATGTGTGGACGAAAGCTGGAATAGTTATCATGAGCAACTTCACGTAAGAATCGACAAACGCTAAACCATTGCTTCGTAACAAAATATAGCATACTGAACAATACCTATTTGAGACAAATTAACAAATTAGTACAAGCTTACCCTTACTGCCTTCATCCTTTGTGTCATTGGATGAAACACTAACCAGTCATCACTAGCTACTCGGAAATTAAATAACAGTTGCGTAATAAGAATGCCTTCTGTGAAACAATATGGTTTGTTTACTAGCCTTGGCAGTAGCTGGAGCAACTGCTTGTTATATCTGATTATACGTTGTACCACAGTAAGGATATGCATTACGTTATCTATAATTTCTGCCTCATGTTTACAGTGACACCAAAAAATATATATGTTGATATTCAACGTTGTACCTATATTTACACAGCCTGGCAGATGCTACGGAAGGCATCACTATGGCTGCAGGGACGTTTGAAACATACGCTGAGATTACAAACTCGCTATTTGTTGGGGAGACGGACAACCTCGGCGAGCCTCAGGAACCCTTCGGTCGGTCAAGACCAGGAAATGAGTACGTCATAATGTTCAATGTATGCAATCGACGCCATGGGTCGGTTACTTTTTACCCCACCATGCCTGAAATCAGTGTACAACAAGCGCTCATCGATTTGGGTTATCATATATGAAGGATCATGGTTACAAGTCTAACACAATTTAAGATATCTACCAATCGATTTCAGTCATCGTGTGCGGAGAATGTGAAACTGTAAACTCATTTTCAAACGGCTTTAACAATATTCTCCAATATATGCTGACTGTTTCTTCAGAGATGAGCCTCTTCAAGGAGTGTTGTTCTACCAGGGTCCGGGTCACGTGACGAATACCTTCTTTAACAAATACGAGACGAAGACAGCAGGGTCAGTGACCAGATACGCAGGAGCCATCAGCGTGAAGCGCAGCAACCCCTATCCCCCTAAAGCCAGCAGCCATGTTGAGGGCATCAAGTTCGGCTTCTGTGACGTGGTGTGTATTTGTCGCGTGTGAACTGTCCAGAGAGACCCAGAACAAATCAAAGCATGTTACCAGATAGTATATTTAAAAGTAGAACCTCAGTGAAATTTATGACGTGGGGCATGTATGTGGTGATGTAACACGAAAGGGAGTGTCGTTAGTTCTCTTCCACGAAGTGCTGCCTTCTTTGTAGCACTGTGGTGTGATTCGACTGTAGTTGTATTGTATCAATGAACTATCTATCATTCAGACTGAGGGCAACTGGGCCTTTAAGGGTGATCCATCTGTCTCCACCCTACAGAACAAAGACGGCAACCGACAGATCAACTTCAGGGACATCGATGGCAGCGTCTCCGGGACTCCCGGGACCCAGTTTGTGCCAAACACACGTTTCCACACCACCAACCAGTGTGACTATAGGCCTGTATCGAACTTCGCCGTGTGTCCCCATGACTACGCTAAGGTAGGAACTTTATAAAACCACTTACTCACTCACTGTTTACTCTGCACATCAAACCAATAGTTTGTTCAGTTTCTCCACCATTCGACAAGGAGCACTTTCACTTCATCGTTACACTGTCATTGTTGACGTCACTCATCGAAATATATTGTAGAGGGTGTGCTGACGGCTATGTGGCGATATTGTGAGGCACTTGTATATGTCAGCATGTCCAGATCAGTGAAACGGGGAGTGGTTATATCCTCGATTTGGTATTGTGATGAGAGAGTATCCATATTCTTAACTTGCATTCCAGGCTGTCTTTAAAGGAGACGGGGCTCTTAAAACATTAGACAAGAACTACCCAATGTACATGCGCCGAGACGACAGACCTGATGATCCTTTTGTCCTAGAAGGTATCTTTCCTATCCATCCAGAGGTGTTTAGTATGTAACTGTTTTCAATATGCCCTGTCTTAGGCCTCACTTCGACACAAAATAGACTTAAACGCATTAGCCAAACGTATTAGCCAAACTTAAACGTAATGATATAAATGTCTTAATGTGGACGGCAGGCATTTGTTCAATTTTTTTCAAATGCTTCTTGTGATTATACCACGAACTTTTGTCATTTTCAACTCATCAAGTTTCCACAGTCAATATTGTTGTTGGGTTGCTCAATAACTGATTTTGCGATAGTTAAGATAAAGGAAATGGAAAGATACATTTCATTATAACTGCAAAACGGACGGATACGTGAGTATCCAGGAATCTCCCTTACAAAACCTGATGGACACTGCTGCAGCTGGTAAACACATATAAGATTATCCACGACCTGACAAATGACCCCAATTTGCATACTTGGGAACGCCCCACAGAACGATCCACTTGAAACAAGAGGGAGACAGGTTGTCTGATAAATATCGAAATCTGTTTAACAGTATTGAGACAGGTGTAAAACAGTAGTGAGACAGGTGTTACACAGTAGCGAGACAGGTGTTAATCAGTAGCGGTGTTGATTTCATGTCACGGTTAGCATGTATTGCTACCTGTAGCAGCCAAGTGTACTCGCCCAATTCGTTGTACCGCCTCACTTGTCACAAATGCGTTTAGTGCCAGGATCATCTGATGTGTGTCTAGCAGTAGTGTATATCATGTATAACACAGCGATCATGAATCTTCTTACTTACATAAATGTTAAATGACGTTCCTTTTTGACAGGTACTAAGGGAAATAACTACTTGGTAATCAAGAGGAAATCATACACGGTGTATTTTAATGGCACAGCTCCGACGAAAATACAGGTATCTGCAGAAAATCTAGAGAGGTAAGGTCTTTGCACAACGATGCTTGTGTCGCAAATGTTTGTCTTGCGTAATTCACCTTTGCCATGTGCCGTTATTCTGTACTTATCGGTTTAATGTATAATATATCTACTGGTTTAATGTATTATATACATATTGGTTTAATGCATAATATATCTATTAGTTTAATGTATAATTTATCTATTGGTTTAAAGTATAGTATACGTATTGATTGAATGTATAATATACGTATTGGTTTAATGAAAAATATATCTATGGTTTAATACATGATACTATATCTATGGTTTAATATATAGTATATGTATTGGTTTAATCTATGACATATCATGGATTATGTCTTGCTTAATTCACCTTTGCCATGTGCCTTTATACATCTGTACGCATCGGTTTAATATATAATAATATATGTATTGGGTTAATGTACAACATACGGATTGGTTTAATGTATGATATATCTGTTAGTTAAATGTATAATGTACGTTTTGGTTTAATACATATCTATTGGTTAAAATCTATAATATATCTATTGGTTAAATAGTCAGCAAACCACCGACCATGACTGCACATACTTACAATTCTTTAAATAGTTTTGTCGTAGGTTTTGAAGCCGAAATGATTATCAGCTGTTAGCGACAAAACCTGATATTCTAAGAGAAAGATCTTTTATATGCTGACTGAACGATTGTACGCACATTTAAAACACAAATTCTGTGTTTTAACTCTGTCTTTCATTGACACTAGAATATATCAATCTTTGTTTCAGTGGTGACTATGTCAGACTCGGGCTGTGCTATCCGAAAGATGTGACCAGCTTCACCTTCTCCAGTGGACTTCCCAAGATAGGGGCATCTACTCCTGCTTTTAACGTCAGCAGCATCAGCGACCTAGACAGCGACACCACGGGGAGGGCCTACTTCTGGGACAAATCCGCAGGGTGGGTTCGGCGCTGCATAGTATTGCACCTTCTGTGAAGTATGGTGGGGTTATGCCCATAATATTGACGAGCCAAGGGCAGTAACGAAAGCATAATTAAGGAGACTACACGAGAGGGAGTTACAGGGTTGATACAGCTGTTTCATTCAGTGGAAGGCTATATCCAGTTGGGTATGGGTTTAGTGATGTCCACAGGATGGATAGATGCTCTGTAGAGCCTGGTGACCCGATCACTATTTTTAATAGAAACGTGAATAGAAACTTTGAAATCCCGTTTTGATGGAGTCCTTATTTAACTTTTGATGTTTTACAGGCTGTTATTCATCAAGATATACTCCAATGTCAATCGTGTTGACGGCGAGACGTGTCCAGGATACAGATGCCCGTCACTAACCATCACCAGAATTGGTGGCAGTGATGATCTTATCGACTGTTACAACGACACATACAATGGAGCCTACAACAAACCTGAAGATGTAAGTGATGTTTAATCAAGCAACGTCTGAAAAACGTATTTTGTAATAGGTCAAATTTAACCATCGACATCCAATATTTCAGGATGCAGTGAACATACCCACGGCAAAGCCTTGTAACAAGACAACACCAGAGGTGAGTTTATAGCTATAAATCTGAGCTTCTCCGTACCAGTATTAACGGGGCATAAAATTCAAGTCAAAGGAGGGATAAAAGATAATATAATATTTCCTTCAGTAACATAAATTTCAGTCTTAAATGGTTCTCTCAATGTAATCAGCAGCTTAAACCTCAGCTCCAAATCTTTCAATTAATGTATTAATATTCTCAGTGTCATGTAGGTAAGCCTTTAATGTATCTTGGTATCGGATTTAAGGGCTTTGGTGCCGAGGTGGAGTCCAACTTCTTCAGTGCTGCACCTTCCATCCCAGTGTGTCCAGCTGATCCTGTACATGAAGGTAACTACTCTACTACAGTGCATCTCGCTGATGATTCACAGTACCAACAAAGACATAAGCTTTCATCATACAATCAATCCTTCTGACTTATTAACTCGGGTCAAAGTCTGCCTGTCAGGATAAGTCAGCATTGGCATTACCCTCTTTATTTCAAGTTGAAATATTCATGACCAAAAAGTCCTTAGCCATGTGCTTCGAGTGAGAATTTGCCATTTTCTTCATAGGTCGATCGACATCGGAACTGAAAGGCTGCTACAAAGACAGTTTCAACTTCAGAGATATCCCCTATGCGTATATCAAACTAGTCATGTCCATGACTGTCAATTCCTGTGTAGAGAGGTAGGTGAACAAAATGAGTTGTTCAATAATGGACACCGAACAGATGCAAAGGACAAGGTTAAAGTTCAACGTGTAATCCATCACATAGAAAGAAACCTGTGTGTTTATATTTAAGTTATGTATGATATCCTATGGTCCGTCCGTCCGTAATCATTTTGTTTCCGGAGTATAACTCAAAAACTGTTCAATATTTTTAGACCAAACTTGACAGAAATAGTAATCTCAGCCTATGGTTGTGTCTTTTGCTATTTACAGGTTTTTGGCATTAATATTTTTTTTTGTTTTCCCATGGAACATTTTGGTTTTAGTCTCTTCGTGGGGTGTGCTTCGTTTCCGGATCAGAATATGTTTCTGCAAAACTTGGTAGATATATCAATCTGAACCAATAGAAGTGCCTTTTGGTATTTACAGGTTTTGTGATTTATTATTTTCTTGGTTTCCATGGAAATGTTTCAGACATAGTCTCATAGTGAGGTGTGTGTTTCGTTTCCTGAGCAGAACTCAAAAACCGTTCAATGTTTTTCTGCAACACGTGGTAGATATATCAGTCAGAGCCTGAAGTAGTGCCTTTCGCTATGTACCGGATCTTGTGATGTATTATTTTCTCGGTTTCCATGGAAACGTTTCAGACCTAGTCTGAAAAGTGAGAGGTGTGTTTCGTTTCCTGAGCAGAACTCAAAAACTTCTGAATATCTGTCCGTAAAACTTAGCAGATATGTGTGGCAGACCCCAAAGTGGTGCCTTTTGTTCTCTACAGGCTCTTGTGATTTATTATTTTCTCGGTTTCCATGGAAACCTTTCTGACTTAAATTCAAAATGGAGGGATGAACTCAAAAACCATTCAATGTTTTTTTCTGCAAAACTTGGTGGATATATCAATCAGAACTTATAGTGGTGCCTTTTACTATGTACCGGATCTAGTGATTTATTGTTTTTTCGGTTTCAATGGAAACTTTTGGGACCTAGTCTGAAAAGTGAGAGGTGTGTTTCATTTCCTGGACAGAACTCTAAAACTTCTTAATATCTGTTAGTAAAACTTTCTAGATATGTGTGGCAGACCCCAAAGTGGTGTCTTGTGATTTTTAAAGGTTTTTGTGATGTATTCTTTTCTTAGTTTCCACGGAAACGTTTCAGACTCTCAAAATGAATGGGTGGACTTCGTTCCCAGAGCACAACTCGAAAACCATTTCCTATCTTTCAACAGATCTATGAGACAGATCTTGAAATTGTGACTTTGCTGGTTACAGATATATGGCATTTATAATTTTCATAAATTCTATGGAAACGATTCAAACGTAGTCTAAAAAACCAATGAGTAACTCTCAGATTTTGAGTCCTTTCAAACATGTTGGGGCTGGGAGGATATGTCATCTTCTGATGACTCTTGTTTCAGATGCTACTACCGGGGTTATGTGTACGCTGCTCTACAGAACGGTAACGAATGTCGATGTGGTAATATGTATGGAGGATTTGGAACCAGCACCATGTGTTCCAAATCCTGTTCAGGCAACAAAACCGCCAACTGTGGAGGTTCCCTGGCTAACGCTGTCTACACCACCGGCAGAGGTAAGCATCGTCAACTGATAAATGTAGGCCCGTCAAGCAGTTAAATGTGCCAGATTTGTGCTAAATGAATAGAGTCCAACCATGCGTGTTGATTTTGGACTGTCACCTTAGACCCTGCAAAGTAGAATGGATCAACAAAAGACATAATTTCCAAGTGATGATTATTTCAGCAACACTTTCGGCCATGACCACGTGTCGGGCTACAGGCGTGGTGATCGACGGGCAGTGCTATTACCTCACTTCTGGTACCTATTCATACGTGGAAGCTCAGGCACAGTGCGTCAAACTCGGAGGGAACTTGGCCACCATCAACTCAGAGAGTGTTCAGGTAATTTACATATGTTTCATGTGTGTTACTCGTTAACAAAAGATATGTGCGAAGGTTCAGGGCTATTGCTGACGAAAGGGCAAAGGTGTTGTTACAAAGACGTTGTTACCTGTGAAACATTGTCGAGAAATTTGATATTCTTCAAAGTAGACACGACCTCTTCTACTCACGCTGCCCATGTTTGTTATTGTCTCTTTCAGTCTGAAGTGGAGCGCTACATGAGACCCTTCATGACGGACGCGTGGTTCGGACTTAACGACGTCATCGATGACGGCACCTACGTCTTCATTGATGGTACAGCGCTTGGTGGTTACAGAAATGTTATGCCTGGTCAGGGCACGTCACGTTCTCAGGACTACGGAGGTGAGTATATTAGGAATAATTTAATGTGATGTTTTCATAAATGGTCCTAAATGTATATTTTGGATTGTACTAATAGATATGCTGTTGTTAAAGCCGACATCCTGCAATTTACGCAAATTGATTTACAGACGATATTAATGATATACAGAATAAATGACATTCATGGTCAGGAGATAAAGCGTGTTGGTATTATTTTACAGTGCTCAGAGCAACCAGCCTTTATGGCTGGGATGATGGTGGAGTAAAAGAGAGTCACCGAGCCTTGTGTCAGCTACCCCTCACTGAAAGCCCTCCTTCTCCAGGTATGTGCATGGTCCGCTATCCCTAGTCGAAATCAGCAACACTATCCAATCCTACCCCAACCAAAACGATCACCACATCGTCGCGAAGTACCCCAGGTAATTTGATCACAAATCAGATAACAAAAGATACTTCTTGTCACTCAAAGCAGCAGTTGTCTATACGAGGACATACGAAATGTACAAACACAGCTCATGCGATGTTCACCTTCATTCCAGTAAGCTGCGGTCATAACGACTACGGACAGCAACTGAACGACGGCGACTGTTACCTCATCATCAACACAAACCACATATACAGCAGCGCCAAACACGCCTGCTACACCAGACGCGGCACTTTGGCTGATGTATCGAACGCTCAGACATTGGTAGGTACCTCGTTATCAATACAATAGAAAATAACTCATTAGTAACTAGTAACCAGACCTATTGGGGACACTTGAGAAATTGCCACTTACAATAAGTAGTGTTTGCGGTCAATAGTAAAGAGGGTGTCTGATAACTGTCAGTACAATTGGTGTCTGGTAACTATTGCTAGATGAGTTCAAGGAAGCAATGAGTAAGTATTTACTAAACATGTATTTAAAGACCACCATTCAATACCCACAAATAATAACGTCATTTCATCAGCGTGAATCGTTTAATACTGATACAAATCGTTTATGTTACTCGGAACCCATTCGTTAAAGTTCTTCGTGGTATGGTCTTACTCTCTCCACAGGCACACGTCCAGGAACACATCTACCGCTTTGGACAGTCCATGGACTACTGGGTTGAAAAGGAAGGAGAGGCGTTCAAAGGTGAGTAAATGGATAGATTAGGATATTACTAGACTAACGCCTAGTATCTGAATATATGTAATTTTGTAACAAAGGAACCGATTTAAACTGAAAGTGGACCCAAGGGAGACCAAAGATTCTGAACCTGGAGAAATCTAGACGTGCTCTACTTACTTGTTTTAATACGTTACTATTGCTGAGAGGGCTGGGCAGTAGGGAAGGTTATGAGGTCAGACAGACTAGGGTATTACGATTTTTCTAGTTATTTATATGTGGAGATGACATCTGCACCCTGAATGGATCTGTATTTGGATTATGGCAAAACTTTGTTTGAACTACTTTTGATTATGTTTGATGTCCTTGCAATGTTCAGGTACCAATATAAACGGTGTTTATTCTCTGTGAATTTATTTGCCTTGCAGGATTGGATGACATTAAGCTGTTCAGTAAGAAAATAGTTAACATGGGAGCCACGATGGGTGTCGTGTGTAAGATCGGTGAGTATATACATCTGTCGTCCTAGCCATACTTACACAATGTCATCAGCAGAATTCCAGGAAAACATTTGTGATTTGAACATTCAATTATTTTTGAGGTATATAATGTAACTTCAAATGGCTGCGTCCAACACTTTAGCCTGGTTCTTGTTATTTTCAGAAACTCTGTCAGCTGCAAAGCCGTGCTCAACTGGTACGTATTGTTTTTTCTATGTCCAGTCAAAAGACAATCTAGGAGATCACTTAGAGATCACCCAGATCAACACGCCATATGTCAAAACGTTAAACTTCATGTAGCTGATTGCCGTCACAGTTGGGTCCATTCTGACTTTCCGGAAGCATATGCTCGAGTCTGAAAGTGTATCATCAACATGTTATCCTACATGCAACCAAAGCTAGTTTTGGTCCACGTGTATCTTCCTTCACCAATTCACCGATACATCATGGTTCCATACGATTCAGGTTGGGTTCAGAAGAACGACAGTTGTTACCTCTACTCTGGATTACGGGCCAAATACGACGAAGCAAGGGATTTCTGCAACCAGTGAGTTGTACTTATTTAGTGTCGTAGTCTGTTCAAGTGGGCCAGTCATTGTGAACAGAATGTCGCTGTGATCAGGGGACAGTCTTGCAACGATAATCTGATTGTAAGTGGTAGATAGTCAGGTGTCCAGTATGTTGAGATGAGTGAAGACTACCTCCTTGTGATTGGTAGAAAGCAACCAGTGTGTCTTGGAGAAGAGTACAACTCGAATGGTTGTTTGCTGAAGTGGTTAAGGGTTCTCGTATTGTGGATACGTTTTTATATGTATCAACTTCCATCATCTGAATTTGTTTCGGGGAGCTAACGACGTACTGGTGTTATTACAGAGGTGACAGTCAGATTCTCACGATTCTCAGTGAAGCTGAAAACACCTTCGTGGGAGACACGGTAAAGACAGACACACTGACACCAGATGTCTATATTGGTGAGTAGGCTTGTTGTGGCGCTGGGAATAGACGTGCCATGGCTTAACGATATTGAAGACTGTGACTCCTAGCCCTTACTGCATATGCTGAATTTAAAGTTAAGTTTGATCTTGTCATCATTCGGAACGTACCATGAACAAACTGTAATATTGCTGGAACCGTTATTCACTCCTTCATATCCTGTGTATAGAGTTATCATGTGAAACAGACTGGAATCTCTGTTAGAGACATTTAACCATCGGCTAATTCATTTGCAGATTGTATTATGATCAAATTAATCTATATTTGTCTGTTGTTAGTTACATATGAAAATTTGAAGCTTCGGCCCCGTAAATATGGACATTAAAGAAT
This sequence comes from Haliotis asinina, assembly GCF_037392515.1. Taxonomy (NCBI): domain Eukaryota; kingdom Metazoa; phylum Mollusca; class Gastropoda; order Lepetellida; family Haliotidae; genus Haliotis; species Haliotis asinina. Next base: position 35,798,232 of record NC_090293.1, on the reverse strand, counting down.
ACGAAGAAAACTCGGGATGAGTAAATTGCGCTTTGAGGCTCACTGTTTGCCTCCATAGATATGCATTTAATACTATGTATTGACTCATGCATCGTGCAGGATACGTGTACAACAACGTCACCAGCGCCTTTGAGTGGGATGACGGGTCTCCGTCCTCCTATACCAACTGGAACAAAAGACAAGGGGAGGACAACGTGGCCAATGGAGAATGTGCCAGACTGCAATCACGCAACTACAAGTGGAAGAACACCATATGCAGCAGGAGGGTTGCTGTCGTGTGCGAGGCACCCTCAGTGCCATGATCATGGCCAGTTAAGAATAAACATCCTTCCATGTCAACTACCATATATCAGTAAGCTGATAATGGTGATTTACTTCGATTTGATGTAGATGAAACGAAATTAGATTTCACGGATAACTTAATATAAATTAAGATTTTATGGATACGGATCCTTCTTATTCAGGGTATTTTGGATTGGCCGACCAAGCAAACTGTAATGTGTTTATGTCCTGGTCCTGGTCTATGTCGGTAAATCGAAAGTGTACACGCCCTCAAAGTGAAAGTTTACTGTTTGGCTATGAATATGCTAGAAGGACTTTGGTTGCATCATTGAGCGGATGGATGTCACTGGTTTCATGTTGTTGTCATTATAGCATTGTATTAATGATTAAATACCCAGACTGAGAAGTTTAATTATTGGTTTCTTATTTATAGGAGTTGGTTTTGCTTTTATACTGTATAAGCGTAGAAACCAGAGAGCTCAGTTTGAGTCAATTCTATGTATATATATCCCTATTGTGATATCTGCTGAAACTCTACAACTGGTACCGTTGTTTTATACACGGGAAAGTAAATATAACGGCACACTACACTGACAATAATATCGACAGGCAAACATGACAGAAACAATACAAAGTAGATGAGTACCATGCAGCTCACCATCGTAAAAATATAAAACGAAAAAAAAACACAAACTGAATAAATATGTTTCATTTCAAATCCATCTCAAAGTAGTTGGTAGTCTTTTCTCCTACAGAATCCTGCGATTCACCAAACCACAACAGTGTAAGAATGTCGCAATTACCTTCAGTTAACATACACGTTTCCAGGTGATTTTTGAGTGGGCGTTTGTTCCCCTCGTACTCTGGGGACAGATGAGGCATTTGTTGTCCAGGTGTCACAGACAGGGTACATCACACTGTATCTTACCTCACACATAAATGTTTTCTGATTGGCTAAGCGGTCTAATGTTATTTTCAATGTACCCTTCGTACAAACGAGGTACATGCCAGTGTACTCCGCTGCCAATGGCAACTCATTCGGTACTTCGTGGAAGTACCTCTTTATCTCGAATCACGCATGATGCACGGAAATTACCGATGCTATGCGAATGCAAATCGATGGAAAGGAGATAACTCTACATCTCTTTTTTCCTGTGTCGTCTGCAAAGTCTATCGATGGCTACGGGATTTGCCTCGCGCTCTAATAGATAAATTTTCACAAAACGTTCAAATGTAGTCCCTGTGAATATTAAGAAGGGGAATTACACCGCGGCGACTTTACTAAGGCAATCCCAGCCGGGAAAACACCAAATGCAAGATTCAAATCGTTTTATTCACAGTGGATTAAAGTGTTAAATCCGATACCTGTGTTTCAAACAGTTAAGGTCACATGCAACGCAAAACACACAACTTTGCATATTCTGATTCCTTTTGGTGCGGATTTTCACTATCAAATTATCAAAAATGCAAATTTCACTTGTAAAGTTGAAAACTAACGAGACTGAAAAAAACCCGCGCAATCGGCGTTTCGATTCATTAATTTTTCCCCAGCGCTGGGATAAAAAATGGTTTCAATAGATGTGCTGTGCTGCGCCCATAGCGCTTGCGCAGTGTTAAGGTTCGCGCAGCTTGAAAAGGGGAAAGCGACTCGTAAAAACACAGCAAATGATGCATGCAAGGATTATCGCTGCGGCAGAAGGTGGAGAACAGAGATATTTCTTGTGATTACAAGCATCTGGGGTCTGCAGTAATGAAAACACTCTGGCCCCATATATGCGGATATGCAAACCAAGTTTTCAGGAAAGTGTAGCATGAGAAGTACTAATTTCACTGTTAAACATTGCTTAGCTTGAAAAGTGAAATGTTTTAATGCAAGTCCATGGAAACATAGAAAAACATGTTGATTGTAACATATGTCATATTTGGGATTTCACTTTCTCAGTAAAGTACAAATTCTAGTACTTTTTTTCGGTTGAGTCCCATCCGGAATTCGAACCCGCACCCTCAGAGTCAGGCACCTAATCGCCAGCACACAAAGTCAGCCGCCTAGCCCGCTCAGCCACCGCGACTTCCGGCTGAGCGGGCTAGGCGGCTGACTTTGTGTGCTGGCGATTAGGTGCCTGACTCTGAGGGTGCGGGTTCGAATCCCGGATGGGACTCAACCGAAAAAAGTACTAGAATTTGTACTTTACTAAGAAAGTGAAATCCCAAATATGACATATGTTGCATTTGACCACTTTCTAAATGGCATCGTGTAATCGTGTTGATTGTGATGAGCAGCTTCAGTCACAGAGAAACCTCAATGTCTGTTTTATTGACACATATGTGTCTGCTGTCTGCTGATAACAATATGCAATACACAGATTCAATCACTGACCACATGCAATCTGAACTTAATACCTATCAGGCTATACACCATGAACAAAATACATTGATTTAGGGCTCGTGCACCTGGGTTCTGTCCCTGTCACTTAATGTAATTGCACAGACAGGGAGATGTGATACTTGTACACGTGGCATGTTATTTTGTCTGTGGGTTGGGAACAAACTGGATCCATTTTTCCCGGATGACTGGATTGGACGGAAACTTGTGCAAACTCAGATTGTCAGTTTCAGGTCCTGCTTTAAACTTGGATTCTTTATACTCCAGCCACCCAGTAGTTCACAATCTCAGTATTTGTTGATTGGATTGAACGCAAATGCAGAGAGCATATATTCACAAAACTCAACATCTGTATTTACATTATTCATGGATAATAACTTCTTCTGTTGTATATGATGCGACGTTTCGGTATAGATTTATATATCCGTATCACTCTTGCTTGACAACGGCATATATGAATCCATAGCGAAACCTCTCATAAAGATCTTGTTATCAATAAAAAATCGTATTTTCTTATTATTCACCATACTTCTGAAATGCCAATCAAACAGACCATCTCACACACATTGAGCTCTCAGAGTATCGGCAAATGAACCAGTCAATGAAAAGTCTCCGTTACTCTTGAGTGCACACACATCCTCTCTGACCGGATTCAGTCTCCATCGTGCTTCTTTTTGAGGGAAGTAAGCCCACGTGCAAAATAATGTGCTTTTGATTCGTGATCGTACGCTTATGATGTTGTTTACTTGTTTTTCACAATCAGCAATGCATAGTATATATATGTCATGAGTTGCATAAGTTATAATTGTATTTTAATTATGTTTAACTTAGTTTTTCTGGTTGCATGTGACCTTTAACATTGAGGTGTTTGGCAAGATAAATACGTTGTTCACTGATGCATCGGGGAACATGGGTTGATATACCCTCGATGTTTGCATATGTTCCTTGAGCCCGAGGATACATCAACCCATGCCTTCCTCATGACCAATGAACAACTCAAATCATCTTACCTCACACATGAATGTCGCTCCCCGATTGGCTAAGTGGTATTCTACTATTTTCAATGTACCCCGCTTACAGGCAATGTATCATTTTCAATGTACACCGCTGGGAATTCCGAACTCTTCTGGTCCTTCATGGTAGTACTTCTTTGCCTCCAACAACACTGAATCACGCATCAAGCACCGAAATTACCGATGTTTTGCGATTGAAAATTGATGGAAGGGAGATCACTCTAAATCTGTTTACCTTGTGTCGTCTGCAAAATGGCGAATCGTCTCGCGTTCAACAGAAGTGCTTCAAGCAGTTCAAAATTAAAATGAAGGTGTTCGGTAAGAGAAATACGTTGATCGGGGTCCACACCTCGAGGGTACATGAGCCCTTGGCCCCCTCGCGACCAGTGACCAACTTATAGTGTACCACACCACACCTGTATACGAACGTAAGATGCATATGATGAATGGGACATGATAAACGAAAGGTTTAAAAAATCGAGATATATCGTTGTCCTTTCACACTGACCCATCAGCAAACACTATGCATAACAGTGAATGTTCTGATAAACCCTCGTCATAGACGTGAAATACCGTTATTTCTCACATGAAAGTAGCCATCTACTATGTAGATGGAGGCATGGGTTGAGCTGCTCTTGTTATCTACATTGCTCTTGCCTCAGAGACATCAAGTTCATGCCTAGGTCCTACTAGAGGACTCTGCGGTTCTCAGGTATTTGGTTCAGTCCGGGTTACTTTGTTCCTTCACATAAGTGACTCCGGCTAATGAAAACTGATGTGTGAGGTCGTTAATCAGAAATAAATTCTGACGTACAGTAGAATATCAGTCTCAGCTCTGCATCTGGAAGTTACGGATAGAAGAAGAGAGATAATTAGTGAATGAACGGCACTGTGAGTATTTTATGAGCTCGACGAGAAATATAAGTCACTCCAAGACAGCGTTGAAACTGTGCAGTCTAGCATTCAGTGGAAACATTGTCAGTTTTACATTCTTTAATGAAATACTGGAAATAGGAACGAAAGCTTAACAGGATATCTTACTCATCCTCAATCACTCCCTTGAAAAAGGAATAAATTAGCAGCTCCGAAACGTTGTGTTAAAAAATGAAGATTCTGAAGTTGATATCTAGAATAATTTGAACTCATGTTGATCCTTTCCAATTGACCTTGAGAGCAATTGGGATTTTCACACACTAAAATGCCTAAATATTATTATTATTGCTGTTGTTTTTATCACTATATGTATTTATGATGGGTACATTATTGTTGCATTTGCGGTACATGTAAGCATACAAAGTATGGACACGGGTGGCAGATAATTCATTGCCTAGAAGAATACCTTGTTCATGTCGTCTATGTGAAGAGGTTATTGCAAGATGAACAGGAAGGAAAGGATTTACCATGTTTACCGTGCGGAAAGGCAGTACATTTGTCAACTTCACATAGTGTGGGTATTCTTTTAATCCACCAAACTGTTATTGCGAATCAGAACATCGCTTTGCATAAATTACATATAATATTTTGTTGCGGTGATAATCAAGTGCAATACACTATTTCGTTTTTCTTATCCAAAGCTGATATGTTTTGCATAAAAAATTAATGTTGTGCCTCATGATTTTTACTCCTGCAAATGCAAAAGATCAGACAGAAATAAATTCCGTTCATTGTTACAGCGAGTGATGATGAAAACTCCATGTTGATGAGTTGAGACAAGTTGGTTGTCGACGGTTGGAGTAGGATCATGACATTTCCCATTATGGAGGACATTGCATCTGCGCCGCCAGTTCAGGCCAGTAGACTACTGAGTCACCAGCTCATTGTACAAAGTAGTATGTGTACTCTCACTAAAATAAACACATAGGTGATCTTGATTCAGCCGAACCCCGTTTTTCCGGACGTTTTGGTTTCACTCGAAAATCGATTGGATAGCGAGACGTCCGGTTAACTGGATCAAACAAGCAAAACGTGAAAATTTAGCGAAAGCTAAAAGAGAAAATTGTTTCATGTACGTAGATCAATAAATGAATAGTCAATAGTAATAACAGTGAATCATCATAACATGTAAATGTACCGATAATAGATGCAAAACGGAACGCAGGTTACAAGCTTTCAGGTTGTCTCGGACATAAGCATGTGGCATGTGAATCTTATGGTGGTAATTTAGATAAAAAACGTACATCCGTGACAAAAAGGCACTATTGTGCCAACTGTATCTTATTTTTTCAATTTTAAAGATGCACTTCGTGACTTGAAAACAAATGACATCGCGTCGAACTTATGCTGTTTGCGGAAAGTAAACTTCCGAACGGGATCACGTGATTTAGATCATGTGACAGGCTATTTTCAACTTGCATCGCGACAGGTTACTAGTAGGTGTCGTGTATAATACAGAACAGTTACAGTGTAGTTAACCATAATCCCACTTAGCATGTGCTTTCGTGACTGAGATGTTCTCACACTTTCCAAATTCTAATTAACAGTGACACGCGTCCCTAGTGTTTTGATGGGTAATTAAACAATGCACATCAAATGCCATCCGATAGATTTAGAATGAATACACTTAGTCGTGCGGTAAACAGTACTGACGTGACACAGATCTTTCCGTACGGATAACAGGATAATTTTTTCAAGGAAATCTATGGGAATGGTTTGAAAAGTCCGGGTCCGGAAGCGCGGGATCCGGTTAAGCGAGTACAATTATTGAACTTAAGTTCCGTTTCACATAAAAACCGTCCGTAAGGAGGTGTTTCAGGATATGCGGGGTCCGAGTAAACGAAATATTAGTATTTTTTGAAAGTTAGTGTTTGATTGCAATAATGTTGGCATTATCTTGGTGCTTTATGTACACGGAACGAATGTACAGCGCACAAACGCACAGTCGGAAACTTTAATGCATGTTTACGTTCGAAAGTGTCAACTTGCATCAGAACGTCATGGAGGAAAGTGGTCAGCAATATGCACGTGCAGGTCTGAGAAATGGAGGGCAGGGACATTGACTGGATGAGACAGTTTGGCGTTTAGACAGTCACTGGCATTGTTACCTTTATTACCTAGTGAAAGAATATTGTTATGCCGCGATTCACTGTTTTAAATCAAACCACTGCCACTGAATGCCCGGAAGCTAGAGTTCAGTGAACGTCACCCTGGTGGTCAGTAGATCAAATCGTTATGGACGTCGTGCCTGAAAACCCTATTTTGGTCCTGTGGTGCAATAACGTTCGAATCATGCATCTACACAACTTACAGACAGACAGACAGTTTATTCAGTAAGGAGGCCACTGGCCCATAATACATGGAGATAATAGTTTACACCTTTCACGTACGCATGTTTTAGGATGCATACATAGCGCTCATTTGTTCCTACATTTAATAATATTGTTTACGTGTTTTGGTGCAGATTTACCATTGTGTGTGCAGTATAGGGTTCTTGTATATATTTAGCGATGTATTTGGCTCTTAAATCTTTATAAATACTACACATAAATATGACATGCCATTCATTTTCAATATAGTCGAAGCCTTTTGATTTACAGTACATACATAAAGAGACAGATTCAATCTGTTGGCCCTTGTAAAACCATTTCTCGTATGATCGTAGAGGACCGCCATTTCTAAAAACTATAACTTCAGTCTTCTTAAGATTAACTTGCATTCTAGTTTCATTATAAAAAGTTTCTAAAACGTTAATCTTCTTTTGTAGAAAAAGACTCGATCAACGAGTGCTGAGATATCATCAGCAAACATAAGTGCACATAGGTTGTCCATGGTTTGTGTAGTAAAAACACCTTTCCCACCATCATTTAACATTTTCTTGTGCAGTTCATTTATAAAATAATAAACACTTGTGGACTCAGTATGCACCCCTGACGGGTAACCACATTACAGGTGAAGAATGATGACAGTCAACAGTTTGTTCTTACACAGGATGAAAGTTGAGAGTGCATGTCGTAGTATTTGCCTGTTACACCAGCATCATGAAGAGATCCTCAAAGTACATCGTGTCCAATTTTATCGAAGGCCTTAGAAAAATTTTTTAAAAGGCAGTAAAACCGTCCTTTTTTCTTACATACATATTTTTTGATAATTGCCTCTAATGCAAAAATGTGATCAGTAGTTGAGTAGTTGACTCTAAAACCAGCCTGAGATTCACTGATCGTTTGTTTTAAATCTCACCCTTTTTGTAGAGTTTTGTTCAAAACAGCAGTCAATATTTTACAAAACAAGACAACGCAGTACTCAAATTCGCAATACGATTTGCGGATGTTGCCAAAGTTCACCAGATGTTGCTTAATTAGCACCGTAACTCCACCACTACATCGTCTAGGACGATGGACCTTCTGTCGTACACTGTTTATAATGTGATAATCTGGTAAGAAGTCTTTAAAGTCGTCTACATTACTTGCGAAAGATTCCAGAAAGACAATAATGTCAAATGTTCCACAGAAACGTTTAAAGGTTAGGTTTCCTTCACAGAGGGTTTACCGGCAAGTTGAGCAATGTCCTGTTTCACACGATCATAGATAAACGTAGCACCATCCACAATAAGTTTATCGAGTCTCATTTTCACATGATTTGCTTTTCGTGCACGAGTGAACCAAGGAGAAAGGGATCGTCGATCTTCACGCAGCCTTTCCGTGAAATCTTCTGAAACACGGTGAACACTTGACTTAGATAATATTTCTCGAGATTTCATAAATACCTTGCTTTTGTCCTTTGAGAGCATTAGGTTGGCAATGATTGGAAACTGCTTGTTTCGCAGGTTCAGACGATGAGCCCTTTCAATAATTATGCTGTTTACATTACACATGTTTAACGTTTCAACCATGAAAGAACGAACTTTATCTTCTGTCTCGGACCAGGTCTCACCTTGTGACCCCTCCAGACCGTGAAATATTAGATTATTTCGTCTATTTCTTGATACCCTCGAGTTTACCTTCCAGAGCTATAAGTCTGTCTTTCAACTCTCTATATTCAGCCTTCAAGTCAAGTTGCACGTGGAATTCGGTGGCCAGGCTGTTAACTTTCGAGGAGAGTGTCTCGAAATTTTTATTCGTCTCACCTTTAATGTCTTTGAGAGCTTCTAATACACTGTTTGTGTCCTTATCTGATGAATCAAAACCGAGTGAGCCATCCTTTTCTGTAGTGAGAGTCTGCTGTCGTGTCTGAGGGCCTGGGTTGCGTTCCACCGAGTTACAAACAACAAGGAGGATGCCGAGAAGTAGTTGCAGCTTCAAACTTAACGATACGGCTCCAGGGTCGATATGTATGCCGCGCATAGTTCTTCTAGCCTTGTTTGGTTGCCAAACTGAACCAATTCTCATACGGCATAGGGATAAAGATACACCTATATGGGGAGACGAAGTTGAAGGCGGCTTGCTACCACTCACGCATGCGCACTAGTCTACACAACTTGCGATTTATATAGTTCATTGACAAATCACGCTCTCTGCTTAGGTGTCAAAGTCGAAATGAACGGGTTTTTTTGCCCAGACTACTGTCGCCCAGGTTGCCAAATGTGGTGGTTGGAGTGTCATGATATGACGAGCCACCTCTTACTCTGGGCGACTTTAGGACAATTTAACTGCCAGGTCTTAAGGATTCACGGGTGGTAGGGTAGCCTCGCGGTTAAAGCCTTTGACACCAAAGACCTGGTTTCGATTGCCCGTATGGGTACAATGTGTAAGGCCCATATTTTGGTGTCTCTTCGCCTTGATATAGATGGACTATTGCAAAAGCGGTGTAAAACCATACTCACTCTCTCACTCACTGAAAGATTCAAAATCATGGTTCGGAGAACTGACCGCCAGCAGGGGGTTGCTCCAACAAGATAATGCCAGGCCTATTCAGTATGTTCAGAATAAGACCATTAATGCATTACAATGCTCTTCCATGGTCTAACAAATCACCCGAACTTAACCCAGTCGAGCATGTGTGGGATGACCTTGGCCGGCGTGTCGTTGAACGTCAATCGACTCCCCAGACATTCGATCAGAATTTCGACAAGACTGCATATCCAATCCTTTGTTTCTCATGGTGGCCACAACATCCACTGAAGACAACACCCAACCCGGAATAGACGTCTTTATTTACTGAACTTCATTGAACTACACCCTCAAAGGGGTTAAAGTATCATAAAATTATTGTCCTCCTGAGAGATTACGTAAGTCCCAACACTTTTCTCAGTTTAATTTTTACTTACCCGATTTTAAGCGTAGTATATTTGTTCTTTTGAAACTTTGGCTAAACTTTCGTACAATCGCCAGCGGCCGAAGGGGTGGTATAAATCCAGTTAGGGTCCATGGAGGTAGCAAAGGTACTGTAAGTCCCCATGGACCCTGGTATGGTGATCTACCTTCAGTTGTTGGCGGTCTATAGCCCTTTTTATATTGTATCGTCCTCTAGACTTAAATTGTTTTAGATTTAATTACTAGTTTTACCTGTCTGTCTGTGATAGTCTAGTTGTTTTACTGCCCTTCGTTGACAGATTTTTTACCATTCTCTATTATGTATATTATTAATGGTTCTCGTCACGATATGGCTGCAATATTGTCGGTGTGACGCTAAAAATTAACTCACTCACTCACTCATTGAACTACATTTGACCTTGAATACTATGGCATTTGGATGCAGCTGGGTGGGGTTGGGGTGGGGTTGGGAGGGTATGTGTTAAGTCAGATCTGAATTGTAATAAAGACTCCTTACACTGTTCTAGATTTGACAGCAAATGTACACATTCCCGCACACAAGTATCTACCCCAACTTACATGGTCTACGGAGAAACGGGAAGGTATCCTCTGAGAATTAAGATGGTAAAGCGATTGATTAAATATTGGCACACACTTGCAGTACCTACAATATTAAGCGTTAAATTATCCCACACCTTACACAACTTTGTTACTCTGCAAAAATGCACCATGGCTATCAAGGTGGTTATCAATTGAGGAAAACCCTTTGCGGAAATCAGCTTGAACATTACTTAGAATAGCATTACTGTCCAAAAATGTAATCAATCCGGTGTTTAGTACAAAAGTAAATACTTTTCCTAAACAGCTCAACATTGCAATTGGCCTATACGATGAGGAGTCATCCTTTTCCCCTTTATTCTTGTATACAGGTTTGATTATTCCCGCTAGCCAAGCTTCAGTCATTGTTCTAGTTTTTAAAACACGGTTGAATAAAGTCACACATAAAGGACCAACCATATCCAAAGAGTTAATTAGGTAGTCATTTTATCGATAAAGTCTATACCTGCTGCCTTATTTCTTTTACGATTTTTCACAGCCTGTGTTAATTCTAGCAATGTGATATCATCGTTGAGTATAGAAGTGTCATATGTTTCAAAACGATATTGTCATCACTCTCAGCGTCATCTTGTGTTCACTGTTTAATATCTCTGAAGTGTTTCAAGAAATCCTCCAGATTTGGACCAGAGGAGTCATGACTACTATCCGCAGGTTTCAAACGTTTCCAATACTGTTTGACTGAAGATTGTGTTTTACCTCGCATCACATTACTAGTTCTTTGTTTATACATTTATTCAGACATATTTTATAATCCTTAGCTTGTTTTTGTATAATATATCTCATTTTGGTGCAATTTGAATTTCTGAAACTGTTTACGAGTTTTTCTGTACTTTCTCCTTGCTACATACCAGTGTATACCAAACCAAGTTTTACGGGAATGTTTACCACGCACAGCACAAGTAGTACGGTATGACTTTCATATTAACAAATAAGTGTAGACAGGAAGGGGATGATATGACATAATCAACAAGACTTTTGTCTTTACACGTAGGGCTACCAACACCTTCGTCTCCACCATTTCGACCATTACAAATAAGCAGATTTAGACTTTTGCATAAATCTGTGAGCTTTTTACCAAAATTATATATTTTCTTGTATCTTGTGTTATTCTTTCCATAGGCTTCTTAAGACCCAACAGAGTATGTTGGGGGTTAAAGAATGTACTTTCATCTATGACATATTCATCAAGAATGATTTGATCAATACAACAGTAATCCATGAAAGTTCCTGCAAAACATCTAAAAATGCGGTATGATACGATTCACTGACTCAACCTTAACTTCTCGGAAGTCACGAAATTGACAATGTTGACATTAAAAACAATTTTATGCTGATACGTACGCGTGTCATCCTTTTGGAAAAAAATAATGTGCCACAGACTATTTCAGATTATTACATGTTAGAAGCAAGAACAATTACGACTGAAAATTCGTCATTCATAATTGTGTCAGGTCATGTGCGGCACCACCAATTATCTGCCTCATGTGTTCAGGCTTTGTCATCGTATTAGTACACTTACTAAAGAAGCGTGTTCATTGTCCACATTGCTTACTCAATATACATATGAGGCTATAGGAGCACCACTTCAATTTTTTAACATGAGGGATCCTTTGTTTTCTCTATCAACGTAAATAACATTCATACTTAAATTTTGAATTCTACATAGTTGTGTCAAATCTATGTTATATCCTAAAACAATTAACAGCCACAAGTACACAATATCAGCCAGTATGTGGTTGGTTGCAAATGAAGAAAGTGAGTGATCTTCTCAAAGTAGTGTTTTCATGTTTTCATCAGTTTCAAACAAAACATAATATATCTGTAACGGGTAGCACGTGTTTACGTTTCGTGTAGACCTAGACTTTTTACTTCCGGGTGTTGGTCGTTAACGTACTTTAGGAACTGTACCCTTTGTTGATCCTAGGTGCAGGAATATATTTCCTGTTAGGTTTTGGGTATCATATTTGTAATTCTGTTCCGTCGGTGGTTGAATAGTCTTCGATGCCATTTTCAGTTGTAGTCAGGATGTTTAGTATGAGCAATTCTAATTGGTGGTGTTCAGACTGACTGGCCAATCGTGTCTTGGTTGTTATGTAAGACGACGGACAGCTACTGGGTATTAAGCGCGTAACACGAATTGTTCAGTGTCTGTACGAGGTGAGGAGATCCAATATAAGATGTCCCGTAGAGGGCAATAAGATGATCCGTGTCAGAACAGTGAGCCCCTACTCCATTCCTCGTTAGGCAGTGCTGTGCAAGCATGATCGCTGCAATGTACCACACTATCCAACCATGATCACTGCAATATGGCGTATACAACAATATGCTTACTACAATCAGTGTATGAAATAGCGTCTGACAGGCGGCCAGCTGCTTGATAGTTACATTGCGGGCTTACAGGTTTATTTTAGAAACGGGAAATATTTCGAAAATAATTTACATTTGTGGTAACTAGATGAGGTCTAGTTCATGATCAATCAAACTCTAACTTCCTCAGAACGATTTTAACTTACCCATTTATCTAACACTTAATGTGACTGGTCTAGGGAATGCTTTCAGCCATTGAATAATGTCGTTCTTTTCTGATGGCAGTGACACTAAATTAACAGTGACCACCAAGCCATGGTTTTATTAAATTTACTTTTGCACGTTTTGTTTACCTCACTACATGCAATTCATTCATTATTTTCTTTTAACACCTTATCTCAATTGCCTATATTTAATACAGGGCTGGTTACATGTTAACAGGGCCAGCAGCATTTTTAAGTTATCAGCCCTGTGGGCTTCCTGTCTTTTTGTAGGAGTTTCATACATAGCTGAATATGCAACTTTGATTACTACATTGTAGCAGAATATACAATCATGGTTACTACAGTGTAGCGGAATATGCAAACATGATTGCTGCAATGTAGCGAATATTGTTGGCTTTGAACAGGATATCTAGCCTGGAAAAGGCGCGTTATATATATTCTCATTATTATTCTCATTATATAAGCATGATTACTCCAATGTAGCGCACTATACAAACACGATTACTACAATGTAGCGCACTATACAAACACGATTACTACAATGTTGGACACTTTATAACACGATTACTATGCAACTTAGCGCACTATACAAACACGATTACTACAATGTAGCGCACTATACAAACATGATTACTACAATGTTGGACACTTTATAACACGATTACGACAATGTCGCAGATCATACACACATGATATCTGCAATGTGGCGTTTACAACAAAAGTGCTACTGCTTCACACTGCTAATAGTCAAGTTTCCACAGTGACACCGAGAGTCAAGAGGTTATTCAGTGCATGTCCGTGTGGTAGTTCCATGCAACCAGGCGTCCGACTCAGAACCAACCTATAATGACTTCATAACGTTTGACGACATATTATAACTGCTGGAATAAACAGACGATGAAACTGAGTGCATGTGTCGCCAAGTATTTCCAGGTGATGTAACTGACGAGCGGCGGCACCAGTTGCAGCAGTAACAGATCGAGGCTCTACATATATTTAACTGGATGTGAGAGAACAGACGGCCGGTATACGCGTAACTTGATGTGAGAGAACACTTGGCTCAATCACCAGGACAGTTTACACCAATGCACGTGTGGTAACACTCTCTACAAGATAGTTCAAGCAGATTAACGGTTTTAGATGTTGTGGAACTAGGTAAAACATAAACAAACAAGTCATTGACAAACTAATAAATGATGTATGTGTGCATTTTGTTTATTTGATCGTACGGATTAGGCTGTTGTCCAGTTGTGACATTATTGATAATGAATGCTTTATTGGATAATAGATATTACGTTCATAGGCCTTTCGGACAAGTTTTCAAATCCTTCAAACTACCTAGGATGTAAATGAAATCAAGTGATCCACAGTAAACTTTAGATAATACGGAATAAGTCATATGCCAGTAAAAGTTCATTCCTCAAAAAATCTTGTAACCAATAAAACCCAATCCCAGTTCACTCCGGTACCACAGATGTTCACTACGTGACCCCAGTAACTTGTTTACAACATACACAGTGAAGGTTTATGGAGTTTATATGTTGCCTGTTATTTTCTGTGATATTTTCCTATGCCAGTTAATGTTGAGTGTAAATGATATTAAATGGTTCCAAAAAGAAAAATTGTATGTATGTATGTATGTATGTATGTATGTATGTATGTATGTATGTATGTCCGTGCGTGCATGCGTGTGTATGCGTACGTATGTGCGCATGCGTCTATATATGTCTGTGTGACCGTGTGTGTGAGTGTAAGTGTGTATGTGATCATGCATATGTGCATCTATGGGATGATCATACGTGTGTATATGTAAATGTCTACTTGTATGTATATGTAAATGTTTACTTGTATGTATATGTGTATCAGTGTTTGTATATATGTTTGCATTCATTTATGTGTATGCTTACATTTCACATTTTTGCATGCGTGTTATATATACATATGTGTATACATGTACATATATTTGTATGTTGGTGTATAAACATATGTTTATACATGTGTTTGTGAAATATATATGCAGATATAATTTTAAAATAACGAAGTTAAAGTACTGGTGTCTGATTTACTGTTTCTCCATTGTGATGAAGATATTCCATTTTCAGGGTATTGTGACTTCAGAGTGCACGTTACCGTATTAGTTTATTGGGTTTAGTGATGCTGATGTGGCAACAGTTGCAAACAGTGACTTACCCTGACACACCGAGAAAGTCGGTATGTGTCGCACCCCCTGGTGCACACAATGTACTTGCCTACTTCAGGAGACAGGGGAAGTGCGTCGCGACTCACTTCCATTGACCTTAATCTTACTCAGCCCGGATCTGATTGGTTACATGCACGCACTTTACTGCACCTGCTTAATAGATTATTGGTGATGTCATGATTTAACTTAACAAAACTGTAGAGTATAAATATGCCTGTTGAACTGATGGACACTATTGAAAATGCATTTGTTCTTGCAAGTAGTTATCGTTTGTCTGTCCGCATGGGTGGGAGAAAGTGCTTGTCCCCACCTAGACAGCGGGTTACTGAAATGGGGGGACACAAGTTCCTGGGCATCCAAGACAATACCGAAAAAAGGGGACCAGGTTCTCATTCCATCAGGTAAACTTGATATTTTCATTCACAAGACAATGTAGTGAGTAGTCGAGCTCCTTTGAAACGAGGGAAACCGACGTACGTAATTGTAAACCTGCCTCTAAACGTTAGTTATCGTCAAAGACTTCTTTCAAGCAAATATATGCGCCTCTGTTTAATTTTTTACAGTTTAGCACAGTCACTCATTGTTGATGTGTAAGCTGTTTTCTCTACATTGTTGACTTTTGTTTGCTAGTTCACGTCACAAATAAACAACTTTGGGTGAATATGTCAGTCATCAAGTACAAAATACCACCAGAACCAGTACAATTTCGTGCAAACGTTGTGTCCCAACTGAATTACTCAACAACATTATAATCACTGTCAACAATCGAAGCAATGTAGTTAAACACTTTAATTGCCATTCACGGTCTATGTTCAACACTGTTTCTTCAGTACATTGCCTTTAACCTTTAATTACCGTATTTAATTATGCCATATTTAAATACCTGACCGTTATTATATCGAGTAAGGGAAACGATTTTTAAATGTTCCAACAGGAGATATCATTAGTGTTGTCATCCATTACCTCTAAATACCTTTGACATTTCAGTATCAGAACAATAGATAGTAACTGGTAAATGTGGTTAAATGAACAAATAGGTTGTTTTTCATATAATTTATAAAGTTTTATAAATTTTGACATGACACTTACGTTCCGCCTATCTGGATGATAATAAAACTACACTTCGTGCATAAAAATAAGTTGTGATACGTTTATGTCCTCTCTAAATACTGAAATATACTGATCGTTTCTGAAAATACATTTTACTCATGTGATTTAGTTAATGAAGACAGGATTGATATTACACCCGGAAATTACCTGACCTGTTAGTCTTAAACACATTTCATGTACATGGGAACATCCATGGCTAATCGTTCAATCTACGAAACCATTTTATTTCCATGGAATCTTTCAGAGACATTCGTTTACTTGATTAACCTTGAGTTTCCTTCCAGGCAAGAAACTCCTCCTGAACGTGTCCCCGCCATGTCTGTCCTCCATCATCATCGGGGATGGGGCAGCGTTAGTCTGGGGCGACGTGGACAACCTCACCGTCTGTGTCAGCTACATCCTCATCAGAGGCCGCCTCCAGATCGGCAGTGAGGACTGTAGGTTCACCAAGAAAACCCACATCAGACTTACAGGTCGGACAACACATATCTAGAGACAGATATATCGGTATTAAAGAGACGCATACCTTTCAAATCAACAATTGGTTTATGGGCGGAATGTGTTTGTGTATCACGCTAATTTTACATAGATTATATTTATGCGAAAGAGATGTAAAGTAAAGTTTCTATGGATGTTAGACAATGTCAATGTATCGTGGAAGATAATCTGTCCAAACAGTTATCAACCATGGCATGTCAACGTACCCTGAGATGAGTTTAACACGGAACACCAAGATCAACATCACTTCCCTTTCCCAGGTGAAAGCAACTCTACGTTGTCTGTTTCTGGCTTTGGGAGGAAGTTCATTGGCGTGGATGCAGGAGGCACGATTGAGATACACGGAGAAGAGAAGCCATCATGGACGAAGTTGATCCAAACAGCTGAACCAAGCACCTGTGACAACCTCTTCAATTTCCAGGTTAGAATCTGTTGAGTTGGGATATCCACATTGACATATTAAACGTACAGATGAGACGACGATGTATTGTGTTGTCAGTAGAGGCATGTTAAAGGTACAGATGAGACGATGTAGTGTTGAGGGATCAATAGAGGCATGTTAAAGGTACAGATGAGACGATGTAGTGTTGAGGTATTAATAGAGGCATGTTAAAGGTACAGGTGAGACGATGTAGTGTTGAGGTATCAATAGAGGCATGATAAAGGTACAGGTGAGACGATGTAGTGTTGAGGTATCAATAGAGGCATGATAAAGGTACAGGTGAGACGATGTAGTGTTGAGGTATCAATAGAGACATGATAAAGGTACAGGTGAGACGATGTAGTGTTGAGGTATCAATAGAGGCATGATAAAGGTACAGATGAGACGATGTAGTGTTGAGGTATCAATAGAGGCATGATAAAGGTACAGGTGAGACGATGTAGTGTTGAGGTATCAATAGAGGCATGATAAAGGTACAGATGAGACGATGTAGTGTTGAGGTATCAATAGAGGCATGATAAAGGTACAGATGAGACGATGTAGTGTTGAGGTATCAATAGAGGCATGATAAAGGTACAGATGAGACGATGTAGTGTTGAGGGATCAATAGAGGCATGATAAAGGTACAGGTGAGACGATGTAGTGTTGAGGTATCAATAGAGGCATGATAAAGGTACAGATGAGACGATGTAGTGTTGAGGTATCAATAGAGGCATGATAAAGGTACAGATGAGACGCTGTAGTGTTGAGGTATCAATAGAGGCATGATAAAGGTACAGATGAGACGATGTAGTGTTGAGGTATCAATAGAGGCATGATAAAGGTACAGATGAGACGATGTAGTGTTGAGGTATTAATAGAGGCATGATAAAGGTACAGGTGAGACGATGTAGTGTTGAGGTATCAATAGAGGCATGATAAAGGTACAGATGAGACGATGTAGTGTTGAGGTATCAATGGAGGCATCATAACGGTACAGATGAGACGATGTAGTGTTGAGGGATCAATAGAGGCATGATAAAGGTACAGATGAGACGATGTAGTGTTGAGGGATCAATAGAGGCATGTGAAACGTACAGATGAGACGATGTAGTGTTGAGGTATCAATAGAGACATGATAAAGGTACAGATGAGACGACGTAGTGTTGAGGTATTGATAGAGGCATGATAAAGGTACAGATGAGACGATGTAGTGTTGAGGTATCAATAGAGGCATGATAAAGGTACAGGTGAGACGATGTAGTGTTGAGGTATCAATAGAGGCATGATAAAGGTACAGATGAGACGATGTAGTGTTGAGGTATCAATAGAGGCATGATAAAGGTACAGATGAGACGATGTAGTGTTGAGGTATCAATAGAGGCATGATAAAGGTACAGATGAGACGATGTAGTGTTGAGGGATCAATAGAGGCATGATAAAGGTACAGATGAGACGATGTAGTGTTGAGGTATCAATAGAGGCATGATAAAGGTACAGATGAGACGCTGTAGTGTTGAGGTATCAATAGAGGCATGATAAAGGTACAGATGAGACGATGTAGTGTTGAGGTATCAATAGAGGCATGATAAAGGTACAGATGAGACGATGTAGTGTTGAGGTATTAATAGAGGCATGATAAAGGTACAGGTGAGACGATGTAGTGTTGAGGTATCAATAGAGGCATGATAAAGGTACAGATGAGACGATGTAGTGTTGAGGTATCAATGGAGGCATCATAACGGTACAGATGAGACGATGTAGTGTTGAGGGATCAATAGAGGCATGATAAAGGTACAGATGAGACGATGTAGTGTTGAGGGATCAATAGAGGCATGTGAAACGTACAGATGAGACGATGTAGTGTTGAGGTATCAATAGAGACATGATAAAGGTACAGATGAGACGACGTAGTGTTGAGGTATTGATAGAGGCATGATAAAGGTACAGATGAGACGATGTAGTGTTGAGGTATTAATAGAGGCATGATAAAGGTACAGATGAGACGATGTAGTGCTGAGGTATCAATGGAGGCATGTGAAACGTACAGATGAGACGATGTAGTGTTGAGGTATCAATAGAGGCATGTTAAAGGTACAGATGAGACGATGTAGTGTTGAGGTATCAATAGAGGCATGTGAAACGTACAGATGAGACGATGTAGTGTTGAGGTATCAATAGAGGCATGTTAAAGGTACAGATGAGACGATGTAGTGTTGAGGTATCAATAGAGGCATGTGAAACATACAGATGAGACGATGTAGTGTTGAGGTATCAATAGAGGCATGTTAAAGGTACAGATGAGACGATGTAGTGTTGAGGTATCAATAGAGGCATGTTAAAGGTACAGATGAGACGATGTAGTGTTGAGGGATCAATAGAGGCATGTGAAACGTACAGATGAGACGATGTAGTGTTGAGGGATCAATAGAGGCATGATAAAGGTACAGATGAGGCGATGTAGTGTTGAGGGATCAATAGAGGCATGTGAAACGTACAGATGAGACGATGTAGTGTTGAGGTATCAATAGAGGCATGTTAAAGGTACAGATGAGACGATGTAGTGTTGAGGTATCAATAGAGACATGTTAAAGGTACAGATGAGACGATGTAGTGTTGAGGTATCAATAGAGGCATGATAAAGGTACAGATGAGACGATGTAGTGTTGAGGTATCAATAGAGGCATGATAAAGGTACAGGTGAGACGATGTAGTGTTGAGGTATCAATAGAGGCATGATAAAGGTACAGATGAGACGATGTAGTGTTGAGGTATCTATAGAGGCATGATAAAGGCACAGATGAGACGATGTAGTGTTGAGGTATCAATAGAGGCATGATAAAGGTACAGATGAGACGATGTAGTGTTGAGGTATCAATAGAGGCATGATAAAGGTACAGGTGAGACGCTGTAGTGTTGAGGTATGAGTAGGGGCATGATAAAGGTACAGATGAGACGACGTAGTGTTGAGGTATCAATAGAGGCATGATAAAGGTACAGGTGAGACGATGTAGTGTTGAGGTATCAATAGAGGCATGTTAAAGGTACAGATGAGACGATGTAGTGTTGAGGTATCAATAGAGGCATGTTAAAGGTACAGATGAGACGATGTAGTGTTGAGGTATCAATAGAGGCATGATAAAGGTACAGATGAGACGATGTAGTGTTGAGGTATTAATAGAGGCATGATAAAGGTACAGGTGAGACGCTGTAATGTTGAGGTATCAGTAGGGGCATGATAAAGGTACAGATGAGACGACGTAGTGTTGAGGTATCAATAGAGGCATGATAAAGGTACAGGTGAGACGATGTAGTGTTGAGGTATCAATAGAGGCATGTTAAAGGTACAGATGAGACGATGTAGTGTTGAGGGATCAATAGAGGCATGTTAAAGGTACAGATGAGACGATGTAGTGTTGAGGTATCAATAGAGGCATGATAAAGGTACAGGTGAGACGCTGTAGTGTTGAGGTATCAGTAGGGGCATGATAAAGGTACAGATGAGACGACGTAGTGTTGAGGTATCAATAGAGGCATGATAAAGGTACAGGTGAGACGATGTAGTGTTGAGGTATCAATAGAGGCATGTTGAAGGTACAGATGAGACGATGTAGTGTTGAGGTATCAATAGAGGCATGTTAATGGTACAGATGAGACGATGTAGTGTTGAGGTATCAATAGAGGCATGATAAAGGTACAGATGAGACGATGTAGTGTTGAGGTATCAATAGAGGCATGATAAAGGTACAGGTGAGACGATGTAGTGTTGAGGTATCAATAGAGGCATGTTAAAGGTACAGATGAGACGATGTAGTGTTGAGGTATCAATAGAGGCATGTTGAAGGTACAGATGAGACGATGTAGTGTTGAGGTATCAATAGAGGCATGTTAAAGGTACAGATGAGACGATGTAGTGTTGAGGTATCAATAGAGGCATGATAAAGGTACAGATGAGACGATGTAGTGTTGAGGTATCAATAGAGGCATGATAAAGGTACAGGTGAGACGATGTAGTGTTGAGGTATCAATAGAGGCATGTTAAAGGTACAGATGAGACGATGTAGTGTTGAGGTATCAATAGAGGCATGTTAAAGGTACAGATGAGACGATGTAGTGTTGAGGTATCAATAGAGGCATGATAAAGGTACAGGTGAGACGATGTAGTGTTGAGGTATCAGTAGGGGCATGATAAAGGTACAGATGAGACGACGTAGTGTTGAGGTATCAATAGAGGCATGATAAAGGTACAGGTGAGACGATGTAGTGTTGAGGTATCAATAGAGGCATGTTAAAGTTACAGATGAGACGATGTAGTGTTGAGGTATCAATAGAGGCATGTTAAAGGTACAGATGAGACGATGTAGTGTTGAGGTATCAATAGAGGCATGATAAAAGTACAAGTGAGACGATGTAGTGTTGAGGTATCAGTAGGGGCATGATAAAGGTACAGGTGAGACGATGTAGTGTTGAGGTATCAATAGAGGCATGATAAAGGTACAGGTGAGACGATGTAGTGTTGAGGTATCAATAGAACCATGATAAAGGTACAGATGAGACGGCGTAGAGTTGAGGTATCAATAGAGTCATGATAGCGGTTCAGGTTAGAAGATGTAGTGTTCAGATACCTGTGAGAGCATCTTTAACGTCGAGCTGAGTTGATGTTTTGTTTTATTGACATACCTGTAAAATCATCGTTAATGTAGAACTGAGTTGGTGTAGTGTAGTGTACGCTGTGATACAAAAGTAATGCCTGCAGGGATAACAAACAATTATTTGTGTATTTTACAGACAAGTGTGTTCCGAGCGGAATCTTCTCGAGGTCTGTACGTGTCTGTGTTTAATGAGGACAGCTCTCTGTGGGACTTTGCCGTGTTCAGGACCGGGGAGGACATTGATGACGAGGACCTCAAATTTAAGGAATTTATAAAAAGTGAGCAAATCGACGCGACGTGATTTGATTGTTTGGAAGTGAATTGGTAATTGACTGGTGCTGTGATTCTATCTGATGACATGTTTTATGTTTAATGTTTCAGGTGTTCCCCAAGACAAGATTCTGGCAGTTGCGCTTCAAGGTGAACTTGGTACTGGAGACATGACCGCTGTGTACACAACACTGGAGGCTGCAGGGGGTCTGACGTCATCAGCTATCAGGAGAGTCACAGGCAGACAGGCTTACGCCTTTATAACAAGAACAGGTGAGGTGCAATTACGTTCACTAGACTGACTGTTCTTTAGTCTACCAGCCTCCTCAAAGCACTGTCTCTGCGCCTCTCCAGGAGGTGTTTTTCAATACCATCCCTCTGGATATCTCTGATCAGCTGGCCAACTGCTCTAGTATATAGAATATAAACTGAAAAATTTCGGAGCTCGATCCTTCTCTCGAGCAGCTGCTTCATCGTGGAACTCTTTCCATATAAGTTCTTCCGACGCTACCGGCAAATGTCTTTACTGTTATCCGTTTTCTGTATATATGTATACACGCTATGAGCAAGTCACTCAGTGATGTGGAACTAGCACTTTATGAATATCCTTATTATTATTTTTTTGTAAGGCCGCCCTGATACAACAATCGAGAGACATGTCCTCAACCCACACCACAAGGGCGTTGTAGAAACTGGCTACCTGGCTGTCGATGTCAATGGATTCCAGTTCAGTGTGAACAGCAAAGTCTTTTCAAATGCGAACAAAAAGACAGGTGTCAACTTTCGAGTTCTTCTAACAGAAACAGCCTACCCATGCCTGACACTGAACGCTGATGTCTCGGCGTGGAGACCCGGTGTGTATTTGGTACTCTATACCATGTGTACATTTGAAAGATATGCCTAGCATTTTCCCCTGACAACCTCAGGAGACATGTACTTATGTCCTATAGACAATTTGCTCATCTCATCAATCATTACATCTTCGACAATTTGTTCATCTGATCCCTTGTTACATCTTAAACAATTAGATCTGTCATTATAACTTATATAAATATTTCATCCAACTACTGTGCTCTCCCACTATCTAACATTTAGTCTCTGACTTGGAACATGTTTACGGACCATGTTCCCACATTGGCTACCACTTAGTTTCTAGTTCTGTTGGATAATCCAAATGGTTACTCTATATAAAAACATATTCTTTCGTATCCTCAACAGGTGACAAGATCGTCATATCCTCTACCGACTTCGACTGGAGACAAGCTGAAGAAATGACCATCAAGAGTTGTCCTTCCTGTGCCGTCAACGAAATCTGTCTGACAGGTACGTAGGTATAGCTGGTGTATTGTTATCATTGCACCTACGTGTATATAGAGCAACATGTTTTCTGTCTTCAGTTATTACTGTCCCTCCCTAAACATCTGCTAGTATACTGTTCCCCAGTATGCCATAGTTTATGGAATTTGAGAATCAAAACCAGCCATTCTCCTTCAGAGCCGCTCAAATACACACACTATGGAGAGGTAACTCTTGGTGTGGACGAGAGGGCGGAAGTGGGACTGCTGAGCCGGAACATCATCATCGAGGGTGTGATACCGGAAGAGGGTTGCAGTATCAACGAACCGGAAGATCAGTACCTCTGTGACCTGTTTGGATTTGACACATTTGGAGGTCATATTAAGGTGTAAATAATCTTCTATTTGGCTTTAGATACAATGTCGTGCATGTCTAAGACCAACAGAGTATGGCAATAACTATTAAAGATGGACCTTGCGAAATTACTTTTATAGTTTGTTACTTCCATGAAAGACTTACGATTTGTTTTTCTTTTTTAGATTGTGAAAGGCTTCAAGTCAGCTCACATCCAAGGCATTGAGCTCTACCACATGGGACAGCAGAGATTTGTCGGTGAGTGTCCTTATCTCACCTGGGAGAGTATATCGTTGTACAATTTGTATTGCTGCTCAAACACAAGGTCAACAGAACTAACTTATCTTGACCAGGTACCTACCCACTCCACTTCCACATGTGCGACGACGTGGACGGTAACTGGTTCCGTCACAACTCCATCCACCACTCCTTGACGAGGTGCGTCACTGTCCACGGCACCGATGGCGCTGAGGTTAGAAACATAACTTTACTATAGTAAAGTGATATATAGTGATAAATCCAACAGTGACGAGTTGATCGTTCGTCTTTTTTGTCTTGATATCTGACTTTCAGGAGTTTCTTTTTCCAAACAACTAAATGTTTCCGTTCTCTCCGTGTGTTGAAACACGCTATAATGCAACATTTCTCACACTGACAAACACACACATATCTGCAGAAGACAAATATATAACAATATGTATACATACATGTCTAACATCTACATCTCCGGATTCCTTCCCAAAGTTAAATGTTCTCGTCACGATATGGCTGAAATATTGCCGATGTGACGTTAAATTTTTAACTCACTCACTTGCTCACTACATCTTCCTACGTATATATTCGCCACCTGACACACATCGACATTTGTATGTATGTCCTCTGACATATTCCTTTGACCTATGCATAGTCATCTCCTGACATATCCCTTTGACATACGCTTCGACATATTCTGACTTATTCCTTTAAAACCAGTAAACACGCAATTTGACTTTCATACTTTCTTTACTCACACAAGTGTCAACATATATAGATGTAACATGCTGATATGTTTTAAATAAACGTCTGTGGATAACTTAATAGGAAAATGTCCAATGAACAACAACGTCACTGACGCAACAACGACATTAAACAAAGGTTGGGTCACTTGCAGTTAATAGCGTGCACTGCAAGACAGTCATTGCGTCATTGGAAGACACAGATATCTAAGAAACAGCTGTGGGGTGGTCTGCCAGTGATGCTGAAGGGCCGGTGTCAATTCAGCACTTGCCTTGGTCATGGCACCATCCCTTCCAAAACGACCATGTTCAAAAACACAATTTGGCGCAAGTCTTTCTTCTCGACGTCTATAAGTCCTTTAACGTCCATTTGCAAAAGGTAAATTAATCCTGCGCTTTGTCATAGATGTCCTCTTTGCAGTATCAGCAGCTGTTTTGAACCGATTTCGAAAGTGTAAGACTTGGATAATGCGGTCCTGTCGAGCTGTCGTCAAAGATGGTGTGCCAGATCGCGGACAAATGCAACACTTCCGGTGGCCCGAAAATTGTCTGAGTTGACCAACAGTGACTGGATGCACTTTACAGTGCCTGACAATCATCACATCTGAAGAAACGCTGCTACTCTCACCGAAACGTGATTCTTGTCTTGTATCAAGGGTGACATTTTCTCAACGTGATTCAGTTTCACAATTCCTCGTGCTTTATAGAGCCTTGGTGCAGGTGATGCACGTGCACAACATGTTTCATGAATGTAGTAGTTGTGTTTACAAGAAATGTCAAAGGTTCAGTTTTAAGCATCGACGATCATAAAAGAAGTAGGTTCTGGGACTCAAACTCGAAATAGGTAAGAATATCAGCCTTCTATCCCTACATC
The DNA here is from genome assembly GCF_037392515.1 of Haliotis asinina. Classification (NCBI taxonomy): domain Eukaryota; kingdom Metazoa; phylum Mollusca; class Gastropoda; order Lepetellida; family Haliotidae; genus Haliotis; species Haliotis asinina. Next base: position 35,772,550 of record NC_090293.1, on the reverse strand, counting down.
CTCTGTACCAACAAACAACAAATGCCAATTGCGTTTTTAATGGCTCTCAGTATATGTCAGTGTGTTCTGGGACCGCTGTGTCTCAAAAAGGTTTGCAACAGTCTCTTAACATCTCCGTATCTCTTCGTATGGTTTCTCTCTATTACCAGGTGTCTCACAATGTGTGTTATCTACACCGCGGTCACGGCTTCTTCTTGGAGGACAGCGCAGAGCAGAGGAACGTCTTCGACAGCAACCTGTGTATCGGCACCATGCACGGCACCCACATCATGTCCGACATGAAGAAGGAGTGGTGCAATTCTACCATGGAGGAATTCTGCGAGTAAGGACAGGATATTTAATTGTGTATCTTTCAAGACAATACTATTGGTGTTATTCTTTGACCATGAGTTTGGTTTTTAAGCGTGTTTTTAGTTATCGGTATTTTTAACTTCTTGTACTAACAGCGCCCTCTCCTCCTACTGGATTACACACCCCAACAACACCTTCATCAACAACGTGGCCGCCGGCTCAGATGTAAGTTACTGGTACAGTAGAATTACACGTATTGTAACGCTGATGGATGGATTTGAAACTGGCAGACCTCTAACATGGATTTACCTAACACAATAAATAACAGATCAAGTTACACCTGATCTCATAACGAAATTAGAATATGTTTACGGGACTGTTAATGTAACAAATAATAATTTTTCTGGTCTGTTAAAGTATGAGGTAATGGATTTATGAATTTTTCATTCAGTCACATAAATAAAATATTCAGTAACTGTTTTCCAGAATGCAGGATTTTGGATCCTTGCGTCTCGTCTTCCCCTCGGCCTCTCCCGACAACGCCAGCTAGAGAGGGGGTTGGTACCTGAGTTCCATGCCATGCAGACAAAGATCAAGGAATTCAGAAACAACACTGCTCACTCGAATATGGATGTACGTTCCAAAAAAAATCATATTATACTAGGTTTGTTGAAAGTGGACAAAACCGTTCGACAATTAACGACAAGCAATTATGATATATATTGTTGTCAGTAAGTTAGTCCATCCATTGAGACCCCCGCCACGCATATACCTGGAATATTGTTGAGTGCGATTTAGAACTTCCCAGTCCTATTCCTCACTCACTCTCATTTAGATGTGCCATGAAAATTTAATTCAGTTATGTCCTCAAAACAACGGTATTTCAGTTGTCATCAATATAACAGCTATTTAGTTGTAATCAATGTAACGGTAATTCAGTTATTATGATGAGCGAGAAACAGACCCGCATCCCGCACCTTGTAGGCAGTTTCCATTTACCAGCGAGTATGTTATGGTAAGATGTTCTCGAACCAAGGGAACTGCGTGTACTAGAACTCAGAGGCATCGCTGTGTTTTGGATTGACACTTTGACATGCCGTAATATACAAGAGAACATCCGAGTCCAGCAGGTTTCACGTCAGGTGTACACTCTTTCTTGGTACTTTCTCAATGCTTAACAAGAACTGTATGTGAGAAGAGATGAATGATAACCCGTCACACGTTATTGGGAGATTCACTCTGCTTCAACAGAGAGGCCTTCGCATTGACAAACGCATTTCTCACGGACAATACAAGAACAAAGTATACGTCCCAGAAAATGGCGTCCTTGGTGCCAAAGTGTCTCACACACCTATGACTTCACCATCTCACACTGGAGGGCATTTTGATAAGTCCTACCTATATGGGTAAGTGCGCGCTTCGTTCCAGTAAATTGCAATGTGTCCCTTTTATGTAGGGCAAATACTACTTTGTTAATGACACAGTTCTGTATCCTATAAAGAAACGGAACGTCATGTGATCAGTTTAAAACCTGCGTCATATCCAGAATACACTGTACTTCATCACGGGCATGCATTTATTCATACACAACGGGGCATTTTAGCCATAAGTACATACATCACCATTATAGTCTGTTGGACTAAAAAGTGGACCGATGAATTCCAATGTAACTCGAAAACGAACAAGCATAGCATACTCAATGAAACGCTGATCATAATCAGAACACCATGTCAACTCTGTAAGGTTTGGGCAGATTTTTTGTCCTATTGATAAATAAATTATGTAACAAACTATCATTAAAATTTTTAATTTTGACACAGTTCACTATTTGTTACGAGGGAGGACTGCAGAGAAAGGAACAGCCAGGCGTGCGAGAAAGCATGGAGACAGCACAGGTTAATGAATAAATAACTTTTTCGGCACTTGTGCACACGCATCTCGAACATTAGTTTTCGAGTTACACTGCAATTCACCGGTCAGCACTTCAGAAAAAAAACGGACTATAGTTCATTAAAATCATACTGGATATGTGAACTATTGTCTTATCAATGGTGGTTTGTGCTTACTTTCAATACAGATTTACAGCCTACAAAAACCGAGGCACGAACGTCTGGACTAAAGCTGGGATCGTCATTATGAGCAATTTCACGTAAGTCCGAATCTCTGTCGAATTCCCTTCAGATACAAACTAAAGACCTCACTACAGTAAGAAAATGATGTCATTTCACACTATCTATAGTTAGTATATTGTTAGACTACTTACAAGACATGATTGTCAGCGCAATGTACATGTAGTATGAATAAAATGTTGGAGACTGATAAGTGTTTATCTCCATTAATGGTGGGCACTCCATATCTTCAGCCTGGCCGATGCTATGCAGGGAATCACAATGGCGTCTGCTGATACCGGGACATATGCCAAGCTGACCAGCTCCATGCTGGTGGGCGAGACGGACAACTTGGGTCTTCCGCAGGAACCATTTGGACGTTCCAGATCTGGCATAGCGTATGTTGAAACTTCCTGAATATTATGCCTCGTGCCTTGAGATCAAAGGTTTGTTCAAGAAGCCAGCTTCTTGGCTCGTCATTATCAGATGAAAGAAAATAATAATGTACATTTCCCAGGATACTTTGCTGCCTTGCTTGTCGCTGTGTCGGATGACGGCGATGAGGCAAGTCCCCCTGTGATATCCTCGAGAAACTATGCTTTGGCCTGCTCGCTCTAAAATGAACTAAAATGAACGTTCCTGCTCAGACAGAGTAGCTGTTCATCATTTCACTGTCTGTGTGGTTTAAATATTCCCGAGTGCATGATTAAAGAACATTCATTCTTGCAATAGTCTGCGATCAGTATGGCATTAGTGTGAAGATGAAATCAAAGTGTCTTCCATCTTCACCTCCAGAGAGGAACCGCTTCAGGGAGTTGTCTTCTACCAGGGTCCGGGTCACGTGACGAATACCTTCTTTAACAAATACGAGACGAAGACAGCAGGGTCAGTGACCAGATACGCAGGGGCCATCAGCGTGAAGCGTAGCAACCCCTATCCCCCTAAAGCCAGCAGCCATGTTGAGGGCATCAAGTTCGGCTTCTGTGACGTGGTGCGTTTTCCACTTGCAATGTTATGAATGTTATGCCTTCTTAGTGTTACAACATTGTGCTGTAGTTGTGTCTGTGGTGCAGTCCGATGTGGAGGCAGCTTGTCTGGGAACCCTGCCTGGTGTCGTGGTCTGTTGGAACAATCTTTTCGCCACCAATATTACGAAAATGTGTGATGTGTAACGTAGCTCTGTGTTAAGTGGGACCAAGCTGTTTCACTTTATGTGATATCTTGTCATGATAAGTGATGTAATGTTATAGACAAGACTCGGTGTTATGGAGGACAATGTCACGATATACAGCAAGTCACGGGGAACCATGCCGCGATATAAATCTATTAGTCTGTTAGTAGGGGTCATGTCACGATACACGGGTTTTGCGAGAGCATTGTCACGATATGCAGCTGTTACGGGAAACCACGCATGCCACGATATATAGCTGTATCGGGGATAGATGTCATGATATAGAGTGTTTCGGGATCCATGTCAGAATACAGACAGTTACGGAGGATCGGGAGTGGAAGTGAGCAGGCCATGATATAGAGCTGTTACGGGGATCCGTGTCATATTATACAGCTGTTACTGGGTCCATGTCATGATATACAGCTGTTAAGAGGGGTACATGTCATGATATAGAGCTGTTACGAGGGGTACATGTCAGGATATAGAGCTGTTACGAGGGGTACATGCCATGATATAGAACTGTTACGAGGGGTACATGTCATGATATAGAACTGTTACGAGGGGTACATGCCATGATATAGAACTGTTACGAGGGTACATGTCATGATATACAGCTGTTACGAGGGGTACATGCCATGATATACAACTGTTACGAGGGGTACATGTCAGGATATACAGCTGTTACGAGGGGTACATGCCATGTTATAGAACTGTTATGGGGGTACATGTCATGATATAGAGCTGTTACGAGGGGTACATGTCAGGATATTGAACTGTTACGAGGGGTACATGGCATGATATAGCTGTTACGAGGGATACATGCCATGATATAGAACTGTTACGAGGGGTACATGTCATGGTATAGAACTTTATGGGGGTACATGTCAGAATATACAGCTGTTACGGGGATACATGTCATGATATAGCTGTTACGAGGGGTACATGTCATGATATAGCTGTTACGAGGGGTACATGTCATGACATTGAACTGTTACGAGGGGTACATGTCATGATATAGAACTGTTACGTCGTTTACTCCAGATTCAGGGAAACTGGGCATATAAGGGAAACCCATCTGTTCCGCTTATGAAGAACAGGGACGGCAACAGACAGATCACCTTCAGGGACATCGACGGGAGCGTCTCTGGGACACCTGGTACACAGTTCGTGCCGAATACGCGTTTCCACACCACCAACCAGTGTGACTACAGGCCCGTCTCGAACTTCGCCGTGTGTCCCCACGACTATGCTAAGGTATCAGTTTTGTACAGTCGCTCACATCTTTGTCTTAACACTTGGTAAGTATGGGTATTCCACGGTTACTGTTATAACAAACCTCTATATTTACGTTTTTACCGAGTTACTGAGTCGATATGAGAGCAGTTTCACGTAAATATGTCTATCTATTAAAATTTACCTTGAATTTGCCAGTCTTCTAACGACTTGTTCTGTTGCAGTCTAATATCAGATTTATAGTTCATTCTTGTACGTTATTATTCAAAGAGCTATATTCCATGTGACATATTGCAGACTGTCTTTAGTGGAGACGGAGCTCTTAAAACATTGAAGTCGAACTACCCAATGTACATGCGCCGGGACGACAGACCTGATGATGCGTTTGCCTTGAAAGGTAGTGTTGGGTGCGATCCTCATTATAGTTCAGATTTCGTTAAGACGGACGATTTCCAAACGCCCGTTGTTGATGGTTCCGTAAGTATGACTGGGGCCCGCACATGTATTCATTTTCAACCTGTACATTTCAAACTTAGGTACAAAGGGAAATGCCTACCTGGTCATCAAGAAGAAATCCTATACGGTCTACTTCAACGGAACAGCTCCGACTAGGCTAAAGGTCGCAGGACACAACTTGGAAAGGTAGATCGGCCTTTGGTGCAATATCAGGAACGCATAACTGTAGCTATATGAGTGAGTGAGTGTGGGTTTACGCCGTATCGAGCACTAATCCAGCAATGTCACGGGGGCTTAACATATTGTGCCCACGTGGGGAGTCAAAGCCGGGTCTTGGCGAACGCTTTAACCATTAGGCTACCTCCACCGCTCAAGTAACTATTTGAACAATGTTAATACTTGTCTGTGACCGATGGCTGTTTGGTTAACCGACAGCTTTAGATTCTGAAAAACCTGAAGAATATGAATATTTTGGAAAATTGTGTGTTCAGAAGAAGTTTGCCTGATAATATGCTTGTAGCTGCATGTACCTGATTGAATAAACTCGCAGCTTGGACTGAAGAATCGTGCACTTTGCGATTGCTCTGTTTTGTAGGGGTGACTATGTCAGACTGGGGCTGTGCTATCCTAAAGATGTGATCAGCTTCAGCTTTTCCAGTGGACTTCCCATGATAGGGACATCTACTCCTGCTTTCAACGTCAGCAGCATCAGCGACCTGGACAGCGACACCACGGGGAGGGCCTACTTCTGGGACAAGTCCTCAGGGTGGGTTCAAGGGGTACAGAGGGGTATAGGTCCTGCAATTACATGACCATGTCTCACTGACTAGGCGGTGTCCACAGAGGGATATAGGTGCTTCAGATTATTACATGGCCATGTCTCACTGACTAGGCGGTGTCCACTGATGGATATAGGTGCTGCAGATTATTACATGGCCATGTCTCACTGACTAGGCGGTGTTCACTGATGGATATAGGTGCTGCAGATTATTACATGGCCATGTCTCACTGACTAGGTGGTGTTCACTGATGGATATAGGTGCTGCAGATTATTACATGGCCATGTCTCACTGACTAGGCGGTGTTCACAGAGGGATATAGGTGCTGCAGATTATTACATGGCCATGTCTCACTGACTAGGCGGTGTTCACTGAGGGATATAGGTGCTGCAGATTATTACATGGCCATGTCTCACTGACTAGGCGGTGTTCACTGAGGGATATAGGTGCTGCAGATTATTACATGGCCATGTCTCACTGGCTAGGCGGTGTTCACTGAGGGATACAGGTGCTGCAGATTATTACATGGCCATGTCTCACTGACTAGGCGGTGTTCACTGAGGGATATAGGTGCTGCAGATTATTACATGGCCATGTCTCACTGACTAGGCGGTGTTCACAGAGGGATATAGGTGCTGCAGATTATTACATGGCCATGTCTCACTGACTAGGCGGTGTTCACTGAGGGATATAGGTGCTGCAGATTATTACATGGCCATGTCTCACTGACTAGGCGGTGTTCACAGAGGGATATAGGTGCTGCAGATTATTACATGGCCATGTCTCACTGACTAGGCGGTGTTCACTGAGGGATATAGGTGCTGCAGATTATTACATGGCCATGTCTCACTGACTAGGCGGTGTTCACTGAGGGATATAGGTGCTGCAGATTATTACATGGCCATGTCTCACTGACTAGGTGGTGTTCACAGAGGGATATAGGTGCTGCAGATTATTACATGGCCATGTCTCACTGACTAGGTGGTGTTCACAGAGGGATATAGGTGCTGCAGATTATTACATGGCCATGTCTCACTGACTAGGCGGTGTTCACAGAGGGATATAGGTGCTGCAGATTATTACATGGCCATGTCTCACTGACTAGGCGGTGTTCACTGAGGGATATAGGTGCTGCAGATTATTACATGGCCATGCCTCACTGACTAGGCGGTTTTCACAGAGGGATATAGGTGCTGCAGATTATTACATGGCCATGTCTCACTGACTAGGCGTTGTTCACTGAGGGATATAGGTGCTGCAGATTATTACATGGCCATGTCTCACTGACTAGGCGGTGTTCACTGAGGGATATAGGTGCTGCAGATTATTACATGGCCATGTCTCACTGACTAGGCGGTGTTCACTGAGGGATATAGGTGCTGCAGATTATTACATGGCCATGTCTCACTGACTAGGCGGTGTTCACAGAGGGATATAGGTGCTGCAGATTATTACATGGCCATGTCTCACTGACTAGGCGGTGTTCACTGAGGGATATAGGTGCTGCAGATTATTACATGGCCATGTCTGGTGGGTTTGACATCAAGCAGGTGCCGAGATAGGGTTGTCTAGCATGTTTATCGGTCTATGGACCATCAGTCTTTACGGATCAGACTACCCTAGTCAGGACATTCAAATAACGGTAGGTTAGACTGTCAATATATACGTACAAACACCAGTGACAAAACCTACGTTACAATGTGCAGATGTGCCCGTGCTCTTACAGCAAGGGAATGGATGCGCGATAAATGAAATGGATTGAAAACTAGTCTAGCGCTCCTGTGGAGCTGGGTTGTATACACCCAGTGACGTTAAGAATGATAACTGGGTCCGCTT